>NC_138028.1:64334703-64889703 GCF_964106645.2 Podarcis pityusensis | reverse complement strand
ACAAACGTCGGCTCCCTCGGCCAATAAAGCGAGATGAGCGCCGCAATCCCAAAGTCATCTGCGACTGGACCTAACGGTCAGGGGTACCTTTACCTTTACATAAGAGCAGCAGCTCAGTTCCAAAATAAGCTTGCAGCATAGCCAGCACAGGCAGAATTTATAAAGTTTTATTCAACATTGGTCCAAACTCAAGAAATATGTAGTATGTGCACTGCTCATAATTCTGCATATAGATTGCTTAAATTTCATGGATTTTAATGGGATCTAAGTAACTGATCTATACTCGAGATTATGTATATCACTATGGTTGCTAAATGATAAGGCCAAGCAAATTTTGGTCAGGTATGTTTAAGAAGACAAAGGTACATGCTTTAGCTGCAATCTGTGATGTAATTAATCTGTTATCCTGCTTTGATTTGTTGCTAATCCAAAAAAACTGATCTTCTGTCTCATTAGGATGCAGGACTACTGACTAAGTGCAGCTGCTGAAAATCATGGCAACAGTGTCAGGTGCTGACACTGTTGCACTTTCTACAGTCTGTTGCAGTCTGTTGCACTTTCTACAGTCTTCAATAAATTTCAGCTATAAGTTACCCAACTCAGATAAACACCCCCTGGTGTTTCTTGTTTCTCTCTCTTGAAAATTATTCTTAATGCTGAGTTAGCCACACTCTTTTAACTCCTGCTCTGAGAGCTTTTAGTGTATTTGTTATTATACACTATTGGGAAGTACTCTGGGAGAGGGACACTTTGGGTGTATTTGTCATTGTGACAAGTCAGGTACAGCTGAGGATCATTGCTACTGTATCCCAGGGCTGGCCTGTCTGAATGAAAATATAGTCTGGCTGGAAGAGGCTTGCTTTGACTGATGTTTCCCTAACTGCTCCACTGCTGTGTGAAGAGCAGACAACAGGCTAGGAGAGGGATGACAGGATGCTTTCACGAAGGAGATTTGTCTTCATTGGAGGGACATGGATGGTATAGGTACCACCTGAAACTGAAACAAAATAAAAAAAAAATCCTTCCAGTAGCACCTTAGAGACCACCAACAACAATAATAACAATTTATTATTTATACCCCGCCAATCTGGTTGGGTTTCCCCAGCCACTCTGGGCGGCTTCCAACAAAATATTAAAATACAATAACCTATTAAACATTAAAAGTTTCCCTAAACAGGGCTGCCTTCAGATGTCTTCTAAAAGTCTGGTAGTTGTTTTTCTCTTTGACATCTGGTGAGAGGGTGTTCCACAGGGCGGGTGCCACTACCGAGAAGGCCCTCTGCCTGGTTCCCTGTAACTTGGCTTCTCGCAGCTAGGGAACTGCCAGAAGGCCCTCGGTGCTGGACCTCAGTGTCTGGGCAGAACAATGGGGGTGGAGACGCTCCTTCAGGTATACTGGACCGAGGCCATTTAGAGCTTTAAAGGTCAGCACCAACACTTTGAATTGTCCTCAGAAACGTACTGGGAGCCAATGTAGGTCTTTCAAGACCAGTGTTATATGGTCTCGGCAGCCGCCCCCAGTCACCAGTCTAGCTGCCGCATTCTGGATTAGTTGTAGTTTCTGGGTCACCTTCAAAGTTAGCCCCACGTAGAGAGCATCGCAGTAGTCCAAGTGAGAGATTAGAGCATGCACCACTCTGGCGATACAGTCTGTGGGCAGGTAGGGTCTCAGCCTGTGTATCAGATGGAGCTGATAAACAGCTGCCCTGGACACAGAATTGACCTGCACCTCCATGGACAGCTGTGAGTCCAGAATGACTCCCAGGCTGTGCACCTGGTCCTTCAGGGGCACAGTTACCCCATTCTGGACCAGGGAGTCCTCCACACCTGCCCGCCTCCTGTCCCCCCAAAATAGTACTTCTGTCTTGTCAGGATTCAACCGCAATCTGTTAGCCGCCATCCATCCTCCAACCGCCTCCAGGCACTCACACAGGACCTTCACCGCCTTCACTGGTTCTGATTTGAAAGAGAGGTAGAGCTGGGTATCATCCGCATAGTGATGAATACCCAGCCCAAACCCCCTGATGATCTCTCCCAGCGGCTGCATGTAGATGTTGAAAAGCATGGGGGAGAGGACAGAACCCTGAGGAACCCCACAAGTGAGAGCCCAGGGGTCTGAACACTCATCCCCACCACCACTTTCTGGACATGGCCCAGGAGGAAGGAGCAGAATCACAGTATAACAGTGCCCCCAGCTCCCAGCCCCTCTAGACGGTCCAGAAGGATGTTATGGTCGATGGTGTCAAAAGCCGCTAAGAGATCCAGCAGAACTAGGAAACAGCTCTCACCTTTGTCCCCAGCCCGCCGGAGATCATCAACCAGTGTGACCAAGGCAGTTTCAGTGTGCATGAAAACTTATACCAATAACAAACTTAGTTGGACTCTAAGGCTACTGGAAGGAATTTTTTTATTTTGTTTCGACTACGGCAGACCAACACGGCTACCTACCTGTAACCTGAATTCCAGACTGCTTTTCTTCCTTGCATTCAGTTTCATTCTTTAACTGAGATTAGCCAAACAACTGAAGTTAAAAGCTTCCAGTTCTGGGCAAAGGGCACCCAATAAGAAGCTAGAGACTAAAAAAGGGGAAATAAGTGGATTCGGGGAAGAAGCTGGCATTCTGGAACAGTACTTCACAGTTCTGTTGGGTAAGCTTCCTACTGGCTCTGTGAGATGCAGCGTAGCTTGTTTTTCCACACACTTTGATGTCACATGAAATGCGAACCTAGAAAGAACAAACTACAATTTCATACAGTCTTAACGAGAGAGATCTATTATGTGTCTCTTCCAGATAAATTATGCCAAAAGTAAATATGCAGTAGGCATAAGTGACAGGAGAATTGTACCCTAAAAAAAAGAGAAAAAGAGGCATATTATCATTATGTCTGGGTACCTGAAGGAGATGCTATTAACACTGCATAATAATTTTCCAATGTGAAAATACACTCCCTTGATTTAACTTTTATTTAAATTTGTATACACCATAATATTGTATATTTAACATGCTTAATTCTCAATAATATAGAGTCAAAAATTTAAATGCTTGTATGAGTAATCTGTTCATTTATAATAAGAGTGTATTGTACTAAAATGTTCATTTAATTTCCCCCCAGTGTGTGCTAATCCTTTTTTATTTGCCAGAGATGGATTAATCAGTAATTCTTTAGCATTACCTGTAACTTGTGCTGCCAGTTCTATCAGTTGAGCTTTCAGTTCAGTTGGTACATCAGTGCCCAGTCATGTGACAATGTATCTCTTGCATCAATAAGACTCATCCAGACTTTAGCTGTGCGTAAGAGTGAAAGAGTTTTATGTATAAATAGTTTCTATAGACCTTAGCTTCCCAAAGTTGATACTATGTCTCATATCTACTAGATGGCGTTCCATTAAAATCACTGCAAATTTTGATGTTGACCATCTTGGCTGTGAGTCATAGATAGAATATTTGCTCCCTGCCTTGCAGGCCTTTCTCCACCTGACCTGGGAGGGCAGGGCCCTGACTGAATTCAGCTGACATTGCTGAACAAAATCTTGGGCTCGGGTCTTGCTTAGGGGTTGGGGGGGGGCATTGTTAATTTTTTGTATCGCTATTTTGGATCTTGTGATTTATGTGGAAATTGTTTGATTTGGCTGTGTACTTCTGATTATTTTTATGATGACTTTTGTCACGTTTGTAGTTACGTAATTCTTAGCTGTTGTAAGATATATAATTCTTAAATGTTTTAACTTTGAAAAGATGGCATACAAATAAAATGATGGATTGATTGAAGGTGAATTGTCCCTGTATTTCTACTCTAAAACTAAGCATGAGATAGTCTAATTATCGTGGAACTTCTGTTTTTGAAGACCATTCGGCTTCTGAAACTTTCAGTGGGCTGGCTGCAAAATAAATGAAAAAGAAAAAGAAAACCGAGCCTCGGAAGTTGTTCGACTTCTGAGGAATGTTCGAAAACTGAAGCACTTCCAGGTTTTCAGTGTTTAGGAGCTGAAACTTTCGGGAACAGAGCCGTTCTAGTTCTGAGGTTTGACTGTACTTCCCTAGTGGGAAAGCAAGATTATGGTTTCATACCCAGCCCACCATGTGCATCTGTCCTTTTCTCTAGGCATCTATACGAATAGGATTAAAGTTTTAATGACATACACATGAAAAATCCACTATGTGTTGACCTAAACTATACTTCAGTTTCCAGAATATGAAGTAATTCTTTGGACCACATTTTACTCAAGTACACCCTGTCAAGCTGGGATAGCTCAGTTGGTAGTTCAGGACACTCTTAAGGTTCAAGCCCCACATTGGGCAAAAGATTCCTGCATTGCAGGGGGCTGGCCAGGATGACCCTCGTGCTTCCTTCCAACTCTACAATTCTATGTTTCTAAAAGGCTATGGTACCACAATAGGTGTCTGATGGTACAGCTGTGCCCAGTGGACGGGCAAGGCACTCATGCTCTTGTTCTTCCGCTCAATACAGGAAGATCCAGGAAATCTGCTGTCAAGAGCTGATAGAAATAATGTGTCTTTTCACAATTTTTGTCATCTTTTTTAGCTGGATTATGCCATAGATGGCCAGAAAGAGAAAATCACAGACAAGGGCATTCTATCAATGAAAAAAGAAGAATTATATTCAGAACAAGATGAAGTAAGTGAATAGTACTCGTTAGCAAAACAGCAGATATGGTTTTGTATACGTAACATTTATTTTCCTCCTCAACACCAAAGAAGTTATGTGGTTGGCTTATGACCTAAAATATAAGATTAAAATAATTGTCATAAATCTCAATGCAGCACAAAATCTGAAATTTAAACAGCAGAAAATAAAACTGAACTAAACAAGTTTCTGAGGCTAATAATAATAATAATAATAAATTTTATTTATATCCCACCCTCCCCAGCCGAAGCTGGGCACAGGGCAGCTAACAACAATCAAAATAATCCAGCATTCTAAAAACATTCATTATAAAATTAATTAAAATCAAATTGATGGCAACCATTAAGCAAAATTCTGTGCAGATTGCCAGAGGAGGGGGTCAGGCTGCTCCCTGACCAAAGGCCTGGTGGAACAGCTCTGTCTTGCAGGCCCTGCGAAAAGATGTCAGGTCCCGCAGGGCCCTAGTCTCTTGTGACAGAGCGTTCCACCAGATTGGAGCCGCGGCCGAGAAAGCCCTGGCTCTAGTTGAGGCCAGCCTAACCTCTCTGTGGCCTGGGATCTTCAGGATGTTTTTATTTGCAGACCGTAAATTTCTCTGTGGGACATACCAGGAGAGGCGGTCCCATAGGTACGAGGGTGCTAGGCCGTATAGGGCTTTAAAGGTTTAAACCAGCACCTTAAACCTGATCCTGTACTCCACCGGGAGCCAGTGCAGTTGGTATAGTACCGGATGAATATGATCTCGCAGCGAAGACCCCATAAGGAGTCTCGCCGCGGCATTCTGCACCCGCTGGAGTTTCTGGGTCAGTCTCAAGGGCAGCCCCACGTAGAGCGAGTTACAATAATCCAATCTGGAGGTGACCGTCGCATGGATCACAGTGGCTAGGTCAGGGCGAGAGAGATAAGGAGCCATTTGCTTAGCTTGGCAGAGATGAAAAAATGCCGCCTTTGTTATAGCTGTAATCTGCGCCTCCATAGAGAGGGAGGTATCGAAGATTACACCCAAACTCTTAACGGATGATGCTGGCACTAATTGCACCCCCGCAAGAGATGGGAGTTGCCCCCTCAATCCCATATCGTCCCGTCCCAGCCAGAGGACCTCTGTCTTCGAAGGATTTAACTTCAACCGGCTCCCACGTAACCATCCAGCCACAGCTTCCAGACGTCTGGTCAGTGTATCTGCGGCCGAGTCAGGATGGCCATCCATCAACAGATAGAGTTGGGTGTCATCGGCATACTGATGGCAACCCAGCCCAAAACTCCGGACAAGCTGGGCAAGGGGGCGCATAAAGATGTTAAAAAGCATCGGGGAGAGAATCGCACCCTGAGGCACTCCACACACCAAGGAGTGGTGCGATGACAATTCCCCCCCAAGCGCCACCCTCTGTCCCCGACCAGAGAGAAACGAGCGCAGCCATTGAAGGACTGTGCCCTGGATCCCCACGTCGGCAAGGCGGTGGTCCAGGAGTTCGTGATCGACCATGTCGAAGGCTGCTGACAGGTCTAGAAGAATCAGCAGCCCCAATCCGCCTCGATCCAGCTGCCTGCGGAGATCATCTGTTAGGGCGACCAGAGCCGTCTCGGTCCCATGACCAGCGCGGAAGCTGGACTGGAATGGATCCAGAGCCGATGTTTCATCCAGAAACCTACCAAGCTGTTCAGCAACCGCTCTCTCAATCACCTTACCCAGGAATGGAAGATTCGAAACCGGGCGGTAATTGGATAGATCTAAGGGATCTAATGATGTTTTCTTTAAGAGTGGACGCTCTTAAAAGGGCTGGGAAAATAAAAAGTCTTCACCTGGCACCGAAGATACTTCAGAGTAAAAATATATTCAAGATACTTTTTTACAAGTACACAAGTTGTAGTTCCTTCCCAATTAATTAATTTGTTCAGATTCGGAAATGATTTTCATGCATTACTAGCTAGATTAAGTGTAGCTTATTGAAATATTTTGTAATTTATCTTTCGAGGGTTGGGGTGGTTTTTCTTCTTGTAGTTTTTAAAACTGATGCACTAGAGGCCTATCCATAGCTGACAGAATTCAGTTCTACTACGGGCACAGCACTCATGTATAGATGATTTTCTTTTTCTTCTTCATCATCATCATCACCATCATCATATAATTTTATTACAGTGGTACCTCGGGTTACATACGCTTCAGGTTACATACACTTCAGGTTACACACTCCACTAAGCCAGAAATAGTGCTTCAGGTTAAGAACTTTGCTTAAGGATAAGAACAGAAATTGGGCTCCGGTGGTGCGACAGCAGCAGGAGGCCCCATTAGCTAAAGTGGTACTTCAGGTTAGGAACAGTTTCAGGTTAAGAATGGTCCTCCAGAACGAATTAAGTACTTAACCCGAGGTACCACTGTATTTACACCCAGCCACTCTAGGCCACTTTCAGCATATATCGAAACCTAATAAAACATCAAACATAAAAAACTTCCTGATACCGGGCTGCCTTCAGATGTCTTCTAAAAGTTGTATACTTCTTTATCTCCTTAGCTGCTTTACCTCCTTATCCCCTTTAACTGAAGGGAGGGTGTTCCACAGGGAGAGCGCCACTACCAAGAAGGCCCTCTGGCTGGTTCCCTGTAACTTCACTTCTCACAGTTAGGATCATCTTCTTCTTAGGATCAACAGAGCTGTATTTCATGCAACACTGGAAATTTACAAGGGCCATTGTGCAGAAAAGGAGGTCCATTATTATTATTATTATTATTATTATTATTACAATATAAAAACACAACAATACATAACATGGCAACAAAACACACACACACAAAACCCACAATACCCCACCCCAGTTAAAAAGCCATAGATTGTTTAATCTACTGTTCACTCCACTTCTCCACTCAAAATGCTGGTCATATGCCCTACTTTTTGTGTCCAAACTCCTGAAGCCCCAGGTGGGATCCCTGCAGGGGTTTATGAAGTGGCCAACCTTCCTTCCTCCCCCATACTATATTGCCTGTTCATGCACCAGTTGTGACATAATGCAGAATAGCACAATGACCTTTTAAAGTGGAAATAAAGCCCACAGACCCTTTGCCAACGTGGAGTCTTGGTAAAATTCTTTTCCTGTTCTGTTAACTAGTACTCAGCTCAAGTCCACAAAACGGAAGTCCTCCAAATTTATCTGAATACCTGCTGTTCATAATGTGTGGGAGAATGAAGAAAGCAAGCTACAAACTTAACACCTGTTCTGGATTGGGTCTTCCAAAGGTGAACCAGAACTACTTTGGTCCATCTCATTATAAAGCAGACAGGGAAAGCAGTGGCACATCCTAACAGATTACTAAGACTGGCCAACCCATGAGGCAGGGTGAGGTGACTGCCTCAGGTGGCCAGATCCACAGGGGCAGCAGATCCCTATGTAGATCTTTATTCAGGACTGGCTCACCCACAAGGCAAGGTGAGGCAACTGTTTCAGATGGCAGCAAATCCTGATGTCAGTCTTTCTTCCCACCTTGTTCCTGATGTAGATCTTCACTGGTGTGAAGGGGAGCACCATTTCAGGGTCTGTCTCAGGTGCCAAAATGTCATGGGCCAGCCCTGCAGATGACAAAACTGAGCAAAGCTTTGGCTATACAGTGGTACCTTGGGTTAAGAACTTAATTCGTTCTGGAGGTCCGTTCTTAACCTGAAACTGTTCTTAACCTGAGGTACCACTTTAGCTAATGGGGCCTCCTGCTGCCGCCACCCCGCCACCGTGTGATTTCTGTTCTCATCCTGAAGCAAAGTTCTTAACCCGAGGTACTATTTCTGGGTTAGCGGAGTCTGTAACCTGAAGCGTCTGTAACCTGAAGCGTCTGTAACCCGAGGTACCACTGTATCCCCTTAATCAGCTACAGAAGGAGAAACTGCATGGATCTTGATCTCCTCATGCTGCCCCACCCAACCCCCACCAGGGGGAAAAAACTAATTTTGCTCCAACTAGTTGCCCTGGGACTGTAGAACTGAAGATAGCACACGCTGGTCCCATCTCTTGGCTGGCAAACTAAGGTCTTACAGATTTTGTGTGTGGTGTTTGTTTCTTTGCTATGTACTGTATTATTGCCATTAGTTGTAAGCGCCTTGAGGATAATTCATCTGGAAGGCCTCTGCCCTTAAACAGTATCCATGCACTTCTCTCACACACTGGGTACACAGGACTTTTCCCACCACAGGGCCTGGAACTGTCCTTCAAGAAAGAAATAATGTCTCCTGGCCCATTTTGAGTGATCTCCAAAGACATTTCCTCATAGTCAGTGGCAGTATTCAAATACGCCAATCACCCATTAATATCACTTTGTATCAGCAGCAAAATTTGCATCAGCAGCAACATTTTCTTAGAATAGTTTCAGTGAAGTTAGATATTCATAAGCATGACAAATTAGTACTTTCTTCTAAGTTCTGCATAAACATGTATAGTGGCTTATTATGACCTATACATTTATTCATCGTTTGGTTGTAAGTTGCTTTGGGCAAGATAAAGTGACTAACGAATTTAATAAATAAAAGAAGCATATTACAGATTTGTCAAAAATGTACTATTACAGACATACAAATAAAAACTTTAAAACAGAAAAGCGTTTATGATTCTGTGTACCTTGTTTAGCCACTGACGTTCTGCTGGACCCAAATAGATAGTTCTTTTATTCCCCAGTGAAACATTTTAGACTCTTTGGGTAGTGGAATTAAGGATACAAGGAGCATAGGAAGCTGTCTTTTCACTGAATCAGATCACTCATACATCTAGCTCAGTATTATCTACATCAGTGTTTCTCAAACTTGGCTCTCCAGCTGTTGTTGGAATACAACTCCCATTATTCCTAGCTAGCAGGACCAGTGGTCTGTATGATGGGAGTTGTAGTTCAACAACAGCTGGAGATCCAAGTTTGAGAAAGACTGATCTACACTGATTACGGGCAGCTGTTCTCCAGGGTTTCAGACAGGAGTCTTTACCTGGAGGAATTGAACCTAGATGTAGTCCAGGTGTTTGAATATATATCTAACTTTTTCAAATAAGAAATTTCTCTAAGCCGCGCTGCAAAAAACCCAACCCCAAACCTGTCAAGATGAGCTCCATTTTTAATCATGCAGACAAAAAAAATTCTGCAATTCTGTACATGGGTTCAGTGGAATTTATTTCTAGGTAAGTATGTATAGGAGTTCAGCACAGGCTAGGGGACAATGACGCAGTGCAGTTGGCTCTCAAGAAGCCTCTGGCAGTGGAGAGAAGTGGCACCATGTATGTGTGGGAGGCTTTCTTGTACTAGGGTCCCAAGCAGAGTGATCAGCTACTGCTGGTGGCTTTCCAAAGGTAGCCAATGGAAAGCCCCTAAATGGGACTTTGGAGGGCAGATCGGTGATGGGATGGCAGAGGCTCTGGATCCACAAGATCAAGAACTCCTTCGAGTCAACGAGGGGCCCAATCTTCAGTCCCCACGGCTGCTCTAATGTGGCAATTGTGCAGCAAAAAACAAAACTGTGTACTACCACATTGTGCCCTGGCCAGCAGGGCTGTGGATGCAATGGAAGAGCCACAGTTTCCCAGGCCCTGTTATTGTTGTTCCAAAGGAAAATGTTAACTAAATTCTTACTTTTATGGAAAAACTGTAGTTTACAGCATCAAGACCTAGTGTGCTAATCATGAGATTCCGCAGGAAACATTGTAATGAAGAACTATTAAATCAAGACTTTTCCTTGCAAAGCTTCATGCTGTGAACTTGACAGCATATTCTATAAGTGAAATAATACAAAATTGCTTCAAAGCAAAATTGGAGCATTATCTCCATGTCGATTTCTGGAGTACCCAAACCTTCTTCTTTCAGAGAGAAGATTAAGACATTTAACTAATTTTATTACAATACTATTAGTAAAATCTTTTGCTGCTATTTTGAAGTCTGAACTCTTGCAGTGCTTGAAATTCATTTAGAACCCTGTAGCTAATTGTTATTCCTGGTTAATAATCCAGATGTTGTAGAAATAAATTTAGTACTTATTTTCAAGCGATAACAGAAAAACTAAGGTTACCATATAATAAGATAACTCATTTCTAGACCTCTTTAAACAGTGGTTGGCATTTAATGGAACTTGGTTTTGTTTTCTACACTGCAGATTTTCTCCAAACTGTTCGACTATTTTATCCAAAACCTTGGTTCATTGCTGTTATTTTAATCCAGTCATCTCAGTTCCTGATATAGTAATTAAAAGCATGCATATATAAAGCATGAGTTGAATTGAATGTGGTGTTCCGTGAGTGAAAGGGAAGGGGAAGAAAGCTTTTTCAACTCCCCACTCTTCACTGTAGCCCAACACCTTCCATGCTTTTCTGGAGGGTCCTGCAACTCTGCGGTCCTGTTTTTAGGGGATGCAGCAGGAATCCATGAAAACTACTTTACTGCCCAACACCTAGCAACATTTTATATTCTTACTGGTGTATGTGCCTCCACCTCAGTTCTCTTTAAATAATTCCCCATGGAGGCAAACCTGTGAAACATTTACATCAGAATTATTCGCCCATATGGTTATTTCTGGAATAGCTTCTGGGCAGGATTCCCACAAGGGGGAAATCTCATAGCTTGCCTGTTTCATTGCATACCTAGAAGTCAGCATTATGTCAAAATAGGACCCGAGTGATTGTAGCATTCACCTCACTTGCAAAGTGTGTTGCACTTGTGCACTGGTGCTGTGGTCTAAACCACTGAGCCTCTTGGGCATGCCAGTCAGAAGGTCGTTGGTTCAAATATGTGCGACGGGGTGAGCTCCTGTTGCTCTGTGCCAACTTCTGCCAACCTTGAGTAAACAAACAAACCCCTGTGTTGCAAAATGTGAAAATTTCTAGAGATCCTACGGATTCCATAGTTACTATTTTAAAAACAGTCCTACAGCAAGCATATTGCATTGGTGTTATTGATAAACACACTTTTGAGTTCCTTTTACCTCCGTTTCGTTGCATTCCAGTTTTTTATTGTCTTCCCAAGATCCATAAGGACATTCATTCTCCCCCAGGTAGGCCTATATGAGCGATTTCCCATGATATGATGCATTTTCACTAATAGATGCATTTATAGGCACATTTTAGTATATGCATTTTTGTACACATTACTTGACTGGAGAACTGCAAAATTTGGATAAGTGTGAATTTCAAAGGGTATCTTTGAAACTGTTTGCATTTTTTTTTTTTTTTTTGGAAAGTGTTCACCCTTGATGCAAACTGAATTGAATTTCTTCCCCATCTCTAGTTGTGGTCCATTTCCCATATATTGTTAATAATGTAGTCTTTGAATTTTCATCTACTGGCTAAATTGGGTTCACTTCCACCTGGCCCTGGCCCCTTAGTACTGGAATTCCTGCCAAGCCTCTCCACAGCTCTGTAGATTTCACAAGTTGCTGCTCACAACTTCCAAACCTATTTCTCCTTCAGGTCATAGAATATGTTTGTGTTTTTATAGCAGAAAAACAAAGCGGAAGCAAGGCACTGATTTCATTGCATGGTGCACATTGGGTTGAAAGACAGAATGACTGGGATGCCACCTCACAGAGAGAAGATTAGGTGACCTTAGGTTCCTTCTATATCCACTACTCCTCAATATGTTGCTTCAGAAGAAGTTCTGTCACAGCTCAGTTCCTTGGTCTTGTGTGTGCATGTGCTTATGCCTCAATACTTGGAGTGTGCTATGGACACACATTTCACAAAGTGAAAAGCAACCCTGCAGGTGGTTTTTGCTGGTGATCTAACACAGGTATGTTAGTAAAGTTAGAAGAGGCAACCACCCCTACCCCACTCACGTACATTTTTACCTTTGCTTGGTAGAAAGCACCAAACAGAAGCAAAATAAATGCATCTATGTAAATCTGACCTAAGAAGTCAAAACAAAGATAGGCTCTCTTCTTAGCAGCAGCCTCCCTTTTCTGGCTACTTGCAGTCTATCCAACCAAATCCATGCTGAGTTTTCCTGGAGAACGAGTACATGTTTTGTGAAGCACAATGAGAGTATGCATTGCCCCCCCCAACTTATGCATACATAAAGCCTTCTTTTGTGAGAAGGATTCATAGGGTCAGATAATGTGCAAAGGGAAAGGCTATATATCTCACAGGCCTGCATGTTTCCACATGGATGCTTCTCCACACACAGACTGAATTATGAACAGACCTATTAATACGGGGATCACAAAAGGTCAAGTTTTGTCTTCTTTCACAATTGTATTTGAATGGGGGAGAGGGATTTTATTTTAGAAAAAAAAAGATTCACAATGAAGAATTTTATAGGGACTTTTTTTTCTTTTTCTTTTGCAGCAAAGAGAAATAGAAAAAAATATTCTAATGTGCAATAGTTCAGGAACATAGACTTTTGATATTGTTGGTTTTGGTCACTTGCAGATTGACCTTTGAAATTATCTTGTTTCCAAAAGAGTGAGAAAAAAACAGGAAAGACATTTTGTAGCATAGTCTATTGATGAAAGGTACATCTGATGTAGCCAGAGAAACGTTAAGAGCATTGCTAACAAATAATAACAGATACCGGTACTTCTTTCTTTTATCAAGATGCAACTCAAAGTCCACATACAAACTTTAAGTGAGCTAACAAAGCTGAATTAGCAGGCAAAGTTGATAATCTGTAACCTTAGTAATCATCTTTAAAATGTGTGTCATTATTCTCTTTATGTATATGCCACCAGTATATACATTGGTGGGGGATGTATACTTGTGGCATATATAAAAGAGAACAATTACACACATGATTCTGGAGTGTCAAACAGTATTCACATAATGAAAAATAATGGCATCACCGTAAAACTCTATACAAATACATTAAAAGTGTTTTAATCCAAACATAAAGGCAACATGGTTTTAACATATAGGATGGTACAGTATATAAACAAGACTAAACAACCTGCCTCATTTAATGCTAATGTTACCATCTAACATCTTACAATGTAAACATTTTGGCATTGTCTGTCTATCCTATTAGTTCATATGGATAATGTACTTTCTTTCGTTCTTCTGCTTGCTTTTTCTTAATAGTTGTTAATGGCAAGGGCAGCAGTGCCTTAGGAGTGAATTGCCTTGCAAACTATCGTTCTCTTCACAAGATATTCTTATGCATACCCAACTTATCTTCCTGGAACATGAAGGATAAAAGGGAAGGAATTGGCTATTTTTAAACCCAGTGCCAGAAATGGGCTTGGGGTCATATTTGGTATGGCAAGTTGCTCTCCATTGTCATCATAGCTGATTTATGCCAAATAATCTTGTCTAGCAACATGGTGCCAAATGGTGGATGCAGTAGAATTAGCAAATCGAACCACTCACACAGATTGGTGGGCCTGGTAAAAGCTGTCACCACTCCAGAAAAAAAAGAATGACTTTAGCATCTCTTTGGGATGGCTCAACAGATGCCTCCATTAATGGTGAGAAATTCACCACAATCAGTCAGAATTATTTACAGGATGGGTTAAACCACAGAGCCTAGGACTTGCCGATCAGAAGGTCGGCGGTTCGAATCCCTGTGACAGGGTGAGCTCCCGTTGCTCGGTCCCTGCTCCTGCCAACCTAGCAGTTTGAAAGCACGTCAAAGTGCAAGTAGATAAATAGGTACCGCTCCAGCGGGAAGGTAAACGGTGTTTCCGTGCGCTGCTCTGGTTCGCCAGAAGTGGCTTAGTCATGCTGGCCACATGACCCGGAAGCTGTACGCCGGCTCCCTCGGCCAATAAAGTGAGATGAGCGCCGCAACCCCAGAGTCATTCACGACTAGACCTAATGTTCAGGGGTCCCTTTACCTTTACCGTACTTAAATATATTATAAATTCATTTTTTAAAAAAACATAATATCAAAAGTAACTGATGACTGTACCCTAATAATTGGTGTTAAGTGGTCAGAATGCCCAGGATTCCTGCCACTATGCTGTCAAGCATTACCTGTCCAATTAGCAGTTCTACACTGTTGTAGGTGGCTGCTGACTTTGCATGACTCAAAGCATTTTAGAGTTGAAAGGGGGCTCCTAGGGTCATCTAGTCTAACTCCTTGCAAGGTAGGAATCTCAGCTAAAGCATCCATCACAGATGGTCATACAACCTCTGCTTAAAAACCTTGCCGTCCATGTCTCTTGGCCTTCATACACCATGCCTCCCCTTGAAAATGCCCCTCACAAATGTGCCGGTTTACAAGTCCTGGCCATGAGCTCCAAGAGGCAGCAATCAACTAAACTGAACTGCTGGCTGCTAACTCTTCTAGAGGCAGGGTAATATAAGGCCTTTCATGTCCTAGAATGGAAGAAACCTGAACTGATGATACATGTTTGGGGAAAGAGCTTTCCTAGAAGAATAGCTACTCAATGTGATCGAATGCTGTGATCTCTGTGCAGAGATGCAATCCACCATCTTTCTCCCCACTGCTTCCATGTTTGACTAGAAACAACCCAAATCTTCCGTTAGGATAAGCATTGCTCTGATACCACAGGAGTGTCCAGTATCGCGTTGTATTAAAATAAATATAATGGTAAGCTCTGGATGACTGGACAAACACTTCTTACGCTTTCTGAGAGATTGCAGCATGGTTCTGAAGTAAGCGCAAGGAAAGCACCAATGAATTCTAGGCGTCAAAGTTACATGAAACAAGAATAGAGATATCTTGAAATGCAGACTTAGCCTAACTGCAGGCAGTGTGTAGCATATCTGGTTTAAAGCAATATCTGAGACATGAGACATATCACTTTGGCAATGTTGCATCCCTGCTCTGTACATAACACACTCCTCTCCACTACTTCTGTTTCCTTCCTTTCTAGGCAGCCACCCTTCTTAGTAACGTTCTTTTAAAATTCTTTTTGCAGATATAACAAATTTACAAGCTTTTATATGTGAGTTTTATATTTATCTTCACTCTGTTACTATTAATGTGCGTTCTACAGAATTCAGGAACATGTTTATTTAGTAGATGAACTATACATTGTAATCAATTGAAAGTAATTGCATGCACTGTTAAAACATCTTTGCATATTTAACATACCACAGAATCAAACAAAAGAGAGGTGAGAAAGAAGAGTTTGTCTTCAGGATATTAGGGAAAGGAAGTACACCCACTCACTCCTAACTTGGATTAGATGTAGAGAAGGGCCTCACATCCTTTGTCCTCTTACCCCACCCCACCCACTATACAAAAAAGGCATTTTTCTGTTTGCTGATAAAGCATTTCCCCCATTTCTTTCTTTCTTGGATTAACAGTTTTATTGGTTTCTGGCTTCCCTCCTCCAATAACAACAATAACAACTGTTATTATTACTATTATTTGACTTGTTAGTTGCTTATTACCCATAGGCCTCCAAGCAGTATCTGTTGTTACTAATATGCATTCTAAAAAATTCATTAAGTGGCTGAACGTGTTAATCTAGTAGCAAATGACCTATACATTTTAATTAATTCAAAATAATTACAAGCAATATTAAAGCATCTTAGCATCCTTAAATAGGACAAAGTAGAGCTCCTTTGATTTAATTACTTTTGCCTGCTCATTCTTGTGTGTTTATTTGGGTATATTTCTTTCTACAATAGGTGGCTAGATTGGGGGGGGGGGGAGGAGTACAGATATTCTATATTTTTTGCTAGACTTTGCAGAGAAATGTCATCTCTTCCTTCGGGTTTATAATGAACATTCTAATAGGTGTGACATCAACAATTGCCTCTTGCTAACAGCTCTCATAATTTAACCCTTCAGGTGAACAAGTTGATTGATGAACTGCAGGCAGCTATCAAGAGCTACAAAGGTCACCTCTCTAAGCTTGCCCCTCAGTTACAGGCGGAACAGGAGCAATGTGCTTCTTATGTCTACCAACATATTAAAGAACTTCCTGCAAACATAGTTTCCTCTCAGGGACTGCAGCTAAAGGTATGTGTAGTTTAACAGCTATTGCAGTTGGCCATCTGTGTTTTTTTTAATGTGTGCATTCAATTATATCCAATGTAAATTCTCAGTTTTATACTTTGCTTAATCTGAGATGATGTTTCAATATCTTCCTTAAAATTTTCATTTTTAATAGTCGTAAGTCTAATAAGAACAACACTTTAAAAAACTTTAATCCAATATAGAAAGAAGAGTTAGAGGGATACATTACATCTTGCACATAGGAACATATACCCAAGCACAAAAAGACATGAAAATAACTTCAGTTATGAATAACACACATGTCTAAATTGTAGCTTTTGCTGGCAGGGGCCATATCTTAGCAGGCAGCAACTTACATGTACTTTCATTCCTGAATAAGGCCTTCATGCAGGGCTCAAAGAGAGTTTTCTTCTTATGACTCTGCAGGGGGGGGTGTGAGAAAAGGCCTTTCTCTTCAGTCTCCAAACCTCTCCACACACTTGACATTCACAAGCCGATAGCTTCTGAGCACATGCTTAGGTAGAATTTTTGTAGTATTGCCAGATAATAATATTGTTTTAAACTATATACCAACTATATGGGGTATGGCAAAGGGTCAACATAAATTAAGTTTCTGCGCTTGCTCTTTTGGTGAAAGACTGATATTAATTCATTGGAAAGATAATACCGTGGCTCCCTTCGATGAGTGGATAGAATGTATAAAAACTCTAGCAACAAATGAATGGATTGCTTAGTGTGGAAGGAAAATGGACTGACGTGTAGAAAAATGGCTGCATGCTTCTCTCTGGGAGCTGCCATAGTTGAGCTTACTGTGTCATGTTAGTGTTACAGAGAGGATTAAATGGGAGAGAACCATTTGCATCACCTTGAGCTTCTTATAGGGAGCACCTTATAGCTTAGTGAGCACCTTATTGAGCACCTTATAGCTTCTTATAGCTTCTTATACTATATGATTTTATGATTGAATTTTACTCTGATTTTATTTCTAAAAATAATTTCGTATTGTTTTTATTATGAACTGATTTGTGCATTTCATTGTGCAAATATAAACATTTTACTACAAATTAAAGAAACCTCTACCTGCATATTGGCTTTACTTATCATGTAAGGCATCTTAATTGGCTCACAGTTGAAAAGTAAATGTGTACTGCTATACTACTTTCTTCCTTGGATTACTTGGAACAGGAAAAACAAATATAACACATATATTACAACAATATTGTCAATATGTCCATCTCAGTGTGAGAGTAATCAAATATCCCCTGTTGGTGCTTGTTGTTTCTTGATTCTATTTCCAATTTCTTTCATTTTTGTAGGGTTTCCACTGTTCTGTAGTTTTACTTTTGCTTTTACTCTTTAGCTGATACTCGGAGAGTCTTCCTAGGAGGTCTGGTTAGCTGTTTCAACCAACATGGTGCAGAATATTGGAAAATCCTGTGTGTATTCTACTGCTTAGATGTTAAAGCTCTAGAAGATGCTATTACATTTCTCAGGATTGTTTCCTGATTTCTGACTGATATAAACTGCTTCATTATTTCCCTTTACAGTGGTTTTAACTGAATTTATCCATGCATTTTTAGTGTAAAGTTAAAGTAAAGTTTAGATATTAACCTTAACTGTTGCAGTTACTTCACACCTATTAGTGATTCATTTTGGTTGAATGTATTTTATATCTAACTTTAAATTTATATACCAGGTTTTTTTGCAAAGTTCTCTTTTGCATTACTACACATTGGCTCAATTCAGAAGTCATGGTTTTGATCCTCCAAACCATGGTTTAGAGCAAGACTTGGGTTGATTTCATTGTGCTGTATTCAAAGATGTGTGTGTGTGTGTGTGTGTGTGTGTGTGTGTTCAACAAGGAGTTCACATGCAGTTGTTCTGACAGCAGATGAGAAGGACTTATTCCTGTATAGAAGTTAAAGCAGCAACCACCAAAGTTTTATAGGCATTGCTTGTTTAATATTGCAGTGCCTTTTATTTTTAAGGTAGCCCAGGACTTATACAAAAGAAAGAGCAAAAGCATCAGTTCAGCTTGAGTACTATCATCCCCCTCTATTTTTGCGTTATTATGTCTCTCTTCGCTTCTCTGCACTTGGGTGGGAAATTGTTTTGGCTGTAATATAGGAAATAGGTACTGCTCAGTGGCTCTTAGTGTAACACCTACTGTGAGGTTTAACAGAACTTTTAACAGTTTGTTTAGTAGTGGTGGAGGAACTAATGTGGCCCTTGTGTGTTGTCACTAGTTTTTCTCAGGTTGGCAGCTGGCATTGGAAACATGCTGGTCTAGAGAGATGTTGTTTTCCACTGTGCCCGAGCATTTTCAGACATTGTAGAAACACTGAAAGAAGTAATAGCCACAGTGTTCTTCCTGTAATCTCACTTCTTACAAAAGTCTGTGATAATGGACTTAAGATGTCTAACGAAAGTGTGGTCCCAAATAGTAGATGTTTCCATACTCCTGGATAGGAGTTGATGTTATATAAGTTGGCTGATCTCCTGTCTTCCTGTTGTTCTTGTTTGCCCCAGAGATAGACTTCTTTCTCACCAGGAATAAAAATAGCCATACATTCCATATTTCAATTTTATTTTTCTTGCCTTCCTGCAGCGCTGCACTGAAAATCTGGCAATTGCAGAAAAGAGGCATTTCATGCTAATTATTTATATAGTATGCAAATTGTAAAATATAAACTTTTTATTAGATAAGATTATCAAATCAAATACCTTTATTGCGGTCCATAGACCCACAAAACAGTTTCAAAACAAGATACAGTTAAAACAACCAAACAACAGGTGAAAGAGACCGAGGGAGTCATTTTGTTATGTCTAGAGCATGATGGTCTTTGTTTCTTGCGACCTCTGAAAGAAACTTTGCCACAGTCAGGGTAATATCATTTGACCTGTCCTCCAGAAGGTATTTAATATGGGAGGCTTCAGATTTTCCCGACAAATTTGCTAGTAAGGGTTTGATCAGTTGATCCCTTGCTTGCTCATATTGCCCACAATGCAGTAGGATATGGTTCATGCAATCAACGTCCTGAGAACATAAACAAAGCCTATTCTGGTAGGGGATGCCTCTCAGTCTACCATTTAGAACTTCCGATGGAAATACATTTAATCTAGCTTTGGTAAATCAATGCTGATAGGTGGGTACGGACAAATTCCTAAGATATGAGGCTAACTGAAAGTCATTCCCGTACTGGATTCCAGCTGCAGTCGGGCCACAGATTACATTGGATCTGGATCGCAGGTTGCTATGTGAGATGTCCCAAAGCCTTTGTCTCAGGGATACAATGGTGGTATCGTAGCCCAGTTGATACAAAAGGGATGGTGACAGTCCAATCGAGGTGGCTTTTCTGGTCATACTTTTCAGCCATGGGCTGATAAACTCCTCATTGGTTAGATATACAAGTAATCTCTTCCCCAGGCCATATACATATAGGGCCATGTATATCCCCAGGCTGCAGGGTCAGCTCTCGGATTGTATTGAGATGACCAGGGGAGTGAGACAGGGCTGCATTCTGGCTCCCACTTTGTTTAGATAAGATTATAGGAAAGCTATTTTATATGCCCTATAAGTTTTTAAAGCTGTATATGTAGCAGATGCAGGTTCTCTTTGACTAAAAGCACTTAATATCTAAGGATGCTTGTCCTTGTTGCTTCTTTTATCTGCGCAGTCAATTATCTGCGCAGAAAATGTAGGGAATCACAGCTATGCACAGTTTGCAAGAAGGGAGGAAGGATGAGATCGCCAAAAGTGCTGCAGCACATGACACCTATTTTCCGTTGATGCTCTTTCTTTAACTTGTAGTCATGCAGTGCCAACTGACACAAAGCAAACTTTCCTATATGCCTACCCCTAGAACCCATTTCTAACCCACGTCTCACCAAATCATCAGCAGTGTGCTGTTCCAGTTGACTTGATTCAGCCAGTAGGAATCATTTAGCTTTTGTGCTTTTTAGTGTATTTAGCTTTTGTGCTTTTTAGTGTATTTAGCTTTTGTGCTTTTTAGTGTATAGCAGTGTCTTGCAAATACATTTATAAGTCTACAGTATTTTTTTACTAGCCCCCTTTTTTATACTAGCCCCCTTCACACACATAGCTACATTAGCCATTGTCCTTTGAATACAATGATTTGTATATAGACTCCCTGCCTGGCTACATAGCATCAATTCTTGCCACAGGTGACCAGTCAAGTGGCTATTTACCAGCATGATATAATATATACTGGCACTTTTCAGTCAAAAGTAACCCTTTATCTAGAAATGGGTAATTTCTATGAGTGTAGTGTTTAGCTGATTGGTTAAAGGCCTTTTGAATGTTTAAAAGGTGCTCCCAAACTAACCATGGAGCAGATATGTGTGCGTATGCAATACACAAGTGTATAGGGACGCTGGTGGCGCTGTGGTCTAAACCACTGAGCCTCTTGGGCTTGCCGATTGGAAGGTCGGCGGTTCGAATCCCCACGACGGGATGAGCTCCCATTGCTCTGTCCCAGCTCTTGCCAACCTAGCAGTTTGAAAGCACGCCAGTGCAAGTAGATAAATAGGTACTGCTGTGGCAGGAAGGTAAATGGCGTTTCTGTGCACTCTGGCTTCCATCAAGGTGTTCCGTTGTGCCAGAAGCCGTTTAGTCATACTGGCCACATGACCCGGAAAGCTGTCTGTGGACAAACGCCGGCTCCCTCGGCCTGAAAGCTAGATGAACACTGCAACCCCATAGTCGCCTTAGACTGGACTTAACCACCCAGGGGTCCTTTACCTTTTTACCTATAAGTGTATACAAAGATGCAGGCAGCAGGTGCCATCTTGGGAAAAGGTATTGCCTCTTTCCCCTGAGAGGGAGGAAGCTAGCAAGATTGGGAAGGCCCACCTCTGGTACTATGAAGGCTCTTGAATCCTTAGACGTCCCAGGTCTCATGCAGAGTATTATGGCCACATCTCCTGAAACCCAGTCAGCTGCAGCTTTGAGTTCCCTGGCATTAAGGGAGATAATGCAAAGAGATGAAGAACACAGTCTTTTTGGGCCTCTCTTTCTCCTTTCATGAGGAACACCTGGCCACTCTTTTCACAGCAGCCCTCAACACGTGCTCCATGAGACGCAAGAAAGCCTCTAAAGGCAGGCATCATTCTCCCCACTGTCTCTCAGGGAGCCGTTCTTGCACTGCTAGACATTGCCAGTCTAGCTCTCATTCCGGCACTACAGCAAAAAATACAGATCGCAATGGTTTGTCAATATTCTCATAACCAAGTATTTCCCCCCTCTTTTTAGTTATTTAATAGATTTACATTTATTCAGTATAATGCAATTAACTGACCAACATCTAATTCATTGGGTAACCATGCTAATCATCCAAAGTCTGTGAGTTCCCTTTGTGATCCAAGGGCCCTGTTGGGTGTAAAAGGTAAAGGTACCCCTGCCCGTACGGGCCAGTCGTGTCCGACTCTAGGGTTGTGCGCCCATCTCACGTAAGAGGCCGGGGGCCAGCGCTGTCCGGAGACACTTCCGGGTCACGTGGCCAGCGTGACGAAGCTGCTCTGGCGAGCCAGCACCAGCGCAGTACACGGAAACGCCGTTTACCTTCCCGCTATAAAGCGATACCTATTTATCTACTTGCACTTAGGGGTGCTTTCGAACTGCTAGGTGGGCAGGAGCTGGGACCGAACGACGGGAGCTCACCCCACCGTGGGGATTCGAACCGCCGACCATACGATCGGCAAGAGCTAGGCACTGAGGTTTTACCCACAGCGCCACCCGCGTCCCTCTCCTGTTGGGTGAGTAGGAGACAAAGTGATTGACCCATAGGGCACAATGCACCAGGAAGTTCTCTTGCAGAAGCTCCTTTAAAATGAATGGAACAGAACTGGAACATTTCAGTGAGGCATAAAAATGTCTTCACTTCATCAGGCGCAATGGGTGCACCCTTGCATTTTTCATCTATCGTACATGCACTGGAAGAGCAGCCACAAGTCTCTCCGTGCTTCTTTCATGCTTTTCACTGCTCAGCAATGTCTTATATGTAGAACACAACTAACATTCAAAATAATCCTAAATTATTTCCAGGGTAAACATTTACACAGGTCACATTTCCTTAAGCTTCCTTTAGACAAGTAGTCTTTCCATGTATTTGTAGGTGAAAATTCAAGTGAACATTATGAAAACACACACATATACATTTTTGGTAGAATGAGGGCATTTTTCTTGGTTTTAGCTAGTATTAAGCATCCAATATGACTTAAAAAAACCAAAAAAACCTTTATGTGCACCAGACTAATGTACTTTGTAGTGAGAGCTGAAGGCTTGGTACCTCTTCATAACTCAATGCTGAATTTTCTGATTAGTGTAAGCCAATTTGATTGTAATGATCTATAACTTGCATAACATTTACTTAATTACTGTTTATTTTTGAAGGTGTATGAAAATGGCAAGGATACTGGGGAGATTCTTGTTTACATCAGTAGAAAAGAAATGGAAATCAATCCTGGGGACCAACCCAGTGCTGCTATGGAGAGGGTAAGCGAGGAAATACTTCCCTAAGTGCATACATTTATTCGAATGACTTGAAGCTTTCATTCTGGGGATTTATTTTGCAGTTCCCACATATAGCATATTTTCTATTTATGATTCTTGCAGTTTCTCTGTGCTCACATGTAGAGGCTAACTTAATAACCATTAAAATGGTGAGATGTGACTGTTCACTTGTTTCGCTTCTGTCAGAGTATGTTGTATTTGAAGAGCTTTGAATGAATCAAATACATTCAAATACATTACCAACACCACGCAAGTGGTGAAATATTCCTGCATTGCATGGAGTTGGACTAGATGATCCTTGTGGTTCCTTCCAACTTTTGATTCTCTGATTTCTCCTTCCACCTGCAGTCCCCAGATCTGCTCTGGAGGGTCCCTCAAACCTCCGTAGCAGATTTGGGGAGTGGGGGGGGGGAGAGAAAGGGAAATCCCATTGGACAGCTGGAAATAAATTTTGGTTACATGTGAACACCACCAGATTTCAGCCAATATCTCTGTAATCTTTAGGATAACCATGTTAAGTTGACTAGTATTATTATCTCTATATTGCAGATGGAAGAGAGATAAGAATGCAAGATTAGTAGCTTGTTGGAGAAAATTTAGTGGGCTTTGTGACTGAGTTTAGATTTGAATGAGGGACACCTCAAATCATGATATAGGGAGCCAATATGCCTCTTTAGCCAAATGCCTCCACTGATATCCCCCCTTTATTGATCATATGCATGTATAGGAATACATCAGGAGATTTATAACTATATTGACAGAGTAACATGATGGTATGCCATAGGTGATATGGTAATCTCTGAAAGAGATAAATCCCAGATATGGAAGAACATGATCAGTGATTTGTTGTGTAGATTGTGATGTTTCCTTAACTGCTGTGAGTATTTATTATTATTGGAATTCTTGCACTAATGCAAGAGATAATTTTACTGTGTCATGTTTATGGTCCCAACAGCTGTTAATAATACTGGGGGTGTACCACTGGTTTTATAAATACTGTCACAATATGGTCATGTATCTGAGGCCTCTGTGATATGCTCAGTTGCAGAAGCTGGCAAAGGAGAATAGAGTATGAACCAATCTACTGGAAAGAGCTTTCTGCACTCAGAGAAGAGTGACAACTAGGAGGGGCATGTGGACTGAAGTGACTATATTTAGAGCCATCATTACGATGCCATGAAATGGAAAATTGATCACAGAATGTGCAGTGTACTAGTGTTTGCTACATAATAGATTTCTAAAAGTTCCTTAAAAGGAGAATTTTTATATTTTAAGGTATAAAATTCAAATGAATTCAGGGTGGATTTTTGAACTGTCTCACAAAACATACTTTGTTTAAATATTCCACTGAATTAAACTGCTTAGCGCTATTTTCTCTGGGAGAGCATGGTTTGGGGCTTGAGTGGTGGGGGATTTTTTTGGCCATGCCTCAGTGTATATTTTTACAGCGCTGAAATTGTTAAATGAGTCTTGCGTTATCCCTGTTCAGCTATTGATCATCAATGGTTTGGCAGGAGGATGGTGGGGAGCACAGTAATTGTCAGACCTTAACAAGCTCAGTAAAAACAGCAGCAAAATGTAGCTCCAAATGTGGACTGGGAAAACATAACCTTTATCAAGAAAGCTTGTTACAGTATGTAGAAGCTAACTGCTTGTTCTGTACAACTGTCACATCTGCTTTCAGCTTGTGTGCCAAGGGGTCAGAGCTCAACCATAATCCTGTTGCACCCCCTGCTGGTTAAAAGCCTGTGCTCATTTTGTTACTTTACACTGAGATAAACATTGCAGTCATTTCACACTTCTTTTAACATTCTATATGAATTTAATTATCGTTTGTTTGGACATCACTGGTTATGGAGTACAAACAATTTATTACAGATGTTCCCATTTTATTTTTTATATCTTCCACCGCCAGGTACAGCACATGATTCACCAAAGGCTTCAACATTCAGCAGATTTCAAACCATCAGGCCTCAGTCGGTTTCCGACCCGGCTTTTTGACGAGACTGGACAAGAAATTAAAAACCCACTTTTACTGCAGAACGAGCAAAAAATTTGGGTTTCTTATGGTGAAGATTACAGGTAGGAGCAAAGTGTTTAGCTCTGTGACTGTCAGCAATCTTTGTGTTGTCAAACTGCTGTAAAGGGAAGTTTGATAACCTCCAAGTAAAATCCCTTTTATTTTTATTGTAAACTCCAACAAAATTTCAGAGGTCTTGTCTGAGACAGTATTGTTTGTGGAATATGACATCTCTGTCTCTGACTTTCTGTCTTAATGCCTTGTCATAGTTCTTGATGTCTGCCTGTCAGCACAGCAAGAGGGATTTTTTCATGTCTGAATAGTCACCTTAATGATAGCAGATGGAAACACCACAGGGGGTCCAAGCCCATCACACTGTCATTGTCACAGACTGCCCTGACCTGTTTCCACTCCACTATTTTTTTGTCCCTTTTTAAAGGAGAAATGGATGGTAATTGAAAAGGATCTTAAGCAAGATTTATGAAGCTGTAGACAACATGATTCCCTACTACTGCTCTATGTTTTCACAAATAAAGTCTTAACCTTTTGAGCACCAGTGATGGTAGAATGAAAAATAAATTGGTAAAACTTGTAAAATCTGACCAACTATAGTTAAAAATGGGAGGCACCAAGTCCATTCAATAGTTAATTTATTTGTAGCATTTCAGGAAATGAGCTTTTAAAAAATCCACACAATTATTGTTACTTCCAGAAGCAAAAATTAATGTATTTCAGAGTTTGTCTTGCAATAGACATGAAGTGAATTATTTTTTCACTAGCACATATATCCTAAAAAGTTACTTCTTTATGTGTGTGGCAGAAGTGTTTTAGTAAGATATATCTGTATTTATTTATTCAACTGCAAGCCAAGGATACTTGATGTGCTATACCTGCAATGTACGATTTCTTTTATTTATTTATGTTGTGAATATACACCCACACCCATGAACCCAAAAATATTTCCACGTTTTTACGTTGCTTTTTCATTTTCTACAACTGGCTTTGTTTACATTTTTGAATAAAAAATACCAGGCACTTTATGTGAATTTATAAAGAGATAAGAAATTTGTAAAGCCCAATATAATTGCCCTTTCCTTTGTTTTAATCGGTACAATCATAGCACAACCCGATGCTTGTTTGTGCCATGGTAAGTTCCACAATGTTTAATGGGGCTTACTGCTATGTAGGTGTGCATGGAATTGTAGCCTCAGTAATATTCAAGATCTGGGAAATTATTTTTATGACTAATATGAAAAGTGAGAAGGCTGTAAGTATATATACAATGTGTTAAAAATACGATACTAAGCACTTCAGATGAATATTATACAGCTATTTTCTTCCACCTCACACTGTCTTTAAAACAAAGAAAAAATTAATACCTGAGCCTTAACTTTACTGCCAAATTCAATTCCCCGTAGAATACTGCAACTAGAGCATGTAGCTTATATATGCTATATGATATACAGAAGTTGGTAAGGGTTCATTTCTATAATGACATCCTTTATGTCAATAAACAATATTCTGACTAGACCCTACCTGCATACCTTAAGATTTGCTCACAAATTATAGCCATTCTCACATAATGTATCTTCAATGATTACTTGCAAAGTAATTATGGTAACCATGAAACTGGCATGTCTTCTCAAATTTAAATTGTCTTATAAAGATATTGTCAAGGATCAATGTGGCTGTGAAAGGGGAAATAAAACTTCAAAGTTTTAACAATTTATTCTATTTAAAATGTTCCTTTTCTCTTGTTTTTCTTATCTGAATTCTTATATACAGTTCAGTTGTAGTGATTTATTATAGCACTGTTAGTCATGTTATTTGAATTAAGAAATATTAATACTGAGCCCTGTCAAAAAAAATTGTGAACCGAAACAGCAGCTCTAATTCTTTGGAAATGAATCCTCCAAAAGAACAAAATATTTGTGTTAATGCGGGGGGGGGGGGAGTATGTTATTTTCATCATACTTTTAAGATAGCTTTTTTCCTTATTTTTATATGTTCGAATTATTTCTTGGCATTATGTTTTGTAAACATGCAAATGATTCATTGTTTCAATAGTTGATTGATTGTAAAAGGTTGTTTACTTATCTATTGTTTGACATTTTATGAGCAGCAGTGAATTTAACTTGATGTAAGCACAGTCACAGTAGAACAATTTGAGAGCAGAAGTCTTAAGTGCACTCCAAAAACTGAGCAGAATGGAATGATTATACTCTTCATATATTTATATAGTTCAGAACAACAACTACATTTGTCTTCATGCTGATCATGTTAAAATATTTATTTATTTCACAATGAATTATTTTTCAGTTATAAAAGGAGTAACATGGCTTGTACTTGAGTAATTTAATTCTCTTTGTACCAAACTGGAATCTGGCTCACTATTAAGTTTATAAAGTATCTTATGTATAGTTTACATCCTTGTAATTGTGTTGACACAGATTTAGAACAGCAGTTCTTCTCTGAAGGAGTGTCTGTTTCCCCTTGTGAGAATAGAGAGTCTTTTCAGAAATGTTGTTTGCCGGCAAGTCATCTCCTGAATAGTAATACCTGAGGTTGAAATTATAATATATAGTGGACTCTTTTTGCCAAAATTAACTTGAAGTCATGTCCACAAGGCTGCTTCACAAATTGGACCCAGAACTACAAGATGCATTGCTGCTTTATTGAAAATTGGCATTGCAGTATGAAAGAACCATTTAGACAAAATAAGGAAGAAATGTACAGTATAACTGTACACAGGGTGCTGTCAAATGCAGCAAATGTACAGACTCACGTGAAGTGTAGAAAAATAGGTATTATAGAATTTTATTTTCATGCCAGCTTTAACGATATGGATATGCAATCTTAAGATAAAATATCATGAATTTTATTATTTGATCATAATCAATAATTCTGATTATTACATCAGCCTGTTAAAAAGCAATTCCTTCACTCTTTCTTTGATCTTGGCATAAAGACTGCTTCACATGTGTCATTTCATCTCTGTGGAGATTATCTAGTTTTTTTGGGGGGGCGGGGAATGTCACATATGTTCTAGCACCAATTTCTCGACACAGGAGCTTGCTTTTGAAACTTTGTATTTCTATCTCCATTTTACATAGTTTCAAACAGGCCTGTCTTCTTCTTTCCAACGAGAATGCTTTTGTCCTATGTTAACACCGCAGGAAGTATTTCAAAACACTCCTGTAAAGGACATAGGTTCATTGAAACGGGGTCTAAGTTTTCTGCCTTCTGTCGCCATCAGGAATTTTGGGGGCGGGGTTTGTTTTGGATTCTTGAGTCTTTATTTCATTCCTTTATTTCATTTGGCCATGGCCAAATATTGTAAAATATTATATAAAGTCCAACATATGTTTTAAAAAGCCACTTAGCTCTATGTGCGCTTGCACACACGCGTGTATGTTGCTTACATGTGTGTGTTGCTTATATGTGTGTGTGTGCGCGCACACCCAGCCACACACCCACCTCACTGAGGAGCAGGCACAACTTCTACCCTCTTTTCAGCAAATAAGCTTTTCCTACTGGCCATGTTCTGAAATCACTGACATCTCCAAATAGTATTCTATAGGAAGTGTGATACAAACACACAGACAGCATAGTTAACATTTATCATAGCCATAAACATTCACTGCAGACAGCATTTTAGTAGCCTGAGCAATTATTTGCTATTTGCTAGAATTACTGGACGTTAAGTCTGAAGACGTTCCATCCAATCCACTATTGCTATTAATATGTATGCATTCAGATGTAGCTGGTGGTGTAGCCTATGAACACTTTGTGATGTGGGACAAACTCTACTGCTGCATGCAGCACGTCCACTTAATAAACATGAAACTGATTGGTACCATTTTGCTAGCTGCATTTGCCAAATCTGTACACTTGTCTGTTGGTCTTTCAGATGTCATACAGCTGTGTTAGTAATGATACAGGCCGAACCTCTCCCACAGTCTTAGGCTACCACCCAAAAGTACAAGTTAACCGGGCAGATCTGTTAAAACCTAGTACTGTCTCAATTGTATAAAAGTATAGAATAGGGTGTCTGAAGTTTGAGCAAAAAAAGGGGGGTGCGCAGGTGAGAGGTACTGAACCCACCCTGTACTTTCCTGTCCTTGGTGGAGTAAGAGTAAGAGGATAGTAGAAGCTTCCACCTTCTCCTTGGGGTACCACAAAGTTCTTCATTCAAAAATGTCTCTGTTGTGAAAGTTCTTACAGTTTTCCTGACTCTCGTTGTTCAATCCTCCAAGCCTCTTTCTCTGTTTACTCTGTCCACGGTTGCATGACAGGCAAACTGACATCATGATTACAGGGAATTCTGGCCTCATCATGATGCTGTTGTCCTTTCTGGAGGGCTGCTGCCTTGACTCTGCCTAGTCAGCCAATTCATACCTTGTTAATTCATACCTTCCACAGAAGGTAGCTCACCTCTTGGTTTCTCTAAGGAAAAGTCCTGTTTATTTGTCATAGTCATCAAAAGCTTTAAGCAGTTTAAGTGGAGAATTGATGAATCTATGAGCATATTCACAAAATCTCCAGACTTATTTTCCAAATATTATATCACTTACTATTGTGCATGACAGGATGTTTGACTAGGGATTTGACATCTGCTCAGAGATAATCTCAGTTGATTGTTCTTATAGTCTAGCTTTATTCCTTCCTTCAAAGTTTGTCACCTCCAATAATCTAAATGCTCAGTTAGGGATTTGGGTTGTGCCAGTCTCAGTGGGCCTACTCCAGCCAGCTTCTCCCAGGAATAGAAAATCCCTTTCCCTTTCTTCCAAGAAGACTATCAGTCAACTACTTTTACAGACCCCCTCACCAAACAATTTCTTACAATTGTTTCACATTTTTGACTACTCACCAGTTGATGCTTGTCTTGTGAGGTTTTTAATGCAATTTAGAGCATGCTTGCTCTATTGGAAAACTGCAAGTCAGAACCATAATGGATCTTCTCTGACATAACTAAACCTCGTAAATTACAGCACACACTATGCTCGGTCCTCAGAAATGATAAAGGTGTAGAACTGAGAGAAAGAGAATCTGCACTGCTCTAGGAGAAATGCTGTCTCCCTTATTACCTGGTTTCTGCTGAAAGGAGAACCTCCCCCCCCCCCCATTTCTCCATTTTAGCTTCATAGTTTAAGAAAATCACCAGTGTGAGCATGTGCCCTATTCTTCATTAAATGCAACTGTATTTTCTCTTTCATAGATGATCACCTTGGAGCTGGTTTTAGTTCTTTTTTCTTTGTTCCCCAACAATTATTTCTGCTTGGAGATGACTCACTATTCCAGGAATAATTCAATTTCCTTGCTGTTTATAACCTATAGGTTAATAAAGATGACAAGCTAGCTTGTAGTGAGAATTAATTCCCAACATGAAAGCACTGGAATTTCAATAGGGCAGTAGCTACGAGATTACTAATTTTTCTCAGCCTCAAACAGAAAGAGGTATAGATTTGAATGTCTTGTTGCTAAATTCATTTTTACCAACTTCAGTTTTTGTGCTTGCTGCTTCATATACATATAATGACTGGTTCTGCAGCTTATTTTCCCTCCCCCACCAAAGGTCATATTTGACAATATTTCCATTTTTCAGGTCTCCCGTAAATCCTGTCCTGAGTTTGACCTTTGACAGAGTGGCTGCAGCTGAAAAGAATGGCACCACAGTTATTTATAAAACACTTCTGGATCCCACAGTTGATTTACTGCCTGGATGTGACAAGTACATTTATATGAGTTTTCTGAAGCACTAAAATTGTAGGGGAGGGGGGATTCCAATGTTGGTGTGTATTACAACTGTTGCTATAACTATTATAAGCAAACACTTAGAGTTTGCTTTAGCACCAAAACACATTAGTTGCTATTTACTTTGGCGTACACTCAGCAAACCTCCATTAAATATATGGATGATTTAGATATGAAGATATGGCACTTTCTCCTTAATAATTTGTGGCTAATTTGAATAAGGAATTGTGCCTTTTTAGTGCAGGAGTAGCTAAATTGTGGCCTTCCAAACCTCCAACTCCCACCAGCCTCAGTCAGCATAGCCAGTGGTCAGAGATGATGGGAGATGATAATCTGGACGGCCACATCTGATTGGCTACCCCATCATAGTGCAAAGGCAGCAGTGCTATTGCCCACTTAGCTGGGAGTAAGGACTGTGGAACTCAGTAAATATGCATAGAATTGAGCTGTAAACAATGCTGATTTAAAATTAGCTGAGCCATATGTTTTTAATGTACTAAAATGTGAATGGCCAAAAGATCACTTTCTTATATCAAATAATAGTCACAAAAACTTGAATCAAGAGAACTATTTCACACACACTTTATTCCTTCATTCCTTTTTAAAAGTTCAGAAACTAAGTACTGTTAAGAATTTAAATACACTGAAACAAAAAAGCCTGAGGAAAATAAAAAGGACTTTAACTGGTGATGAAAAGTCAAGGTGGTTCCCAGGGAAGCCTCTGGGGAGGGCATTCCTCAAATGGGGTGCCACCATTAAAAAGCCACTCTTCCTATTGGCCACTGCCTCACCTCACTTGGCTGATAGCAATGCACATTATGCAGTTAACATTAGGACCTTACAATTATTAGTCACTATGATGAAAGGGCTATGAGCAGTGCAAATGCCCAAAATTGCAGAGTGCCTTGGGAGGGGATATAATGCATGTCTATACAATCTACAGAAAGATGTACATTGCCTGTGCATACAATTGCTGTCAGGACAAAGCTCATCCAGTGTCAGGGGCAGTAGGCAGGTTCTGAGCCAACCACAGTAGTGTAACTTTCCCTCCCTGTGACTGGCAGCTCTTCCCTTATATGGAATAAAATATTGCCGTGCATTAGAGAGACAATAATAACTGGGATTGTCCCTATATGAGCAGACCTACCTTCGGATCAAACGCAACGTGATTGCATATGTCTTTGCAGTTAATTGTTGGCTTTTAAAAAATACAAATAATTGTCACCAGTTGAGATCTTTTAATCCTGGACTACTAAAGTTTCAGCTCCTCTTCCTTTTGGAAGGCTGCAAGGAATTATAGAAATTTGCAATATACAGTAGTAAAACTGCTCTAAGTAAACTTGCAGAGAGCTGATTTAGAATCCACATTATACTTTGGAAGAAACATTAAAGCAATTCCCAGGTCCTGCTTGCGGACTTTGCATGGGCATCTGGTTGGCCATGAGAGAAGAGGGCCCTGGGCTAGATGGGCCATTAGCCTCATCCGGCAGGGCTCTTCTTCTCAAATGACATAATTTTTTATTGCTCATTTCAGTTGGGAAGCTTGTGCTGGATTTCCAGATAACATTCAATTCACAAACCATCAGGAATGTCAAACCTCGGAAATTGTGGAGTCAGACAACCATTTTATACAATATAAGGTGAGCAGTGAGGGTTTTCTTTTTAAAGCACCATTTTTTTCTATGATCTGCAAATTAAATGTTTCAGCCCTCTAGGAATATACACACAATCTCTCTCTCTCTCTATATATATCTATATCTATATAAAAAGGGTATTGCCACATCTTATGTGTGTTTTAAATTGCACATTATCAACTATATGCAGTTGAAGGCAGGCTCACTGAAAATGTACAAGTTAAATCTGAGGAAGTTGGGGAGCTTAAAAGCTCTTTTTGTAGCATCTGAGTTCCTGTGAGATCTCATGTGAGCATCTTTAGCCTCCCAGAGCCTGCATTGAGAAGAGGCCTTGCCCAACAAGCAAGCCAGAGAGATTAAAAGCTCTTATCGTATCTGGTCTACTTGGGTTACTAAGAGCAAAAAGAGCTTTTGAGCTCTCCATCTTGGGCACAGCTTCTGCAGGTACAGGGGATTCTCTCTCCACACCCACACCCTCTACCTGTGTGGGTGGCTCCAAGGGTTTAGGTATACAGGCGACTCCCCACTCGTGTGCATTAGAGTCACGCACAACCTTGCGCAAACGTGTCATTTTTGGTGCTGCAAAGGGGGCAGGGTGGGCAGTGAAACAGGGTGGAGCAGAGGCAGAATGGGGTGAAAGGGACTTGGACGATCCAGAACTGAACCCCCCCATAAGATGCATTTGTACTGTAATGCTGATTGATCCAGAATGTGAATTGGGTTGTGGATTCAAAAGAGATTAGAATGTGCATCCTATGGAAGGCAGTTCAATTTTGAGAGAATATATTCTTAATATATTTTTATAGGTATCCAATAGGTTAAAGCCCGCTTATTCCATCTGGCAAGCTAGCACAATTTTGAATTACACCCAAAGTTTTGTATTCTCTCCATGCCATCTAATCTTTATCTTTAGCATGTTTTTCTTCTCTGTGTTTTTATGCTTTCTTTCTACTTTTGTTGTTTTTATTTTTATTTTGAATTGTTTTATTTATTGATAACTTTGTTAGAGGGTGGTCTATGCATAAATGAATTAATGAAGCAGGACTAAAGTGGCCTGGAACAGGTAGGGGAGCAGTAAGGAAGGAAATATGTAATCCACTAAAGCAGATGTTTTCAACCTTTTTGAGTCCACAACTGTCTTGATCAACTACATTCCTTCTACGGCACCCCTGTGGAGCCCAGTTATGTCACCCCTTGCCTGCAGAGCTGGCAGCCTCTCACCCTTTCTAAAACACTCTCCTTTGTGGAGTGTTCCCTCAGTGTCCTCTCCTCTCCCCTCTCCTTGGGAGTCCTCCGGGCAGCGGCTGCCATCGCCCATGGTCTCTGAGCTGCCCCTGCGCTCCAGAGAGAGGTGCTTCCTCACACTGTCCCACAGGGGCCTGAGACTTGTCTGTCCATTCCCAACAGCAAGGGCTGGTGGGCTGTGCTCCCTCACCCACTTGCTTGTGTACTCCAAGGCTGCCTCAGCTCCTAGCAACCAGCACCCCCTAGCCAGTCACAGAGGCACCACTTGCCTGCGGAGCTTGTAGCCAAGGCTGCTGCAACAAACAGCTGTGCAAGCCTTTGGGAGGCAGATATACAAGAGGGCATCAGGGGAGAGAGGGAAAGAAAGAGGGACAGAGGCCAGTGTTGCCTGCGGCACCCCTGATCATCATTCAAGGCACCCCAGGGTGCCACGGCACAGTGGTTGAAAAACAACGCACTAAAGGACAAAAAGCTGAAGCAGAAAGCAAGAGTGATTGAGATAGATCTTTCAGGACCCTGGACAGGTCCTAGGGAAGAGACAACTTGTTCCAGCAGGTGCTGTTTGCTAACTGCTTCCATGTATAATTCCACAACTGGACTCTGTTTTCCTTGTCCTATCACCTTGGTGAACTAGTTGTGAGATTCTCCCTCAAATATGCACAATTCTCAGGGCATCAAAGGTAGTGCTGTTTGTTAGTAGAATGCAAATTTGTTTAAAATGTGATTTTAGGGATCAAGGTGATGTGCCTCGCTCTTTTGTTCTAATATTTACTTTCAGAGACCAAACACAAAAGTGTATAGTTGTAGACCATTACTCTTGGAATTATAGCCAATGTGACCCCACTCTTTTATCCTGTTTGGATATATGAGCTCATTGTTTAATGCAGATAAACATGGCGTATCTAGCTTCTGATTTGCTTTTGACATAATTGTGGCTCAGTAGCACAGTAAAACAAGTACACCTTTGCTGTTTTGGATAGGCACACTCCAGATAAAGTAGCATTTTAATACAAAAGTCTGTATACAATTATAGTCTATAAGATTATATGTATAAGTAGGATGGGATAACTAAGGTTAATTTGTGTTGAGAGAGAAAAATAAAAGACAAGAGGTAAAACCAAAGAAACAAATATTTTAAGTAGCATAAACATTAACACCAGTTTTGAATATAGTCAAGCTTTGATGTCTTAATATGTGTTTAGAAGGCACAGCAACAGCTATGTTTCAAGAGAGTAAACCCTTTGCTGTGAATAGTAATTTGATACCTTCAGGAGCAATTTTTGAAAGCAAAATTCAAGGCACAGGGGCAGATACCAATAGTATTTTATTTTTTAAAAAAATGTCCTAATGTTAAAGCTCACTGAGGTGTACAAGATGCTAAGAGGATTACACACTAAAATGGCAAAAGTCTCATGTTCTGGATACTCACACATTAAGATTGCTGTCAGGTATAGATAGTAATGCTCAACCCCTGACTGTTATATTTAATCTTTTATTGACAGGCAAAACCTTTCCAGTAGAGTAAAATTTGTGACATATAATCCACATTCGTAAATCTGGGGATAGAGATAACCCAGACAATTACAGCCTGTTGCTCTTTTATCACTGTTGAGAAAGCTAGGCCATGTATCTGTGACCTGGGATATATTCCTGGCATTTTGTGTTGATAACGGCAGCATTAGAACGGTGTCCTTGTGGTTGTTCAATATGTTTCAGCTATGAGGACACAGGGACTTTCTTAATAAAAGCAGAGGGTAGTTTTAATTATGTCACAATTTTTTAAAATTGCTCTATTGAAGGAGGAAAAAATGTTTAATAGTATGAATGCATATTTGCATCTTCAAATTCCATTAATGTTTTGTAACTTCTGTAGCGTCTGTCTACAGTCCATCTATCAGTGAGAACTTGCATAACATTTACCATTGACTAGAGCAACCTTTGTCAACCTGGTGCCTTGCAGATGTTTAGAACTACAACTCATATCAGCACCAGTCAACATGGGTGTGTGATGTTGGATCTAATAGGATTTGTAGTCCGAAACATCTGAACAGTCCTTGGGTAGTGAAAGCTGGCCTAGAGGTCTAGCACAATCATTTGTTTTGGGCTTAAGGTGTGATCTTATTAAACATTGCACTGAGGCAGCTTCATATAGTGCAGACTGTACTCCATTTTGGTAGGGTTAAAATGCAGAACAATTGCTGCAAGACAAACTGCTTTTTGCAATGTAATAGCTAAAGCTGATTCAGAGGATCAGAAAGTTTTATTCCAAAAATAAGTCCATATGCAGTGAAATATGCTAAATGTGAATCTCTCGGGTTTTGTTTTTTGTTTTTGCATAAAATATGCTGCGATTTTTATAATTTATATTTTATTTCTATGTGTACTTGTGGATAAATGTATACTTGTGGATAAATGAAAGAGAAAGCTTGGCAGATAAGTAATTCATGAGGTGTGGAGGATAGGATTGGAGGCTTTGATCTTTTAAAAGCTCTCCACCTTGCTTTCTGGGTTCTATGTAGGTCACATGTGGGTTCTGGAGGCCTTTGCAAGATCTCACAAGATCTTGGATGGTCCTAAACTTGGCCTTGCAGATGTTTTGGGACTACAATTCCCATCATCCCTGACCAGTGGTCCTGTTAGCTAGGGATGATGGGAGGTGTAGTCCCAAAACAGCTGGAGGGCCAAGTTTGGCCATGCCTGGCCCTAGAAGATCTCATGCTGACTCCAGAAGGTAAGATTTCTTATGCCAGGGTTGTTCCAGGGAGTCATTCTGACTTTACACAAGTTTGCTTTTACATGGTACCCCCCCTCCAATTTCTACTGTATTTCAAATGAAATGTTATGACCAGGTCTCCATATGAATCATTTGCCCACTCTGAGGAGGGAGGTGTTGGGGAGAAATTTATTTATCAAAAATTATGAGAATGCTGCAATCCTAATGACTAGTGGGGTGCCACAGGGTTCTGTCTTGGGCCCGGTCTTATTCAACATCTTTATCAACGACTTGGATGATGGACTCAAGGGCATCCTGATCAAATTTGCAAATGACACCAAACTGGGAGGGGTGGCTAACACCCCAGAGGACAGGATCACACTTCAAAACGACCTTGACAGATTAGAGAACTGGGCAAAAACAAACAAGATGAATTTTAACAGGGAGAAATGTAAAGTATTGCACTTGGGCAAAAAAAATGAGAGGCACAAATACAAGATGGGTGACACCTGGCTTGAGAGCAGTACATGTGAAAAGGATCTAGGAGTCTTGGTTGACCACAAACTTGACATGAGCCAACAGTGTGACGCGGCAGCTAAAAAAGCCAATGCAATTCTGGGCTGCATCAATAGGAGTATAGCATCTAGATCAAGGGAAGTAATAGTGCCACTGTATTCTGCTCTGGTCAGACCTCACCTGGAGTACTGTGTCCAGTTCTGGGCACCACAGTTCAAGAAGGACACTGACAAACTGGAACGTGTCCAGAGGAGGGCAACCAAAATGGTCAAAGGCCTGGAAACGATGCCTTATGAGGAACGGCTAAGGGAGCTGGGCATGTTTAGCCTGGAGAAGAGGAGGTTAAGGGGTGATATGATAGCCATGTTCAAATATATAAAAGGATGTCACATAGAGGAGGGAGAAAGGTTGTTTTCTGCTGCTCCAGAGAAGCGGACACGGAGCAATGGATCCAAACTACAAGAAAGAAGATTCCACCTAAACATTAGGAAGAACTTCCTGACAGTAAGAGCTGTTCGACAGTGGAATTTGCTGCCAAGGAGTGTGGTGGAGTCTCCTTCTTTGGAGGTCTTTAAGCAGAGGCTTGACAACCATATGTCTGGAGTGCTCTGATGGTGTTTCCTGCTTGGCAGGGGGTTGGACTCGATGGCCCTTGTGGTCTCTTCCAACTCTATGATTCCATGATTCTATGATTCTTTGATTCTAATCCCCTCTGTACTGTTTTCTGGGGGAGAGGTGGATTGGTCACACCTTACTCTGTCAACTTTAGGCCTTTTCTCATGAAGTGATGCCTTTTCCTCTCTGCAAGTATGGAGCTCCCCATTCCTATTGAACACGGTGATTGTTGAAGATTCATTCCCCGTGATTGCAGTCATGGGATTGTTGTCTTTCACATGACGGTGTATGTTTTGACTCCACAGAGTGGGAAGTGACGGAGACAGGAAGTTTGTGTTACTGTGTTCCGTGAAGTGGGGCTATTGTCCTTTTCTCTCTCTCTTTGCTGTCTTATGCTAGAGAGAGAGGGAGCCATGTTGCAGTACTCTGTGTGTGTTTATATGTAAATATACGTAGATTAGCCAAATGCTGAGCTACTGAGTTCTGTTACGCAGACTGCGCAAACTCTGTGGATCCCTAAGTGTGCCAGTGTCTGTTTGCATTGGTCGCTGTGATGTTCGGGCAGAAGAAAGCTTTGGAAGCTCCCGAATGATCGACCAGGAAGGAGAGAACATGCCAGTCAGGCATGTGTCTCTGCCAGGGTCCTACTCGGGTGTAGGATGAGCTCCTGACATTCTGGGGGCTGAAATGAACCAGGAATCCCTGGATACCAAGCCCATTGATAGCTCTAGGCTGGTGCAGTAATTCTCTCTCTCTCTCTCTCTCTCTCTCTCTCTCTCTCTCTCACACACACACACACACTCACACACACACACACACGCACACCACTTTCTGCCAGTACGAGTGGCAGGACTGTGGCCGCTGCTGCGCCATTGGAGTTTGGATTGCAGTGTTAGTCTTGATCTGTACCACAGTTACTCCTTTCTGGTTCTGTATGGTGCCATTCCCCCCCCCCCCAACGCAATTTCTACCTGGGTAATACGGGCCAGGGCAGAATCACATAGTTATGAGGAAGATGTGGCAATACTGTGTACTGTACTCATTCACATTTGCGCACATGCTAATTTGGCAAACCAAATTAATGAAGCATTGTTCTCAGAATAGATGAATACTTTCACCTCTTTTTGATATAATCAACAACAAGAAAGTGATTGTTGATTCTGATGAAAATGTTTGCAAAAGTTGTTACCCCCTTTCCCACGCAACCCTAGTTAATTACTTTAAAAATGTGGTAATAACGTGGTTCAGGAAGCATTATTACTATGGTTGTGGGTGATGGGAAACACTTTTTTCTTTTCTTTTATTGCTGCTGGCAGCCATTGTCCAAACCTATTATTTTTATTATGCTGTTGGTGAAGGCTTCAAAAATATATAGATATTGCCAGATACTGTGCTATTTAAAAGTTTAGTATATTCATCAAAAGGTTTGTCTTTGTTCTATGGGGCAAAACATATTATGACATACAGCTTGCCTTGCTTTTCCAGTTCAGTAACATGGGATGTGTATATATAAAAAAGAAAGTTATAAAGAAAAAAAGAAAATAAATATATATAAAATAAAGTTCCTGTTGTGATTCCTTGTATCTGTTACACCATTGCTCCACACACTGTGGAAACTATAAAATCACCTGAAGCTGGGTTAGAAAGATGTGGTGTTGTTTCTTTATCTGGTGGGGTGTGTGTTTTTTTGGTAATATCCCGCATTATATCTCTTGAAGAACAGCATGGTATTAGTGCTGGGTGCCAACCTCAAATGAATACAAAGGGGCCAATGTTTCCTCCCCACTGCACCACAAAATCAAATGTGATAAGATTAAAGCCAGTGGCATTGCTATGAGGACACAGGGACTTACAGCAGGTGTTATACACATCCGAATGATATCTGTCGCTAATTCCAACTATGACAATCTTCCACACAGTTGTGTTGCCTCTGATCACAACTTAGAATGGAGAGGGCAAGTACATGTGTGGCTTTAAGTCCCTCAGCCTTTAGTGTGGGATTAGCAGAACATTAGGCCCCATTGTACAAAAACGATGGGGTATCTCTTCTCGGTACTGCAGCAGCTGGCTAACAGGTAAGAGCAAATTGAGTATCTTTCTGGCCAACTCTGCTTTTGCTCTTTGTCTTTGATAGCATTTTGAATATGCCATTCCAATATGAACAGTAGCCCAGAAAAGCATTAATATTTAAGTATTATTTAAAAAGTTTGGCGTGTTTAAATGATCCGCATACAGTGTCTCAGTTATTACAATTATAACCCTGCAAGGTGGCTCACTGCTGTTATCCTAACATCCCTTCCAATAACATTTTCACCTGTTCAGAGTTAGTTCCTTTTCGAGTTTTGGTGGTGCATGTTTCATTCCATACCCATATTTAGACCACAATGCTATAATACTTACCTGGGAATAAGTCCCACTACTTCTAAATAGGCATGTATAGGATTGCACTTTGAGTGAAGTTTTGGGCATACTTTTTTTGTTCCTAATGAAGAAAATGTAGGAGGCAAGACTGCTTCAATGGCAGTATAACAGCATAGTATTTCTTCATGATTGTTACAATTGATTTGGGTTACGGTAATAGGAAATGTTACACAGAATTTTCTCTATTGGTAATTTGCATTGTTACCATGCTAACATATCAATGAAAGTTCTATGGTTCATTCTATTACTGGGTGTAGGCTGATTCCCAGATGGTTCTTCTCATGTCAGTTAACATGGAAAAGATGAAGAAAGATGCTCCCAGAAGAAATGGCCGCCGAGAGCTGACATTCAACATAGCACACTGGCCTCTGTCTAATATGTGGCTGATCACAAAGGTACCATAGTGAAAAGACAGAGCATCCATTGTATTAATGGATTCAGATGTTTGATATGGGAAAATATTTGTTGTTCGGATTGTTAGTTTACTTTTGGGGATTTTGAGTTAAATATTAAAAATAAGTAAAACTTACACAACTACCAAAGATCATCGTGCATATATTACAGCATGTCTCCCATGGCTTTCCTTGGTTTGTTGTGAAAACAAATGGAGTTGACTTTGATGGGGCATAGATGATCAAAGCCAAGAGCAAATTAATCTGTTAATTGTGGTTATATCCACTGTGCTGAACTATGATATGTTGGCTGAATTGGCTGCAGTCAGCTGCCACCATGAACAGAATTGTAGCGTAACAGCGCTGTTCCCTTTTGAGATATCAAAAAACTCATTGCTTGCATATTTGGAAAGGGAGTGAGCATCACTGTAACAATATTAAAGGCAATTATTGGACAGAGTTGGGAGCTGCAAGGCAGAAGAGCCAGCACTCCATCTGAAGCCTTGCTGCTTGCACCAGCTAGGACAGAAGGAAGACAGCCTTCCCCCCTCTCTGGGAGCTGGACCAGCCTAGGATCCATCCCCCAAATTTCCCATTGGGGGGTCACTGTCAGTGGTAGTGTTGCCTGTCAGTGGTGTGGCTAGAGTCCTCTGCAAGCAGGAACCATAGATAAGTTGCATATAAAATGGCATACAATTGCCCTGCATTTGATAGCTAATATTAAAATCTGTAATGCAACCCAGACTTAGCTGTTTTTACTCAGAAGTAAGTCCTCTTGTTTTCAATGGGACTTACTGCCAAGCAAGTGTTAGGATTTCAGCCTTTAAAATGTAACAAGCAATGAAAGATTGCACCTGCAACAGCTGTTTTACTTGCTTCAGAATTGCTGTATATCTCTCTCTCTCTGTATATAAATCTATATAAACAAAAGGCTTTAAGGATGTTTAACCAACATTCTTTTAGACTTGAAGTAAAACTTTAAATTGACTCAATGGCTCTAGATTTGTTGCAATCTTTGCAGTTCACTGAACTTTTTTCCTGTGCATACATATTTCAAGTAAACTCTGTAGTTATAAGTATAGCAAGTGACACGTTATGGACCCTAAATCGTTGCACTGTGAAATATGCAGAGGAAAAGGACAAATGAAGATATCAAGGGTCTGTTCTATTTTGCACTGAACTGTAAAATGCCACCCTTGTTGTACAGAAGATCACTGGTTCTGAGCAGGGCTCATTGACTGCTAAGTTGTGGATAGTGTTTCAGTTTCTCCAACTGTTAATATCCTGAGCTATCCAGGCATAATGACCTCTCTATTTGTAACACATTGTTGAATTTTCTGGTTCTTTTAACTTATTCAAAACCTTTTTTCCCATTCATTGAAAGGCTGGAATGATTCTAAGTCGAGCTATGGTACAAAGCAGCCTAGCTGTTGGTCATCCAATCAGAGCTGTGATGCAGGATGGCATACCTCTTGAAGGCTATAAGCTGTGTCTGCAGAAAAGGTATTGATACAAGGGTGGGTTGGTTTTTACATACAATCATTTAGATAAAGTGAAAACATGTAGTCATTTAGATAAACTGAATGTTACCAGAATACTGTATGTGCTTACATATTTTGTCATTCAATGAGTTAAACTGTATTATCTCAAAATTATCATCATCCTTTAATTCCTTTTGGATTATTAAATTCATGTAAAGGCATAGCCTTTACTTTAATGTCATATTTTAAATCACCTTTGAAAGTTCTTTCAACAATAGACAGGAGGGAAAAAATAGAAAAATAACAAGGACACATATATTTTACTTAATGCTGTGGTAGTTCTTATGTTTATTTTGTTTCTCGGTCCTTTAAAAGAGATAAAAAATGCACATGTTATGTAATAACCTTCAGTGGATTTTAAAGATGCAGTCTGGGTGTGCAGATAGATTTCTTGGTGGACATTTTACAGCACAATTGCAGAGCTAGGCTAAATTGCTCCTGCAGGGTAAAAACTAGATAAAAGTAAAAATAAGAAAAAAGGCCATCTGGGGGCACCTGGTGGAAGACTTCCAAAAATGACCTCACTTCAAGGACTGGTTGATGTCAGAGATGTTTCCTCCAGATACGCAGACACAGATATAGTGTACAAGATACCAAAACATTATTCTTGTGCTCAGAAACGAACCAGACTTTGGAGCTAGTGATGCTCTTTTAGCGCTAGCAAGATGTGCTCCCAACAACCATTCCCAAAGTAACCTGTCAGTTTCCCCCCCTAATAACTGCAGTTTTCAAGCCGTTTTCAGTGGCAGTCGCATATATAATTTCTTGCAATATGCATAACTTTGACCAGGCTATCTGTCCAGGAGGTGACACAGCTGGCACAACAGCCCATACCACCTGGACCCAAAGCTCCGCCACAAAAGAGACTACACTGGATTTTTTGGGCAATCTACCCCACCACATGCAGTCCCCCCTCCCATGTCCTATCCACACTTTTCAGGAGAGCTCCATGACTCTAGAAGGTCTTTTGTGCAACAGGAACTTCCTCCCATTTATACTTTTTATGATCCATGCCATTGTTTGTTGAACCACTGAAACTTAAGTTCATACCCATTTAACCTTAGGATGGTTTCAAACTACCCTCCCTCTCAGCCCAGGGTGATTTTGTTCAGTCACCTCTCAGTGTCACCCATGTGGAACTTGGTTATGTGAAGCATGTGACATTCACCAAGTCAGAAGCTCCTTTTCTTGATGCTATATTCTCTCACCTTGTGATGTACATCATGTGGAGGATTCGCACCACTATTGGGCTACTGCAATATCATGTGATCAAAATGTCTTGAAATCATCTCACAACTGCCCAGTTTGAGAGAAATCTTCCTTATGAATCTTTATAAGGAACTTTTTTTTCCAGTGGAGAAAGCATGGTTAGGTTGACCTACTTTTGTTTTCTAGTGCTGAATTTGTATCTGGATGGAGAACAGATACAAGACTCAAGTTTATTGAGTCAATGAAAATTCAGATTGTTAGAATTTACTCAGATCAGAGTTCATTTCATTTTTTGTTGTTGTTGTTGTTACAAAGAAGAATAAGGACCAAAGGGCTATATTGTGGAGCATCTTATTCTCACAGTGACTTCTGAGAAACCTACAAGCAGAATATGAGACAATAGGACTCTGCCACTCATACTCCCCAACAACTGCCTCTAGTTCTGGAGGTTGTACACAGCCATCAAGTCTAGTAGCTGCTGTTAGCCTTATGCTCCATGAATTTGTCTAAAACCCTTTCAAAGCCATCCAAGTTGGTGGCCATTATTTATTTATTTATTTGTTCAGAGATTTCTGTACCATTCTTTACCAGAAATGGTCACAGGGCAATTCACAACAAAATAAGGCAGTATTAAACATAATTCCTAATTAACACTGAAAGCAATTCTCATAAAATACATAACATAATCAGCAGTAGCGCAATTTAAAATTCACTACATCTTGTGCCAAGTCAGTTCTGGATCTCTGGTTTGGGGTTGTCTACAGTTTTAGGGTAAAGTATCTGATGTTCAAAAATATTTCGCTGTCTGGTGAGTTATAAATTTTAAAAGCATCTCCTTTATGAGGAGGTCAGGTTTGGAAGTGGTTAAACAAGTACTGTTCCTATTTAGAAATCCCAGGCTAATTCCTTTTCTAAAACTAACAGAGATTTCCAAAGTGGAATTATTTATTAAATGTAGTTATGATATCTAAAGTTGCAATTCTGTACCAACCTGCCTGGAAATAAGGATCATTGAACTCAGTGGAACTAACTTTTGAGTAAATATGTTATAAACCTACAATCTGTGCACACTTTCCTGGGAGTAAGCCCCACTGAGTGTAGTGGGATTTATTTCCAGGCAAATCATGCATAGAATTCTGCTGTAAGTTGTGCTGTAAATAGAAAATGCTGTATGCTTTTGATGATGGTTAACTTAAGAAATATTTCTCTTACAGAGACAAAAACAATATATATCAACACTGGGAGTTTGGAAATGATGGTTGTATCCATCCTAAGGTGTGTGAGATATATAAGCATTAAAATATATATATATATTTATTCTCAATCTTCAGACTCCTACATGGAGACCATTAAGGCATATGTGCATGAACAGTTAAATATGGCCTCCTACATGAACAATATAAATGTTTTCTCCCATTTGTATTGTTGCATTGCTTGATTTCTCTCTAAGAATACCATAAAAGCATTTTATGATAATATTTTCCTTAAGCTTCTGACTGCTGTGAGCTTTGCATTTTTCTTTTCCCATTTTTCTAATCAGTACTATTCACTGACATGTTGATTTTATTGTGTTTATTAATTTGTGGTTTGATTTATAGGTGTATCAAAGTTCAGCTTTAGTCTAACCTCAAATGGTACAGCACTGATCTTGGCCAGAAATCAGTATTCCTAGCTGAAATACTCCTACTTGCTTAATCTGTTTCTACCCTACTCTCAGCAATTCTTCATGTCACTGCAGCTCTCATAAGATGCTGTGGGTGGGTGTGGAGCTTAGGAATGCAGCAGGAAAGGTGACGCAAGAAAGCCTGACCAGACTTTGGCTCTTGGTACATTGGCTACAGCTGTATATAATTTAACATCTGGTTGGGGACAAATTGGTATATTTTCTTGAGTCATTTGCTTTGTTTTGAGTATTGTGCCATGAATTCATTGATTGTCTTTGGAACTCGTTTCAGCCTTGGGGTTTGTCATCTGTATAGTGGTGAAATGCTTTCTAGAATGTTTTCAAAATGCCTAATTACTTAATATGCCTACCTTAATATATGTGTGTAATACAATTGACTTGATGTGTAGTCTGTAGCGGGTCTTGCTTGAGACTTTGCTCAGAATGCACTTTTAGTTCTTGTTTTGCACATGTGTCACAGGTGTAGTCGTTACTGTGGTTAGGTTTATCTGTGCCGGCCTGCTTTGTGTAGATAGTGTTATTTGATGGTGCATGCTATAGTTGCATATCTAAGATGGACACCTAGCCTTTTGCACCTGTACTTTTCCAACACTTCAGTGCGAAGCACAACAGTGCTATCCTTTCCCCCCAGGCTCAGCCCCTTAATCCCATAGACTTCAGCCCTGCGTCTGGTACAGAGACCAGAAAGTTGTCTTTAAACAACAGGTGATCCTAGCGTAACAGTATACATTCAGAATTCCCCAGTTTTGAAATTCGGAAAGTCTTCATTTATTTCCTTTACAGTGTACCAAATATTCTATTGCTCATTTGATAAAGCACTATTTCATAGTAAAATAACTTCAGGATCTCATCTATTCTGATTAAAGGCTTAAAGGAAATAACAAAGTTTGAAAGGAAATTATAAATGTAATATGCACTCTGTAAGCATAAGAACTCTGCAATGCAGCCTAGGCCACTGTATTTTAAAGGGAAAGGGAAAGGGTCACAAGCGCCACCCAGTCCCCACTGTAGTTTAGAGAGCCCCTATTTTCATATAATCCCTGATATACGTCATGTTGGGCTGCTAATCCTTAACCCAGGTGGTGCCAGGGTATGGCAAAAAAGTATTCCTTGGTTCAGCCCCAGCAACAAAAAAGGAACATATGGGTCATTTGCACCAAAACTGGACCAAATGATTTATTGGCGGTGGAATGGGTTTTGAGGGCAAAAAGTGTGTAAGCAAAGGCTTGCCTCATTTTGGGGGTCAGGGAAAACTTTAGTATTTGTAGTGACTTTTGGTGGGGGCAGCGTTGCTTATTAATAAGATGAAACAGGAGAATTTCAACATCCCTCTCACTTTTAAAAATGGAGAACGCTTTAGTGCTGCTTCAAGGGAAAGCAAAGTTGTGGTGAACAGCCAATCACTTTATTCAGTGCCTCAGTGAGAAGAATGCTTCTTTTCTACCTTATGCCAGTGGATCCTTTGTCAGCAGAGCAACTACACTAAGCTAGGCATGCAGTAACATTCATATCATCACAGAGATATGACTCATATTCTGCAGGCATAGCGAGGGTTCCACCATATCCAGTAGCCATCCATTGGCATATATTTTGAGAAGTTTTATAAAAGGCCTTCATGAAAATGCCAGTTGTGAGCTAAGTTGACCCTTAACAATGAATGGCACACCATGGTGCTCATCCAAAGAAATCTAATGCCATATTTGAGGAGGGCTTTAAGCATGGGAAATGGAAAGTGGAAATGTGTGGGGATACAAAGAAAAAACTAGAAAAAAATGATTGGAAGTGGGAAAGGAAAGTGAATAGTAGAATTCTGCACTAAGTATATATATATGCATGGATTGAGCAGAAACTACAGTGATGGAATCATATATTGATCAGAAAGGAAAGTTTGCTTGGAGGAGGATATAGGCCATGTTGCGCCCATGTATAATATCAACTAAAGCAACAACAACTGCGGCAAACATCTAGAAGGGTCTTAGTGATTTTTTTAATACTTATATGTTACAGTCTGTATAATTATTCTCTACATTCTGTACAGAGTTGCAGTTTTGCATTAGTCAAATGGATGGAAGTTGTAAACAAAACTGTGTACATGCAACATATCTTTTAATGTCATTGCCTAGTATCAGCAACTTTTCCTCCCATAATTCCCCGTGCTAAACTGTAGATGGTTGTCTTTCTACTGATTGCATCCTGGTATGTGTTACTACTCGGCCTTTGTCCTTTCCTACAGGCTTACCCTGAGTTTGTCCTGACCTACCTAGAGGAGCTAAATGTAAGAGAGGAGGTGACCCAGACGGAATACTGCACACACCATGGGGCCCAGTCTCCAGTTCATCGAGAGTCAGATAGCAATGCAGCAGAAGAGGTCACTGTATCAAGCCAGAGGCAGGTCAGAGCAGTATTTTTTTTTAAGGAAAAACATTTTGAAAGGAAATGCTGTTGCCCTTCACAGTTGAATATCAATATTCAAGTCAAACCATTTCTGTATGTGTGTATGTAAAGAGAGAGAGAGTTTAACTTGAATATTAATTACATACACATGTTCGAGAAATAGAAGCACAACATACAATCACACACAAACACATTTCCCCCCCAATAGCTCCTTTCCCCATGGGATAACATTACTTGTTAAAATGTACCTGCCAAAATATGCTCATCCAAAGTAAATATTTGTATGGAGCACAATATATATTCATTGTATGTTTGTTCATAATTTAATAGGTCCTGCAAAATGATGTCTGCAATGAGAAGCAACTTTCAGGACCTTTGGACGCCCACTTAAGGCCTGAAGGTCCCTCAGGGGGGAATAGGCAGCTGACAGTGGCACTGGTGAGGAAACTAGAAGAGAAACATCCTAAGGCCTCAGCTCAAAGGTAAGCCACTGACAGAACTGATATTTATTGTTCAATGACATTAGATGTTTTCCTTCAGTTTCATGTAAGATTGATTTCCTGGATATTATTGAAATATCTCAGAAGCCCTCTGGCTTGCAAGCAGACATGGAGTTTTGACCAAAACTAATGGAAAGGGGTGACATTTATGCAGGTTTTTTTTTTAAAAAGAAAAAGATTGATGTGTACACTATGGAAGAGGATCATTGAGGTAATTACCGTATTGTTAACATTATGCATAGAAGAGTAAAGTGTATGATTTGGTTACATGCTTTGTTCTACTGAAGTTAATTTTATATGAGTACATTTATATTTATGCATTTGATATATTTTTACCTATAATATGATACAAAGGTAAAACAACAATATTAAAATTCAAAACTAATATGCAATATTACATATACCCCCTCCACTTTTTCTGCATTGGGTGTTATATGGCAATAAACTCACTGGATGTACTTAGGCTCTAGTACTCACAAAGCAGTTTGCATGAATATGAGATGTTTTGCATAATATTGAAATATATTTTATATATTAATTCCCTCTTAGTGGAGAGTGGATGTGGGCTTTGAAACTTTTTTCTATTTTCAAACAGAGATTGGTCATAAAGGCATCTATCAAATTTCAGTCTTGCATTTTGGCAATTTCCCCATCTTTCCCGGCTGCTTAGGATTTGAACATGAAATGTGGAATGGTATTCTGAGTGGGCATTTGATTATGTTGCAACGTTCTGGTCAGATGATGCAGCATGGTGCAACTTTCTGCATTGAGTTGATGAAACAACCCCAGGGATTTTTAATATTGATGGCATAATAGGCACAGAGTACCTCTTTTATGAGCCAGGGACGCGGGTGGCGCTGTGGGTAAAACCTCAGCGCCTAGGACTTGCCAATCGCATGGTCAGCGGTTCGAATCCCCGCGGCGGGGTGCGCTCCCGTCGTTCGGTCCCAGCGCCTGCCAACCTAGCAGTTCGAAAGCACCTCCGGGTGCAAGTAGATAAATAGGGACCGCTTATCAGCGGGAAGGTAAACGGCGTTCCGTGTGCTGCGCTGGCTCGCCAGATGCAGCTTGTCACGCTGGCCACGTGACCCGGAAGTGTCTGCGGACAGCGCTGGCTCCCGGCCTATAGAGTGAGATGAGCGCACAACCCTAGAGTCTGGCAAGACTGGCCCACACAGGCAGGGGTACCTTTACCTTTACCTTTACCTCTTTTATGACTAGCATTCACCTTCTGTGGTGACATTTCAGAATTGACAGATTGCAAAAAAAAGTGTATGGTTAAAAGATCAAATTCCTGAATGAGGGCCTGGGAGTGACAAGATTCTTTGAAAACATCAGGAGGGGCAGGGGCTCATAACCAAATTCTGTTCTGTCCATAAGAGCATAGAGGATGAAAGAGCAATGTTTTCTATAGTTTCATAATATAAAAATCACTGACTTTCATCATATCCTCACAAATAGTACCCACAGGTTTCTAAAAACCTTTCAAAACTAAATCTTTAAATGTTTCCCCCATTTACAACATTCCTTATGATCCAGAGAAACAAATTATACAGTATTCTGCACAAAATTTACTAATACTTATTGTGGGTTGGGTGTCACTGAGAACCCAACTGCATTTGCAGATATTTGCAAGCAACCAGCACCCTCATACCAGCAGGTGGCCAGACTTAATGATAACTCTCAGTTAAAGGCCTTTAGTTGACCACTATTCTCTGTTCACATAAAGATCTTCACAAAATGTGCTGTTTAGGGTTGCCCTCAACACTTCCAGGGCAATATGTCACTGGCTTCCTTCACAAGAATCAATGAAATCCGTAGATTTGATTATCAGCTTCAACACTAAACTACCTGTGTGAGAGACAAGCTTGTCCCTTTGTGTGACCTGTGGGATATGTTTACTAACACTCTCCTGCAATGTTTCATGCCGCGTGAATCCTACAATTGATGAACAATTAATGCCATTCACGGGAAGGTGTCCAATGAGGCAGCAACATGCCGTCCAAACCTGTGAAGTAAGGCATACAGTTCTGGCTGTGTTGAGATTCCAAAACATCTTATGCATATGATAGACACATGTGAGGAAAGAAGAAGGGGCTCTAAGCAGCTCAAAACCTAGGTGAGACAGTGGTTGAGAAACTAACACCAGGCTTACAGGGTTCTGGGAGAAATATAACAACCAATAGCATCTTCTCAAATGTCCCTGGTCAGAGAATTAGCTGATTCTGGTTGGCACTTTTCCCCCCCAGGTCCACAAATTCCCTGAGAGTTCCTTGCCTGAAAATCTAGAAGTCACTAGAGCTGGATTATTGGTTCTCAAGAACATTTGACCCTTGTTAGTTGTACTAAGGAAAGGAAGAAAGTCATTCCCCTTTCTTCAGTGCATAATGATATAGCAATCTCGCAGAAGGAATCCAAGCATGAGACATTTCATTATTTAGCTAATGGTAGAGTGGACATTTGTGATAGTCTTCTTATACACTTCCAAATGCATGATCCAATAGTGGCCACTGTTGTTATTTTCAAACATGGTGGACTTTGCCTAAATGCCTATATTATATGGAAGATAAACTTCCCACAATGGTATAAGCATCCCAAAAGATATGTGTTCTGCTTCCTAGTAGACTTAAGTCTTGAGCTGAACAAACTCTGCATTGACCTGAGAGAGCTCAATCACTAGAGCCTGAGACTCTTAATATCCGGGCTGTGGGTTCGAACCCCACATTGGGCAAAAGATTCCTGCATTACAGGAACTAGCTGACCAGTATGGTCCCTTCCAACTCTAAAATTCTATGATTCTCCGAGTCTATGAAAAAGCCACCTTCCTTGTTGTATCAAGAGCGTTAACCTCAGAAATGATTTTTTGAAACTGAAGGGCCAGTTTGTGCAGATCTTTGTGTTGCTCTGCTCAGCAAGGAGCAGGACGTAGGTAAAACATGAATTAGTTGTATTTGCCTGTCATTGGCTCTTGTTCCACCTACTGTTGGTCTCGCTGCATTCTGCCCTGTCAGTCCCAATGGGCACCACTGATTAAGGGGCACAGGGGAAATCTACAAATAAGATTGAAGAGGCTGAGAAGAAGCAGGTCGTTTATACTGGGAACCACTCCTGATTTCCCAGTTCACGTTATACTTGCACAATATTGAATGATTCGCCAAGATTTGTGGAGTGCATAGATGCACATGCAGAAGAATGGTGTGTGTAAATGAAAGATACTTCGTGTAATACAAATTGATACTGTTATTATGAAGACTTTGCAATACAAAGTGGCACTCAATGTCTCACATTCAATTGATTTGTCTATTCCAAAACAAAATAATTAGTATGGCAGATGATTTTTTCCCTCCTGATAGGCACTTCTGCCATTCAGGTCAGTTCTTCCCAAAATCCAATGGGCAGAAGGTGGGGGGTGTTGGTCATATGGAATAATGCATTGAAAGTGAACTGTTGGCAGTAAATGGATACTTTTATGGTGGGTGGCTTTATAGAATGACTCCAAGGTAGTTCAAAGATCTTGCATGAGGCAAGTGAGACATCCTTGTCAGTGTAAACCTATGGCTTGTATCCAGGGTGGTGCAAGTAGAACAATCGGGCTTTCTCACTCCGTCCTTCCCACTGCTGTCGCTGTGCACCGGAAAATACACTCTTGGGAGCCACACACACCAGCCCGGAATGTCATGGGATATTTCATAGGAGTTCGTAGGGAGAGGGGAGGATCAATATAAATTGAGTAGAGGCATCTTAAGGGAGCAAAGCTGCCATATACATGGCCCCCCGCCCAATGCCACACTCCACACTATTCCAAAAATTCCTCCAACTCTCAGGAGCAGCTTTCCAAGGTGCAATGGGATACAATAAGGAGGGGTGGAAGCCCCATTGCACGAATCAAACTTCACTCACATAACTCTGCACCCAAGCCTTCATCTACTACTGCACCTACACATATTTATATCTGCCAAGTGTACATTTATCCTGCTTGTACCTGCATGCAGAAATCCACATTAAAAGCACAGCAAAATGCATTGCCCTATATAATTTTAGGTATATGAATAGTCCCAATGACTTTTATGGGACCACTTCCTTCCTTACAATTTGGCCCTTCCGCCTAAATCAGTAGTTCCATATCAGGTATTTATTGGGGAGAAATCCAGAAGATTTAATTTAAAATGTTATACTTTATCTTTCATTGCCATCAATTAACAGGGTTTTGTCTTGATCTATATAACATTGGCCATCTACCCTTTTCCAATAAAAAGAAAATTCCTATAAATCACAGGTGAAATATTTAGTTTATATAGATATAACTAAAAGCACTTTTATTTCCCATCCTTTTTTTTTGCAGTGAAGAATTTAAGAATTTGTTTTTTCTCATATACCGTATTTTTTGTACCATAACACTCACTTTTTCCCTCCTAGAAAGTAAGGGGAAATGTCTGTGCATGTTATGGAGCGAATGCCTACGGGTGGTGGTGGGGATCTGCTGCAGTTGTGAGCAGAGGATCCATGGTTCCCCTTCCTTCCCTCCTCCGTGGCTTGCTTTGAAACAGCAAACCGGGAGAAGATCCGCTGAGTGGGGAGGAGAGAGGGATAGAGAGCCTGCTTGCTTTAAAGGAGCAAAGTGGGAGAGGAGAGGCGCCTTCTCCCCTTATACCCCTCTTCTGCATTATTAGCAGCATCATTCTCCACACACCCCATGCGTGCTCCTTGTCCCTTGAGTGCTTTTCCTTCCCTCCCCACTTAAAACGTGGTTACAAAGCATGGATCCACATGGATCCTCAGGATTTTTGCACTGGGTCACCCCAAATTCACCATCAGATCACATAGCATGTCCATGGCTACATCTTGCACCAAAAAAATCACGCACCCACTGTTGCCTGGGGCCGCAGTGGTGCAAAAACGTGGTTACTAAGCACGGATCCACATGGATCCTCAGGATTTTTGCACTGGGCTACTCCAAACTCACTGTCAGATCACATGTCTGTGGCCACAGCATGAACCACAAAAATCATACATCCACTGTTTCGTTTAGAATATTTTTTTTCTTGTTTTCCTCCTCTAAAAACTATGTGCGTGTTATGGTCGGGTGTGTGTTATAGAGCGAAAAATACGGTATGTGTGTGTGTATATATATATATATATATATATATATATATATATATAATTTCTTAAAACATAACACCTGGGGTTTTCTGTTTTCCTGAATCAATTTTTCAGTGTACTTAACCCCCACATTGTACTTTGTGGGAAAATTATGATGGAGTGAATCTTTTCACTGAAAACTCAAGCTTTTCCTCATGATTTATCTGCCATATAAATGTTCTAAAGGTTAAAGCTTTGAATTGGGGACAAATTAGCTTTCATTACATGCTTTAGTTGAATCTTGACAAAATTACTCAGCTCTCTGTTTGAGCTAGATAATTTAAATTCATTTTTTTCTGTTCTTTTTAGATACAGCAATACAAACCTAACTCAACGTGGTACAGAAGTAATATAGATGCTGTGTTTCATGTTTTTCACCTGACGGTGTGAGGTTGTGGTTGTTTGCATTCTTATATTAAACGGAGCAACTTACCTTTATTTAAATTGAATAGAAGTTGGGGGGGGGGGGGGAGAACTGTAGCAGCCAACAAAGCATGGTGACCCAGCTTGTCACCCAGTGACCTGTGAGAAGGAAATAATGAACTGTGAGTAGCTGTCATCTTAACTGCTTCTGACAGTTTGGCTATGGGCACATCTGTGTTAGTTGCATGGAAAGGCCTTTGTTGTTTTCCCACTAGTGACTTTGCAGACCGCTGTGGGGTTTGCTCACTGCCCTGCTCCTCTACTTCCCTCCCGTTTTAGCAAGGAAAACAGCTGCCAATGATGGTCTTGACATTTCTTTTAATGATTTACTTGGCATTTATTTAATTATAAAGTACAAATCATATTGATGTATTAAGCCTTTTTGGATATTTTGAGGGAAGTTAGGATCCTGCCACAGTTACAGGTTTGCAATCCGTTTGGTCATACTTCCACACTCTGCATTAACTCTAAAAAGGGTTTGTCTCATAACTTGTCTACATAATAATTTTGGCTTTAGACCGTCTCAATTTTAAATGATTAATTTTTACATCAACATTTTAATAATTTAAAAACTACTACAGTACTACTATTACTATTGCTACTACTACTGTCACAGTAGTCCCATGTAAACAATTGTAGTAATAATTATTACTGCATATATGCCTGTTTTCCTTTCATGGTTTAGACCAGGATTGCCTTTTTTATTCTTCTTTAAACTTAATGCTTATGAGCCAGAGATACGTGAGGGGAAATTAAATGTTCACAGTGGGCTTCTTGTTTTCCCTTCCCCGCACCATTTTCTTTGCCTCCATTCCTCTACCTCCATGTGTGAAAAATGCTTTTAAAACTCTCCTGACTTTGAAAAACAGATTCTCTCACAGCAAAGAAAAAGAAATGCCCCACTTTCCGTACAGTGTTCCTCATGCACACATGTGCTCAGTGAAACACCAATTTTTACAGTTGGAAACAATCTTAATTGCTCTTCCTTGATGATAATTCATTCTCAAGTAAAACAAATGATTTTTTCTTTCTGAACTGAGTAAAATAAATCTGGAGCTACTATGAAATAAGTGATATGCAACTGATTATTTTTGTTCTGCAAATAAACCTGGATATTTGGGGCAGTGCATTTCATGACAGTTTAAGAAGGTTATTGGAAATGCTGACCCTAAATCTTATTTATAATTTAAATAAGTAGAAAAAGCAACCAATGTGAACAATAAATTATGATCTATTTTCAAAGATGGCAATTTTATGAAAGTTTTATAACCCTTCTTATATCAGTGACTGAGGGCCAAAGTAGCTGAGACACCATTTACAAAGTAATTGTGTGATAGGCTTTTTAAAACGAGTAACTTGAATCCCAATCTGGATTAGTCATGCTCATGGGTGTTATTTGTATTTAGGGAGGAAAGCTTCCACTGATGTCCTGAATGTAGTTGTTTTTCTGCAATGCAAATAGGTGGCATGACCCCCAAGTTCTGGATCAGGACCATGGTGGGAGAGGAGGTGCACTAGTGCAATGGGATCCCCCCTCCCCACCTCTATGTATGTACCCCTTGCCCTCCCCAAATCTGCTCAAGAGGGTTGGGGGGAAACGCAGGAACAGATTTAGGGGGGTGCAGGGGGAGGAGATGGGGAGAGTGTTCTGTGGTGCAAGGAAAAATGCTTGCACTGGTAGAATGTTTGCCGTAGCACTATATTGAATGCAACCCATTTTCCCCCCAATCTCTTAACCATGGTTAAAAATTGGGAGTTTCTTGGGACTGTATGACTTTCCACCTCTCTCCCTCCTTTCCCTTGAGGTTGTATGTTCCCTTTCCTCTCCCACATTCAAATTCCCCACCCTTTCCTTTTTCATCCACCTATTCATTCATTCATTCATTCATTCATTCAGTCTTTATTGGCATAATCCTTTCCTTTTTCAGTACTAACTATATAGCATAACTGCAATGAGTTAAGTGCTAATCATAAATGTCTGATTGTGGTTCGAGGACCCGACCCCCGCGATGTGAAATGAATACGCAAGGACACGTGATATAAGGTTAATGGGCATGGAAAGGCCACAACTTTATTGATTACAGCAGTGAAAAGGTATTGGCTTAGCCATTGGATCTCTAAAACACGTGGGTTTATTCACCAGTAGGTGGAGCCTGTTGATGCTAATCCAACTATAGGCTCCCCCCTGATGTCACCGAGGGTCGTGCCATGGCCTCCCGCCAAGCAGGCATCGGACAGAACACACGACCGCCAGATTCCTTTAACGGAATACCCAAAAATTGAAGGCATAGGCGATGGCCACACCTAGCCCTTCGACACACCACAACACATTATTCCAATGCCTAACCTACCCACCAATACCACAAAAGTTGTGACGATTGCTACGAGGTAGGCGAAAAAACCAAAAAGCCTAATGCCAAATGGAAAAACTCCTACCAGGCCCCCTGGACAACCAGGGCGACCAACCTAAGGTCCATAGCAAGGCCAATGACCTAAGCCCTAACTCTAAGGGAGTGGAGGGTGGGTGACGCGCGACGAGACGACGGCGAAGAATGAGGCCAGGGAGAGGCTGGCACCGCAGCCTAAGGCTGCTGAACACGCCCCCTCCGAGGCACCTGGTTGGATGCCTGCAGAGGGGGCGTGGGCGCCAGCCAGGTGAGGTGGAGGCAGGGGGCAACCGCCCCCTGCTAGGGGCGGTGCTCGGGCTCCCGCCCACAACCACTCCCCTCTCTTCCAGGGAGGAGAGTCTTTCTGGTACAGATGTGAACTGTGGCTAGTGGTAACCATAATTTCCCTGACTCAGGTGGCGTAGCAAACTATGGTGACTGTATGTCAGGCAGTAGAAGGGGGAATTGTTGCTGAAGCAGAGGGGGAGAGGCGATATGAAGAAGGTGCACTGCATGTATCTGGCAACTGCACCATGGTTTGGCAGGGACATCTGAACTAAGCCATTACATCTGCCGTGAGCCTATGTAAGAAATTAATTATCACATTCAATATGTATCAGGCTTGTATTTAACCAGTTGCCTCTGGTGGTAAAAAAAAGGCCCTATGTAGTCAGATGCCCTTCCCCCACTGTGATGGAATAGAGCCACATGGTCAGCCATTGCTGTGCATTTATGAGTTTATGCAAAGTTGTGCCATGAAGGTTTTCTCTTTTCTTTCTAGCCTTAGAGTTTATAGTCCCAGGACCATACTACATGCTTTTTGTGTGTGTGGAGGCTGCACTGCCAGGTGGATACATTCATCTAACCATAAAATTCTACCCCCAAAAAATGAATCCTGGGAAAAAAGCAGTTATCTGACTCCACAAGACTCCCCTGTCATTTCATAGTGCTTACGCCTCTTTGTAAATGTAGATGCTTTTCATTTCCTGTCCTTCCTCTGTCTCGTTCTGCGGTGCACATCTTATCTGACTTAAGCCCCCACAAACAGGATTGCATCCTGGAGAGTGGCTGTCATCTCTTCAGCAGGTCTGTGCCCATTTCATTACAATGCGGATGGGAAATCCCATTCTTGCCACTGCGATTACAATAATGCTGTGCAAGTGACCTACTCAGATGTTTTCACAGTATCTTTAAACATTGAGGGAGGCTTTGAGAAATGTGTTTAAAGAGAAAGGTATCTACTGAAAGCTTGTGAATGAGATGTAAAGACATCAGCAAAGCAAAAGCAGTACAGGTTTGTGTGGGATGCCCTCCTCCCCGCAAGGAAGAGACAAGTATGATAAATATATGACACAAATAGAACTAAGCATATTTGAGAACAGAATATATGTATATTTTATAAAACAAATATGTATGCTTGGAAATTTTGCAAGATCATGACTCGTGGCTCCTACAGAACTTAAGGTGGCATTGTGTTTACTCCCTTGGGCTGGATGCCCCGTATTCTTTTTATTTGTGAGTTATGTGTGTCTGTTTGCATGTGGCCTGGAAACAGTCCCTTATCCCAGGGGGTGGGCATAAGATATATTGGGATCTGCTAGTTGCTCTCTGGTTTGCAGTAAATCAGAAAGGTCTCCTCTGCCCAATGCAGCAAGTAAAATTGCAAGTAAAAGGCATTATCTGCCATGGGTAGCCTAAAGCCAGTTACTTACTTCCCCTTCACGCTCAGTGTTCCTCACCTGTAAAATATGAGTATTGATTGATTACTGTTGAGCACGTTTTTGCACAAGTGTGAGGGCTACTTTTAGAAATCATGTTAGAATCCCTATCTGTAGCAAACCGAGGTATAGATTTGTACTTGGATTTGCAGATTACCCTAGGGTATGAGTCATGGGCTAGAAAGTTCCAGAAAAGCATCTGCTTCTGCTTCATTGACTATGCTAAAGCCTTTGACTGTGTCAACCACAGCAAACTATGACAAGTTCTTAAAGAAATGGGAGTGCCTGATCATCTCATCTGTCTCCTGAGAAATCTCTATGTGGGACAAGAAGCTACAGTTAGAGCTGGATATGGAACAACTGATTGGTTAAAAATTGGGAAAGGAGTACGACAAGGCTGTACATTGTCTCCCTGCTTATTTAACATATGCAGAATTCATCATGCAAAAGGCTGGACTGGATGAATCCCAAGCTGGAATTAAGATTGCCAGAAGAAATATCAATAACCTCAGATATGCAGATGACACAACTTTGATGGCAGAAAGTGAGGAGGAATTAAAGAACCTCTTGATGAGGGTGAAATAAGAGAGCGCAAAATATGGTCTAAAGCTCAGTATCAAAAAAACTAAGATCATGGCCACTGGGCCCATCACCTCCTGGCAAATAGAAGGGGAAGAAATGGAGGCAGTGAGAGATTTTACTTTTTTGGGTTCCATGATCACTGCAGATGGTGACAGCAGTCACAAAATTAAAAGACGTCTGCTTTTTGGGAGAAAAGCAATGACATACCTAGATCATCTTAAAAAGCAGAGACATCACCTTGCTGACTATGGTCCGTAGAGTTAAAGCTATGGTTTTCCCAGTAGTGTATGGAAGTGAGAGCTGGACCATAAAGAAGGCTGATCGCCGAAGAATTGATGCTTTTGAATTATGGTGCTGGACGAGACTCTTGAGAGTCCCATGGACTGCAAGAAGATCAAACCTATCCATTCTGAAGGAAATAAACCCTGAGTGCTCACTGGAAGGACAGATCCTGAAGCTGAGGCTCCAATACTGTGGCCACCTTGTGAGAAGAGAAGACTCCCTGGAAAAGACCATGATGTTGGGAAAGATGTAGGGCACAAGGAGAAGGGGACGACAGAGGACGAGATGGTTGGACAGTGCTCTCGAAGCTACTAACATGAGTTTGACCAAACTGCAAGAGGCAGTGGAAGACAGGAGTGCCTGGCATGCTCTGGTCCATGGGGTCACGAAGAGTCGGACACGACTAAACGACAACAATGAGTCATGGGATGCAATTGATAATTGGGTCTGTCCTCTAATCCATTATTTGTATCTGGTTCTGTAGCCCCACCTTCAACTCCAGAACTTGATGCAAATTAGTGGCATGGCAGGGGGTACAAAACCAGGTGCAAGATGTGATTCCTATACAATGGAGTGCCCATTTAAAAAAAAAAAAGCACTCACCATAGATCTGAATGCTCACTTGTGATTTACATTGGAAAGTAGTGTAGAGAACCTCATGTAACCTAATCAAACATTCCACTCAGTATATTCCATAAACACCTCGGGTTACAAACACTTCAGGTTACAGACACCGCTAACCCGGAAGTAGTACTTTGGGTTAAGAACTTTGCCCCAGGATGAGAACAGAAATTGTGTGGCAGCGGAGTGGCAGCAGTGGGAGGCCCCATTAGTTAAAGTGGTACCTCAGGTTAAGAATGGTTTCAGGTTAAGAACGGACGTCCGGAACGAATTAAGTTTGTAACCAGAGGTACCACTGTATTTGACAAATATGCAGTATTCCCCACAGCGCTTGCGTAGGAAAAGCAAAGTTTCATCATTTCCACATAACTTGCACTCTAGACCTCATCTGAAGGCTTTCTAATTTGTCAGCATTTGTGCTTCTGAAATAGCATCACATTAGTTTATCTCTATTTTTTCCTTTCCCGTCGAGCCTCTTGTACTACCTTAAAGCCATGCAGCACTTTTTGCAAGGTATCCAGTAGCTGCTCTGCCTTTCTTCCAATGGAAGCTGCGGCTTCCTCACAGATACTCTCTTGAACTGTGTCATACATGTTTCTGGTGTGCTCTTATCAGCAACATGCCCGTGGGTTTGTGGATGGCACATGCTCTCAGAGCTACAGCTGTTGTGTGTCTTTCTGCTACACCTTCCTAGGCAATCTGCCCTTGGGTCTCCTGATGGCACACTTTCTGAGTTGCAGCTGTTTCTTCATCTGCCTTCAGAACTGTTCCCTCAGACATGTCCAGAGATGCCATGTAGTCTTCTCAACACACTTTCTTCATGCGCTTCTAGAGACAGTTTACTGCCAGGACAAATGCACTGTATGGATATGTGATTCTGCTTTTTCTCTTAGAATGAGTTTTCCGTACTCCTCGGATTGCAGACCGATGTTTGCATACTGTTAGTGTGATTTCCCAGGGCTGCTTCAGAAGAAAGAGGAGTTGCTTACCTATAACTATTCCATTGGGTATACTTTTACAATCCTCCTTTCTCCATATTTGTGAGGGAATGTTGAAATGAAGAGCAGAACTGAGAGGGAGCTCTGCCCCTTCCAGGGGCAATCGCTGGATAGGATCCCTTACTGCTGAGAGTTGCATGCATATTACTATAATTGGAATGGGCCAATCAGGAACAACTTCACTTAATAGATAAGCAACTTAAATTTCTTTCCAGTGTTAGGCCATCCATTACATATGAATACATTTTAAACATAAACTACTCTCAGTTGATTTAATGTTGCAAATATTGGGTCAGGGAGGGTAATTTTATAAGCTAACCACTTGATGGGGGTGATTAACCAGGCAGTTGTACAAAGGTGGCAAAAGAGTTAGGGAGGCATATAGAGTTAACTGTGCATCTTCAAGGAGTTGAAATCGCATTTGCTGTGGGATGGATTAGAATATGATCCGTTATAGTTCTTGTCCCCACTTAAACCAGGAATGAATGGATAACATCTTAGTTGTTCCCTGTTTGTTGTGGTTTGGTATGACAGAAGCTCTTCTCAGTTTGGGGTGTGAGGGGAAGTGGATTGCTTTGATGAGTGTAAACTGTTATTGGATAGGTATATAAGTAGGATTTTAAATTTAAGATCACAGGAAGCTGCCTTATGCTGAGTCAGACTGCTGGTCCATCTACCTCAGTATTGCCGACAATCGTGGTCCATGACACTCCAAGCCTGGGATTAAACCTAGCACCTTCTGCATGCATGTTTACTTTTTAAGGGTGGTTTATATGACAATCCATATTCCTGATTTTGGAATAGGGAGAGGTGTTCACAAACAAACAAACAAACAACTATAAATATTTAAATCGGCTACAGACTACCTGAAGTGACTACAGTGTTGCAGAAGTGGCATGTGGCACCCTCCAGAGTATGGGAAAACAAGTTTACTCCATCTTCCTGGTGAAGGTGGCTATCATATCTCCTCCCCGTCTCCTTTTTTACAGGCTATCCAGCTCCCTCAACCATTCCTCATAAGGGTTGGTTTCCAGACACTTGATTGTCTTGGTTGCCCTCCTCTGCACATGTTCTTGGAGGGACTTGTCCCCCAAACTGCTGCAAAGCAGGGTCCAGGAGGGTTAATGATGTAATTACTCTGTGATTCTCATATGCATGCATACTTGATTTTTTGTTAGATATTATTGTTGATGGGAGTTGTAGGCCAGCAACATCTGGAGGGCACCACCAGATTTATTGGGGGACAGAAATTACAGAAACAATTAAAAAACCCATACACTTTTCAATTAAAAAGTCTCACTGTTGTACCCTGTCTTTAAAAGTAAAAGGTTCAGGTTTAAGCATAGAAATGTCATACCATCAACCAGCAAAGCTTTAGGGAAGTTGAAAATGAGTTATTGATGTCCATTTTTAACATATTCCACAATTAGAAAAGCTAAACATCTTTTACAGCTCAGTCCATAACTTTAAACCCTGTTCTCTCTAAGTTGGAATGAAGGTGTTAAAAGAAACATTAGAGCCAAGGCAGGCCCAGCCCCAAAATATTTTGCTGCCTGAACTGTACAAGATGGAGCCTCCTCCATCCTCTCATTCCATCTACAGAAGCTGACCAAACTGGCAGTTTAATCTTACTACAGCACTGGTCAGGTGACAGCATCCTTTACTGCTTCTGAGGGTAGAAGGCTAGCTTAGGCAGGGCAGGGCAGACTATGCAGCACGTAAAGGTCTATCCACTCACTGCCCCTCAGCTGCCTCAGTCTGCCAGTGATAAGGCTAGCTCTGTCTATATTTTTACATATAAAGCATTGTGATCTATTTAAGTATTTCAAAACAGTAGTCTTTAACCACTGCATTAACTCCTAAACTTTGTGGTGCTTCTCTTGAACCTAGTGATGGTTAAGAGAAATAGGGGAGGAGGAGAATAATAATCTGTTTTGTTCCAGATACCAGAATGTAGGATTCATTCTCAACTCTTTTCTTTTTTCCAGTCAGCTATTTTTTGTAAAGCACATATTCCACCACCAAAGCTTATTGTTTCCCATTTAAAATCATTCTTTTTGACTTTGCCAGGAGGGATATCAGTTTAATGCCTCATCTAAAGAGGACAGGATGCCCCCCCCCACACTTTCCCCTAATAGTCCTGCATGGTTGCAATGTCAGCATTGAACCTTGTGCTTAGACTCTTGTGTGGGCCTTCAGCAGATGACCTTCTGCCCCAGAGGCAAGAATGTTACTAATGAAGGCATGCTGGCCCTGAAAGTGGGGAACATGCAAAGATGAAGAAGTGGGCTGAACAGGTCAGACCAAAGCCATTTTGGTTCATGCTTTCCTCTAAAGAATGGAATCATCCCTCCCGGCCTCCCCCCTCCTACTGCCTCATGGTGACCTCCAGCCAGTTTTAACTTATTCACTGACCCTGGAATTAACACCTTTCATTCTATTAATACTTTCAGGATCTATGACCACAGCCTTTTCCACAGATCCCATACGTCTAACTTTCCAAGTATGTGGTGACAATTCAGAGAATTGTATGCGACTTACCCAATAGTGTGGGTTTTAACTTCAGAGGCTGCTGCTTTAAAAAAAAATAAAAGTGGGAGAGGGAGTCAAAAGTCCTGCTTGGGTGTCTACCATCCTTGGGAGTTTTGTCGCTTGTAACCTGTTGGAGTAATTCATACTACTTAACTCAAAATAACTGTAATTGTTTAGAACCATAAACAATATTAATAAAGTTAGTGTGAGAGAGAAAAATAAACCAGAAGCAACAAAGAAAATTGTTAGAATCCTGGAAATGTTGGGTTGTTGTTCTTTAAAGTAGCTGTGGAGATGAGCTTTTCAATATATGTAAGTTTTAAAAGATGATCCAGTAAAAGCTGTGCTGTTTTACGTCACTAAAGGAGGTTACCTATCTTTCCCATATATGGTTTCCTCAATCCTTGCTATAGTTTCTAATGAGGCTATTAACCCTTATTTTGGAACTGGGGGAAAGTTATGAGGAGACAGTTCATGGTTTTTATTTTATTTTTAGAAGCAGTGTTTTCCAATAACTTTGAAGTTTGGCTGCAGCATGTGTGTCACATGCGTCAGGGTTCTCAAAAAATAAATAAATTTGTAGCACATTCCTGTCAGTTTACTCAGAAGAAAGTTATATTGGGGCTTATCTTTATTGCATCCTTAATGACATATTTATTTACATAGCAATCCCTCTTCCCCTTATCTCTTTTTGTCCCCCTTCTTCCCATTTCTTCTCCTTTCCCCTCCCCTCCCTCCCCTCCTCACAACTCCCCACTCTCTTTTTATCAATGAAAACTTTTAAAAATGTGATTGCTCGGGGGTATTTGGTAGGGGGTTACTGATGGGGAGGGGCACTTTAACTCCCTAACTGCAGCTCCTGCTTCCCCCAAAATTTCCCATACATGGCAATAAGCCTTTTTAAAAAAGCTTCCATTGGCATCAACGTAACATAGAATATATCTAAAGCCTAATTTGTAGGTAATGTTGCATCCCCCCCCCCCCGGTCATCCTGAAATTCCATGGGATTGACTGAATGTTATTAAGCTTAGCATTGCCATATAATGAAATCCTTGTTTTCCACACCCTGTGCTTCGCAAACTTGCTAACTCTAACAAGGAATAAGAAATTAATTGTCTAAACTTGCAGTTCTAATTATAAATTCAACATTATCTCTGTAATAAATATTACAGGTGGATTAGAATCCAAATCTTTTTCATAGAAAGACTGTGCCCTAATACTTTTTTAATTCATACGGAGCTTGCTGTGCTATCAAATCCATCCGTTGGGGGGAGGGGAGCAGCATCATACTTTACACATTTTATGCATAAGGTTTTTAAGTAGAACCTCCTTTTTCACACTGAGTTATAATTTTGTTTTGCTTAAGCTTATAAGAACCCAGGTAAAAATAACTACATTTAGAGCAGTTTCCTCAGCTTGGCAATCTCAGAGGGGGGAAATTTCTAGATTAGTAAAAAAAATAAATGCCTCTCTGTCTCTCTCTCTCTTCCTTGTAAATATCTAGTCCTTTATGTTAGTCCCATTAATGTCTGCTAATAAGTTAGTCTTCAAATATCAATGCGATGATGTGGGCTTGATGGAAGTTAAATGTCCCTAAATCCTATGAATTGATCTGTATGAGCTGTTTTCCACATGAGCGGTAGCTTCACCGAGGCAGACATCCACAAACAGTGGAGGTCAGGGTAATGAAGGAGGAGCAGGCTTGGCGGCCCACATGCACTCTATTCCTGACAGTGTCTTGCTTCGGCAAAGGGAAGTGAAGCGCGCATACCATGCTCAGTGGCATTTCCAAATGCAGCTCAGCTGGGGGCCTGTGCTTATTGCATCAGTGGCACATACTGAGGGGGGAAAAAAGAGAAATACATAATTTTGTCAAAGTAGTAGATCACAATCTCCCCCTCCTCCTTCAAAATCATCACCACCACACACTAATAGCTCTAATAGATACGGATTTTATGCATATTTCAGTCACAGCAGTATTTCTAATGCATATGTGAAAGGGTTCTAATTTATGTCTACCAACTGTGTGGTGCCCTTCTTTTGGGTAATGTCATCATCCTAATGGTGTTTCTATTATACTCAAAGGTAGTAAATGAGGCTTATTGCAGGAAGGTAATTGATTTTCACTGACTGAAAATGTAAATAGCCATAAGAAATCCTATGAAAGACAAGCAGTTTGAAATTGTCAGAGAAATGAGTCACAGGCACGACTTGCTGGCCCTTGTATTTGTAAAAATGCATGTGTTTCCTCACCCCAACCCCAGCAAAAAGAGAGAGCCAACAATAACATATTTCCTATCGTTTTATTTCAGACAGCAGCATAATGGGAGAATGTAGATGATTTTGTGTTTTCCAGTGTGCTTTATGAAGACGTATTGAACGTGTTCAGGAAGGTTGGCTCATTTTGTCAGATTACCATCAAGTGAGAAAGTCTGTGAATATTATTTCTAAAATCAATGTGGTAAAAAAAATAATTCTCTGGCATTTCTGTGCTTTAATATAGTAATCTAATAAATCCACTTCCTGAATTGGGGAAGTGAGCCTTCCGTGGTCACTGGGCATGACAAGATTTGTGCAAATGTCAGAATTCAAGAGGAATGGGTACATTTAAAGAAAACATGCCCTTCATGTTCTCAACTGCTGTGTAGTCACCCTTTTAGGGAATTGTTTTAGATCAGTAAATATAACCACCTGTGGTTCAGAACTCTTTTTACTATCCCCCCCCCCCTTTGCCTATCAGGAGTGTTTCTTTCTATTATCCTTACTTAACATTATGTGTGTGTGTGTGATAGAATTGTAGAGTTGGAAGGTACGCCAACCACAAGGGTCCTCTAGTCCAACCCCTCGCAATTCTGGAATATGAGGAGAGAGAGAGAGAGAGAGAGAGAGAGAGAGACTTCCTAATATGAGCATATTGCACTGTCCCAGATTTTTTTAATTAAAAAAAGGTGCTGTTTCTTTGTGTTGGAGGAATTACATTTTAAATCACTGTTGGTTTTCTGAATCATTCCCTAGTAGGTTAGATTTCTTTCCTACAATACATCATTTAGTTGTACTTTTAGTCTTGCAGTTGTGTTTGGAACATTATTTGCCATCTTAACTGTGAATATTTACCCTGTAAGGTTAAAGGTAAAGGGACCCCTGACCATTAGGTCCAGTCGTGGACGACTCTGGGGTTGCGGCGCTCATCTCGCTTTATTGGCCGAGGGAGCCGGCATACAGCTTCCGGGTCATGTGGCCAGCATGACTAAGCCGCTTCTGGTGAACCAGAGCAGCGCACAGAAACACCGTTTACCTTCCCGCCAGAGCGGTACCTATTTATCTACTTGCACTTTGTCGTGCTTTTGAACTGCTAGGTTGGCAGGAGCAGGGACCAAGCAACGGGAGCTCACCCCATCGCGGGGATTCGAACCGCCAACCTTCTGATCGGCAAGTCCTAGGCTCTGTGGTTTAACCCACAGCGCCTCCCGCGTCCCTATTTACCCTGTAGCCAGCTATTAATTGCTTATTTAAAAGCACAAAACATTGGATCTGGAGTGTTTCTTCTGAAAACAGGAGCATTCATTGTATCCCAGAGACTGAGAATCCAGCAGAGGAAGGGGGAGAAGACATAGCTTGAGTTCCCCTAAAGCAACCTGCACCAGTTCCTATGCTGTTCTGGAGGATCCCCCAAACCCTTGGGAACAGGATTTCGGGGAGCATAGGGGGCTGCAAAAAGAAGAAAGAATTGGCAAAAATTGTGTCTTTCCTTGCTCCGATCTTGTGTGCCACTCACAGAAACTTTGGATCTAGCCTACTGCTTAGATTTGTTGAAAATGCATTTGAATAGTTAGTCTTTCTAGGGGAATATCTAGGGTAACAAAAGTATTTAGAATTCCTTCTATGAGAAAGGTTCTACAGAATTATAGATTGTTTCCTTTCTATTTCAGTGCTCTTGGGATTTTTAATCCTTCTACACATAATACACCTAGAGACAGAACAGTATTAGCAATCAGTCCAAATGGAGGTTGTAAAGTATTCAGTGTTCGATGTTTCTTAACCCAGTATAGACTCTAGACTCCTTCCCCATTCATCCACTTTCAAAGTGAATCAGGCCAGATGTTTTAGTAGTCAGAACACTTTCTAGCAGTTTTAAGACAGAAAGTTGTGACACTGATATATCCCCATTAGAAAAATATCAGAGTTTAGCTTTCTGCAGGAAGAAGATTCTCATTAATATGATAATTAGGAACTGTATATAATAAATAATTGCATGTCTTTCTTTCTAGTTTATTTCTGTCATGCCATATTCTTTAGTTTATTGCTGTCATGCCAAATTCAGCAATTCTCTCTACCTGGTATTCCAAGTTTAGCACAATAGTTTAAAGACAGATATGTGCATAAGATTAAATAGTAAGGATCTGGTATACTAACAGCCCCCTACTCAGTATTGCTCAAGAATAAAATATGAAACCTTCCAAATCAGTATAGTTTTGAAATTAGTGGTTAAAATCAGTGCACTTTAGAAAGGTTCCCTCTGCCATCTTTATTCAAAATGGTGTCCAATTGTATACCAAAATAGTCGAAAACCTGTTCCTTGATCTCAGGAACTATTATACAAAATGTGGTTACTAGTCTTAAGATGTGTCCAAATGCATTGCAAACAAACACCTTTCCAAAATATATAGTATATTAAATTCAAGCAGGTATTGCCCAGTATTTGCCACTCAAGTGATGACTGTAAGATTTCTTCCTATTATTTCACCTAAGAGGTGAAATAATAGGGAAACATATTATTTGTTTAAATTAATGTTATAGTAATATTATATACACACACAGACATTCGGTGTAACAAGAAGCTGTCTGAATATGTATACATGTACAGCCATTGTTGTTTTGGGTTATAGAAACTAGGCAACCATGCACTGAATAAATTATATAATCTGAAATATTATAACAGGTGTAAGTTCCTAAAAATATAACATGAAAGAAAGCTTTTTTTGCCAGCCTCTGCTTCTCTAGATGAATTTTTTATACTGGAAATATGAACGCAGGTGATATCTGTAAACATGGTTTCCTGTGCTTTTAAGAATTCATGTCATTTTGTTGTTTGGTACTAATTTTCACCTCAGCATGAATTAGCAATGACTGAAATTAGCTCAAAGTGAATTATAGTGGAACTATTTTGTCTCATCAGCAATGAATTTTGTAGAAGAGGCTCCCCCCCCCCCCCCAAGGTACTGAATTGGAAATCTTTGGATACTTATTATTAATTGAACCAGGACATTAAAGCCAACTGCAGTGACATTGTATGTACTAAGGTGATTCACTCTGGGCCTGGGAACACCAGTCTGTAGGCAAGCAGAAGAATCTAAGGCTAGGAGATTTATTTCCAATTGGACTAGGAACCCGCCACTTGTACAGTCATTATTCCAACCAGCATAGTATAATGCACTGTCCTGCCTTCCCCTACTTTGCCTGAATATTTTGCTTGCTTGTTTAAATAATGTACTGTTATACACAGGCACTCAACTTCCAAGCGGCGAGAAATTTCAAGGGTGCAGCATTCACCCAGAGTACAGTTTTGTTTTTCTGTTTTTATATGATTAATACATGTTACCATTAAATGTTTTAAAGGAAAACAGCACTAGTAAATAATAATACTGTTGCACACCACCCTAATCTCCAAGCGATGTGAGATTCCAGGGGTTTCAACCACTCCCCCAGGGCCCATGTTTCCTTTTTGAAATGAGGCACAGCAGAGACTGTGCTGGTTTTTATGATAAATGGTTTATTTACAAATATACAACCTGAGCCTAAAATGGAGGGGTTCACAGCATCAGTACCCCAAGAAGGCCTTGCTTCTCCCATGGCTGCAGCCTTGGATTCAAACAGAGATTTAACATTGCTTTCTAACATTGCTCTCCCTCTCGCTGTCCAGCTTCTGCTTTCCTTCTCGGTGACATCATTCCTTCCTATCCTAAACTTCTTCTTTTTTAAAAAAAAATAATATTTATTACTTTCCAACAAATTAGACATTACACAGAAAAACACACACAATACAATACAATACAAAAACAATACCTAACACTAAACTAACAAAAACAGTTTAAACTAAAAAAAAAAACAAAAGCAATTTAAAACACATCAAATAGTTTCAATCTTTCATTCACTTGTTTCCATGACCTCCTCACACCTCCCTTTTTGTATTCCACTTCTATTAGTTGTTTCAGCAATTCCTTTCCACCTTCCTCTGCCTTCTATCCTATAATTATCTTAACACATTTTGACCTTATTTTCCCCTTTAATTCTCTACTAATCTATTTATACTTAATTCCTTATAACATTTCTACTAAAGCCATATAATTTCATTCCAACATTTTTCTAACATTCATTAATTTTACAGTGTTTCTGTAAATAGTCTTTAAACTTTTTCCAGTCTTCTTCCACCAACTCTTCTCCCTGGTCTCAGATTCTGCCAGTCATTTCCGCCAATTCCATATAGTCCATCAACTTCATCTGCCATTCTTCCCGGGTGGGTAAATCTTGTATCTTCCAATACTTCGCGGTGAGTATTCTTGCTGCTGTTGTAGCATACATAAAAAAAGTTCTATCCTTCTTTGGCACCAATTGGCCGACCATGCCCAGGAGAAAGGCCTCTGGTTTCTTCAGAAAGGTATATTTGAATACCTTTTTCATTTCATTATAAATCATCTCCCAGAATGTCTTATTCCTTGGGCATGTCCACCAAAGGTGAAAGAATGTACCTTCAGTCTCATTACATTTCCAACATTTATTTTCGGGCAAATGGTAAATTTTTGCAAGCTTGACTGGTGTCATGTACCACCTATAAATCATTTTCATTAAGTTTTCTCTTAAGGCATTACATGCCGTAAATTTCATACCTGTGGTCCATAACTGTTCCCAGTCAGCCATCATTATATTATGTCCAACATCTTGTGCCCATTTAATCATAGCTGATTTCACCGTTTCATCCTGAGTGTTCCATTTCAGCAGCAAGTTATACATTTTTGACAGATTCTTAATTTTAGAGTCTAACAGTTCTGTTTCCAATTTTGATTTTTCCACCTGGAAACCAACTTTTTTGTCCAAATTATATGCCTCCATTATTTGATAATAATGGAGCCAATCTCGCACTTTATTTTTCATTTTTTCAAAGCTCTGCAATTTTAGTCTGTCTCCCTCTTGTTCCAGAATTTCCCAATATTTCGGCCATTTGGCCTCCATATTGATTTTTTTCTGTGCCTTCACTTCCATTGGTGACAACCATCTTGGGGTTTTCTTTTCTAACAAATCTTTATATCTTATCCATACGTTAAACAATGCTTTTCTAACCCTATCCTAAACTTCTAACTCACATTGCTTCTTACTTTAAACCCTGGCTTTATCTGTTGAGGGAGGGGCCCTACCTATTTGTCCTTTCACACTGAGTCTCTTTAATCCTTTGTCTTCTAAATGGTCCATCATGGCAACTACTTCATCAGGAAACTTGCCTGGCTTAATTGGCTTTTAACACTTCTTGATCCAAGCATTAGAGAGGTCTAGCACATAGCTAGATTCAGGGATCACAGTGGTCTGGCAATATCCCAAGATTAGAAGCAGCCTTTGATTAAATTCTAGCATTTACTGTATCCAGGAATCTAGAAATGTCTAGCACCCACAAATTCATAACCATACAACAACACTTGAAATACTAAAGGTAGGGGTGGGGATACCAGGTACCTGAATGGCTTTGTGAAAAACCAAGGTAAATACAAAAAGCACATTTTTCCTTGGAAGAAGGTCAGAGTAGGCTTGTGGGAGGGATTTAGACAGGGGAGGGGGAGACATACACACCATTGGAATTCAGAGCATTATTTGTGTGTCTGTCTGTGTGTGTGTGTGTGTGTGTGTGTGTGTATGTGTGAAACTTTTACATATATAGCTAGTGTTATAATGAGGTATAAAAATATAACCACAACAAAATCAATGGCTGTTTCTCAATATAATATTGAAGATAGGAAAGAGCCATCTTCTTGAATCTTCTTGAGAATCTTTCCCCCCTGCACGGACATCTGAAGTATGCCCCTGTTCTCATTTCCATGTCAATAAAATATTAATAAAATGTTATAACTTATAATTGCTGCTTTAAAAAGTACGTGGAAAATCTCCAACACAGTCTTTAGAGTCAATGATGTACTAATACCTGGTGCCTTGCACAAAGGATACAGAAATTTAGGCTAGTATTTAACCATGTATCAGTACTGCAGCTAAGCAGTTTTCAACCTTGGACTCAGAATAAGCAGGAGGAAAGTACCCTGTGGGGACCAACATCAACCTTAATGGGCTTGGCGCATCATACTAGTCCAGGTGCTGATAGAAGGCCTGGTTGCCACTACCCCATCATTTGCTGCTTTCTGAGTGGTTCTGGTGGGGCGGTCGCAGAAAGCGGGGCTCTGTACTTTGGCCCTCAGGTCTAGCTCTAGCTGCACCACTGCTGTATATATGATTCTCATCTAACATAATCAATCTGGGCATGTGTTACATAAACCTGCTCCACCCCCATAAAATTACAACAGCCCATTTTCCAAGCATATGTTGGTAATAATAGTATGCAGCAGAACAACAATAGACTAAAACCGAAATGATTAGCTTTGCATTATGTCTCTCTTTAGATACATATTCTCAAGTTAACACATTTACTGACTATTTTTGAGTGTTATTTTCTATGGTTATGCTGTTTTGTGATCTATTTCCCCCCCTACAAATAATACATGCAAACAGGGTCACAAAAGTATCTGAGTTGTGATTCTTGATTTTTTGAATTTGAACTAAGAAAATAAAATACCGTCTATTACAGTTTGGTATAGTGCTGTATAGTGCTGTATCTTTCCTAAGGACAAATTCTAAGTTTTCAGATCTGCATCTTTTGCAGGCAAACAGATTTTCAGGAGGCAGATACAGGCTGCATTTGACCTTTTCCTCCATTCTCCGCCCCTTATATAGGAGACAAATGATGACGACTCATTAGTATTCATAAGAAGTCATCAAAGTGGGCTGATTTCCCTTAGAATAAATATGATTGAATTAGAAATGCACAGTCCTGATACCATGACCCCAAGTAAATGAGATTCTTTTTTTTTCTGAATGTGTGTGTTGATATCCTTGAAGTTCTTCATTACTGTAGAATTATGATTACAGTTTAAGAAAAATGTCTGATTCAGTTTTCACATCTAATTAAAAGGGTGTGTAAAGGTTTAATTTGGGATGCTGATGGGGAGTTACAAGTCCTAAATACTTTATAGTAGAAAGCCCCCAAAATTGGTGTTTACTTTAATGCTTAAATGAGGATTTTGCAAATATCCCTGTTTTTAAAAAGACACTGATTGTAGTATTAAGAGGGGTTTTTTTGAACAGAATTTAAATATTAAAGATGAAGAGATACATTGTCTGATATTGTAGCCTTTTGCTCTGAATATTTATAAGCTTGATAACAACTGAGAAAGTAGTTGAAGTAAGTAAATAAGTAATAAAAAGCACATCAAAGTAGTTAAAATGAGACAGCCAGATGGCAGAGAATTGCAGTTCTTGCTGTAATTTTATCAAAATTACTATTGTCATGGCATGTTAGTTTTCATAAGAATTTGTACAGTCACTGATCTTATACAGACAAATTAATTTCAGGTTCTCTCATGTGTAGTCACATAACAGCTATACTTGAGCACGCACAAAAGAAAATTAAATAATCATAGTCACATAAACTTGAAAAGCAGCACAATTTCTTAAGTTTATTATTCCATAACATCTTAGGATCAGTGATCACTTCTCTTATAGTAGACTCAATTTGATCTACAAAGGTACTCCCATTATATAGTTTCTGCTGCATTTGATCTTCATTATGAAACTATAGAGCACTGGTTAATAGGGTAGAATTATTGGTAATGCGTAAGATTTTAAAAAACATATCTAAGAGTTTCAGCCCTTCATAAAGTTTAATACTTTTTATCTCTCGTGAAGCAAGTAGGATGAACCGTTTGATTTTGAGCCAATTGAACCATTTAAATTTGTTAAATATATGATCATTACATGCCTTTTCAGTAAAAGATGCACAGTGCCTTTTGAATGTGTCTGATGCGCAAAGAGTCTGAGAGGCATCCGTTCCTGAAATAGGTTCCTCTTCCTTATTAGAAGCTCTTTCTTTACACTGATGCTTAGTCTTTGCAAAATGAATTCTAGTCCATTAATAAGTGATGAGAACTTTCGGAATGAAAATTGTTTTTGGTGAGTCTGAATTAATTCAAAAGACCATTGTGACTATCAACAGACCTTGGTTACAGCTAAGAACAAACTATGGCTACAGCTTGTGGTTAGCGGGGAGAGAGCTTAACCACATGCCCCAGTTCAAATGACACACTCAGCCAAACAAACATTGGTGCGGTGTAGCAGTACAAACAACCAGATAGGAGCAAAGTGGCTAAGAGCTTCTCTTTGGGAGCCCACATGCTTATGTAGTCTTACTGAGCCATAGTTACTGTGCATACCTGCCAACATTCTTCAGATGAAAATTGGGACATTTCTCACTCTTACCCAAATGACCCTCCTTGACACCCCTTTTTGTCACCCCCCCACAGATCATTTCCTAATAGAAGAAAGGTGGGTGCCACTGCTGCCACCACAACACCCAATGGGACACAGCACACACATCCTCCACAATCCTGAGAAAGCTCCTTAATCCCAATGATATTTTATTCATTGGTAGATTTACAAAAACACACACCAATAAATAAATCTTAGAAAGGGACAAGATTAGACACACACAGAGAGGGAGCACTTTTTTAAAAAAAACAAGAAGAAGGTTCCTTACACTCTGCTTCACTCTCCTTTTCTTTCCTCCAAGGTAACCATGCCTTTTGCCCGCCCCTCAGAGCTGGTGTGTTGTGCAGGGCTGGTCCTCAGCCATGGCAGCCTCTCTTCCACCTCCTCCTCCTCCTCCACCACCACCACCTCCTCCTCCTCCTCCTCCACCACCACCACCACCACCACCACCTCCTCCTCCTCACCTGCTCTCCAGCAGTCACTATGAGCTGCCCAAGGTAGGAGGCTGACAGCAGTGGCCATGGAGAGGCAATGGGATGCTCTCTCACAGCTGCCTCTGCCGCGTGGACCAAGTGCCGGCTCATCCTCCTTCCTGAGCTCGGTTCTGGTGGCCCTGGCAGGGGAAATAGGCACATTCCAGGATCAAATCAGAAGCTGCAATGGCTTTTGTAATTTTGGGACTGCCCTTGGAAAATCGGGACACTCGGAGGGTACATACTGTGGCGTATGAACCTGGCCAATGTGTTTAAAGAATGTAAGCATGTCGTCACTGAGACAATGGCTATAGTCCTAGGTCTGAACATGAAGCTGGTTCAGTTAGCATTTCTTACCACTATGTGTAAACTGGCTGAGAGAAGACTGAAGAGACTAATTTATAGCATGAGCATTTTAACTATATTATGATTTATTCCAAGCTAATTTGATCTGGAAGAAAACTGGGGTAAAAAACATTCTATGTAACTAAATGTGGGACACCTGATTCAAACCCTCACTTGCTAAGCTTTGACATTCACCAGCTATAGCACTGCATAGGTCACTGTCTCTCAGTATAGACTACTTCACGTTGTCTAGGCTCCTTGGAGAAAGATGGAATATAAATGTAACAAGTACGTTTTATTAAATGGACAAATAATTTGTCTGAAGAAATAAGCATAATTAGATGAGAGAATTTTGGTAGCAGCAGTTATATTGAGAGCAGTTTAAATGCAGTCAACATTTGGCACATTTTCTGAATAAAAAATGCATTGGTGGCATGCGCAGTGGGAAAACATGAGCTCACTGATTTCAGCTGCATCAAATTTTGCAATCACTGGGGCTCCAAAATGTATTTAATAGACAGTCAAAAAAATTCTGCTTAAATCCATGTGTACCACCTGGCTGACACATTGAATTCTCTAAACATATACTGACATATATTGCAGCGCATGTATCATTGAAATTTACACCTGTATGCATGAGTTGTCTGTTTCTTTAGATGGGGAAGAGTGCAAAAATTGAGTGTAATAAATGATAACATTTCATGTTCTTATCCCCCCCAAAAAAATAACAATAGAAATGAGGTTCCTGGGATATGGGAAGGTATTCATTGACATTTCAAACAACATTTTTAAAAACTGGGAGAACTAGAAGCCAAATACGTTGGCTTCAGTGTATGATAAATTACTAGGATACACATTTGTAAGCATTTGGGAGAAAAAATCAGAATCTTCCGTCATAGCCCATATGAGTGACATCACGAGTAAATTATACTTAGAAAATTTTCTGGCCCTTAGTGGTTTGGAGGAGAAGATTGAAGTATGGAATTTGTAACAGGTCATCTGAATGACCAGGCAAGCTAAGCAAAATTGGAATAGAAGGTACCTTGTTTGTTTGTTTGTGGAAATTGATAGATTACTAATATAAAAGTTTCAAAGCTATGTACAACTTATTTAGAAATAAACAACATACCAAATACGTACAGACCAAGAAAAATCAACAGTGGGTCTTTTTTTTATTGTAAGAGGCTAGAAAATGTAATGGGTCAGGATTCATTCTGAAAGCAATAGTGACTGAAAGTTGAAGAAGAGTTTGCAAAAAGTGCATTATGTTTTTTAAAAAGTAATGTGTAATTTTGATATATAGTATTAATTGTAGCATATTTGTTGATGATTTGTAAGCCTTGACTTGACTAATATGGCTGAATTTAATGTATGGTTATGTAGTGACCTGGTTCACATAAACCTTTAAGAAGAACTGTGGCTTATCTGGACTGTGAAAACAAATTGCTTGGTTTCTCCTCTCTTTTTTTACCCCTGTGCTACTCCCAGCTTAGTCAAGCTTTGTATTATTGTATCATCTCAACTTGGATTTGTTCTTGGCTACAGCTCATGGCTAGTGAGCTAAACCACAAGCCCTGATATGGATGCCACACTAAGTCTAAACTTGGCTTAGCTCAGCATGGTACAGTGGTAAAAAAAGACCAGGGAAGAGCAAAGCAACTGTGAGCTGCTCTCTGGAAGCCTGCACATTTTTAAAATATGTATGAATGTGTTTTAATATGTTGTGCACTGCCCTGTGAATTCATGGTAAGGGGCAGTATAGCAATATCAAAAGAAAGGAAGAGAAAGGAAGGAGGGAGGGAGAAAGAAAGAAAGAAAGAAAGAAAGAAAGAAAGAAAGAAAGAAAGAACTTCAGGAAAGATGATGAATAACATTTTCAGAGATGGGAAACTGCTAAAAAGCCTTGAATGAATTGGTTGTTTTTGGCCTACAGAAAATTGTCTAGGTGGTAACAGTAGAAATTATGGTAGATACTAGGGCTGTGCAATAAATTGTTGCAGTGTGGCGTGTTCCTGTTTAGCCAGTCAGCCATGGCCACCTCTAGGACACTCCAAGCTATTTCCTTCCCAACCAATTTTCAGTGTCTCCCAGCCAACAGTCAGCATTCCCTGACCCCTGAACACACATGGTCTGCACTGGGCTGCTTTTCGAGTTCACAGCCTTCATTTCTCCCTTATGTTTTTGTACCTCTGCAGGTAGCTTTTGTATCTGGGGTTCCCCAAACCTGGTGATACTTCCTTGTTCCACACACATAGTGCCTTCTTGACTACATACAGTAAGGGCCCATACTGAACTACTGAAATAGAGGGAATGATACTGAAAGCAGATTTCTACCAAAATTTGCAACAACTATACAACGGATAGCCATAGATACTCTGTGAACTTGGGCTTTGGAGCTTTAAAGGATAGGCTAATCATCTGCCAGGAATGTCCAATATATAAATGGTTTTCTCAGAGGGCAAAAGAGTTGGAATCTAACATAAAAAACACCTGGAGGGGAGGGAAGATTGGCAGAGAAAAGGAAAAATTAAGTAAATAATAACATGAGCAGCTGGAAGCAAGAAGAGAAACAGAGTAGCAGCTGATGCAGGAGAGAAAAAGAAACATGAAGAGTTACACTGAAAACCTGTTATTACCAAGAAACAATTTCTAAATATGGCTTTTTAAAAAGCATGTTTAACATCAAATATGGCTTATTGCGTTATCAAAGCTACTTATGCATTTTCTACTGGAGCTTTAGGGAAACATTTATGGCACTTCGGATATATTTTTGTTCTAGTCTAAAATAAAAATTATTTCAGGGGGAAAGCCGTTTAAGTAGGCAGATTACTGATAACTGGAGGGGGGAGAATCTTGGATAAAGAAATAGTCTCTGGATCTTTAAAAAGGAGGTCAATTTCATTCATGTCTAGAATGTATATCACCCAGATTCAATGTTTAACATCTTCCACATTTACAGTATATTGGAATCCCATTGAAGCAATGAAACAGTAGCAAAGGTCATGCAGTTTGCTCATTTGGTTTACCTGTCCACAGATTTGTCAGATAATTACATGTTCATCCTGATTTTATCTAAACATTCTACAGCATTAGCTCCTGCTTCTGCGGCACATAGCATGTGGGACAAGTGATGCTCGCTTGCAGAATGCCTTGCAGGTCAACAAGCTGCTGTGTTTCTGCACCCTTTTGCCTGTACAGTGGTACCTCAGGTTACATACGCTTCAGGTTACATACGCTTCAGGTTACAGACTCCACTAACCCAGAAATAATGCTTCAGGTTAAGAACTTTGCTTCAGGATGAGAACAGAAATCGTGCTCCGGCAGCGCAGCAGCAGCAGGAGGCCCCATTAGCTAAAGTGGTGCTTCAGGTTAAGAAAAGTTTCAGGTTAAGAACGGACCTCCGGAACGAATTAAGTACTTAACGTGAGGTACCACTGTACTTTATTCCTGCAGGTGCGTCTTTGTCTCTCTCTCTTTGTTTCTCGTGTTAATAACAGAGCTCTTAGAATGACTCCTTTTCAAATGATTTTTTTCTCTTCTGTCCTCTGTCCTTAACAGTCTAGTTTTCATAAGAAGCATCAGGTCATAGAATTCTATCAGAATAAAAAAAATTGGAGAGGTTGCTACATTCCCCATTGAATCTCTTATATTAGTCTTCATTGCAGGGAAGGAAACCAACCAATATTTTTTTCTCTCCTTTCAAACATCTACCCACTAAATACTTTGTGTTACACTATTCCTAAAATATTTCCATTTTTTAAAAAGGAAAAGTTTGAAAATAAAGCTTCATTTTATCCGTGGCTTCAATCCTAGTTCTGACCTGCCTGAGTGGGAACCTGTGGTCTTACATTCCTGGCAGCCATCTGGCATTTAAAAATGCATCTCATAACCATGATTTGCTCATGCTTCTCATCATATGTTGCTTACCTGTACATGCGAGGAAAGCCATGGCATTACACAGTGAGAATTCTCCTTCAGAAGAATCCCAGAATGGGTAGTTTTCCTGTCTCCCAGACACAGAAACCACCCACCCAATGAAATTCTGCTTCCCAGGATTCAAGCACAGTTTATTGGTCCTCATCCAGTCTACCACTTCATTCAAATACTGATCCAGCCTCTCCTGATTTAGATGTTGCTTAGTGTTAATAGTTTATTAAAACAGAATCATGTGAAACCTTAAAGACTAATAGATTCATTGCAGTAAGCTTTCATAGCCCATGTGACACTTTTTCTTTGACACTGATACATTGCAGGAAGGGAAATCTGGTAGTTTTTAAGGTACCACAAAAGTCTTTGTCATTTTTGGCCAAGTAAGAGTGAAAAAATACTTCCCTCAGGGATTTACTACTACTTTGTATGATATTTAAAGGTATATGAAGAAGAAAGATACATTTCTGAACCCCCTAAAAAATAGCTCGAAAGTACATTGGAAACGTCGTGGAAAAATGTTCCCTTTTATTTTTTCCATCATTTCCTATATAAACATAGTTAACAATGAAAATACATGCACATTTGTCACCATTGTATTAATACATGTTCAGATCTAATCAACAGGTTGTATCTGAACATTTTACTAAGCATGGGAAACCAGTACCCGAGGATCAGAAGTGCCTTTTGCAATGATTCCCCTTAGGAATACATACTGTATTTAAAAACTGAGGATGAAAAACCATATCTGTCTATGGATAGTATGTAGCTGGTATCTCCTCCGATGAGAGAAGATGTTTTGATCTAGCTCTTTGATTTTTCCAGCAGAAAAGGGATCAAGTTGATTGTTATCAATTCTCTACAGCCCCCTGCACCAGCTCCCATGATGTTCAGAAGGGTCTCTCATTCCTCCAGAGCAGATGGAGGAGCACAAAAGGCTACTGGGGGAACTGTGGTCAGGAAAAAAAATCCTTGATCTTTTCTGTGCTTGTGGAAAGCCAGTAGATCAAAGAGACTTTTGTCAATAGAGGTTTTGATACAACATATGTTACCCCATCTTATTTGAAAACAGATTGGGAACTGTACTTGGCCAGCATGCCGGATCCTTACCTCCCATATTCCCAGGGTCAACTTTGACAGGTTGGAGGGAATGCTATTAAAAGTAAATTGAAAGTGTGGAACACAAAGTGCTTTCAAACCTATTACAGAGAGTGATTTACATGCATATTTATTTCCTTTTACTTGATGCTCTTGGACAATGTGTGTGAAGGTAGACAATGCGAGACAGAATTATTCTTAAAGTTTCAGGAATTCTGCTGTAAAATGTAGGATGGACAATTGCAAGAAGCCACTGTTTTGCTTTATAATGAGCTCAGTAAGATGAGACATTACTAGATTTTTTTCATTTTGAAATTTTCTTTTAAAAATATACCATTCATTTATTAAAATGAACTTGTACTTTTGAACTGGGAAACAAATCTGTACGTACACAACAGATTCACCAACGTACACAGAAGAGTTCTACATTTGGAAAAGCAGAGTTCCGAGATGTAAAAATGGAACAACCTGCTGCAACTAGATAGTTGGAATGTAACTGTTTCTTTAATACCTCCGAAGGCAAGACAAGCTTATAAGAACTTGCTAACCATTGTGCATTGAGCTGTCACCTTCAATGTACCTTTGAAACACCGACTTTTTCTTAAAGGGGAAGATGGGAAACAGAAAGTGTATAGTTTCATTCACGCAGACTTTGTCAGAAAGTGCGGCTGTGATATGATTTCTGTCACAAACAATCTGCTTGAAATTTTTCTGTCTTTACTTTAAAACATGGAGTGGCTTGTCTGTTTTCTAACCCTAGGTGATGAGATCTGCTGCCTTGTCAGATAGGATTTGAGTTCACTCACTACCTGCTTGTTGACTGCAGCATAGACTCACTATGGTGGCAGGGAAAGCCTCTAGGCCACTCAGCATCTGTCTCTTCTTGTAATTAGCTGCAGTCTTGTGTACAGAGCAAAACAGAGATTTTGTGCTGCGAAAGAGTAATGCACAAAGACAGGAGGTTCAGGAAGACTTTGTTAGTGTTTGTTGTTCTTCCTGTTCAGGACTAAATATTTTCTTATTGCAAGGTAAATGTGTGAAGTGCTCCTGTCAAGTTTCACTGGGGTGCAAGTAAGATCTTTTGCACAGCTATAATTAAGTATGATTATTAATTGTTAGCTGAAATATAAAATGTGCAATGCCAATCCCCTTTTTACATTTTACTGCATTTGATTCCTTCCCTCCCCAAAAGTTTTTAGACTTCATCCTGCCAAAGGCTAAAATTCCATGTTGAATTACAGGGCAAAACCCATTAACCCTGTAGGGGGCAAGGGATCCCAAGAGCTTTTGGGTTTTCTCTCACGAAGCTGTCCTGTTCACGCAAGGATTGTCGCTCATGCAATACAACTTCCTCTCCTCTCCTCCCCTCCCCCCCCTGATTCCACCCCCCATCTGCTCTGGGTGGTGAGGAAAAACACCAGAACAGATTGGGGGGCGAGTATTGCAGGGGGAAGAGAGGGAGGGAACGTTCCATTGTGTGAGGCCTTGCTTTGTGGGATACATCTAGGGCTGCCGTACATCCTAGTTTTCATGGACGTGTTTGGGAATCGGACTGTCAAAATGGCGTCCAGGCGGATTTTTGGCGAATCAGCAAAATGTCCAGGAAAACTCAGGTGTATGGCAACTGGGGGGGGGGGGAGGAACTGTCCACAACTTTGTCTGCATTTTCAATTTTGGGAATATGGCAATCCTAATATAGCACAGTGTCTACCTGCCATAGCTTAACTTCTACCAGTCTATGACCAGGACAGTGTTTTCTTCCCAGGCTTCAATATCAGAAGCTAGGTTGGGAGAAAAGTGTATGAGGTTTGTGGGGGTGGCAAGGTGATGAAAAGTGTGAGGGAGAACATTGAGTTCCCCACATCCATGCTTCCCCTTTGCTGCTATAATCCCCTCCCCCAAATAATATGTGATTGTGGTAGTGTGGGGCCACATTCACAACAGACGTTTGAAGCACTCTGATACCACTTAAAGCAGTCATGGCTTCTCCCAAAGAATAATGGGAGATGTAGGTTCTTAAAGGTGCTGAGGGTTGTTAGAAGACCTCTATTCTACTTCTGGAGCTATAGTTCCCAGAGTTCTCTATGAAAAATAGTTGATTGTTAAACCTCTGTGGTCATTGTAGCCTGGGAAGGGAATATGGATGCTGGTTTGCAGTCCAGACTGGTGAGCATGGGCGTAGCCAGGGGAGTGCAGGAGGAGGTAGCTGCCCCCCTGAATCAAGTACAGTAATACCTTGATTTACAACCATAATCCATTCCGGAGGTCCGTTTGTAAACCAAAACAGGTTGTAACCCAAGGCGCGCTTCTGCCAATGTGGCCTCCAAAAAAAATTTGTTCATAATCCCCCCAAAATGGGTTGTAATCCAAAAAAAGGTTGCAAACCGGGACACACACATCCGGGTTTGATGTGTTTGTAATCCAAAACATATGCAAACCAAGACATATGCAAACCAAGGTGATGGTAGGATTTCATGCTCCCCGGTGCTGTTTTTTATGATTGGTATAATTCCCAAGCCTGTCTGAGTAGAGCGTGAGAAAGGAAGTCTGTCTTATCACTCTTCCGTTGTAAGACTGTGAAACTGTACTTTCACTTTTACGCTGTTCTGTTTGTTCTCGGAGCTGGAGAGAACAGACGCCATAACGCTGTTGTCTGTAAATAGTCTGTAAATTAATAGTACCGTGATACCTCGGGTTAAGTACTTAATTTGTTCCGGAGGTCCGTTCTTAACCTGAAACTGTTCTTAACCTGAAGCACCACTTTAGCTAATAGTACTATTTCTGGGTTAGCGGAGTCTGTAACCTGAAGCGTATGTAACCCGAGGTACCACTGTAGTTTAGAACTACGATGCCACTTTCTTTTGCTGTGTCAAGAAAGAAGGCTAGTGTGCATAAATCAAGTTGGTTTATGTTGCTGGAGCTCCCTGGAGAAGGGGATGCCTTTTTCAGAGCTATGCTCACCGGAGGACGCTCAGAGATCCAGGGGGGCTGCAGATAGCCCGGATCATTCTCCCAACAGGTACCACTGTAAATAAATAAAACTACTTAACTAACTGACCAATTGTACCACAGATAACTCAGCTCTGCCCCCCTAACATAAAGCCTTCTCCCCTAAAATAAAGCCTGGCTGTGCCTATGCTGATGAGTACTCGATTCTGGAAGCCTATAGCAGTAGCAGGATTATTTATGGCTGGGAGGTAGATAACGACCGTAGACACCCCCCCCCAACTCTTTTCTGATGCACTGCTGGAGAAGCCAGGAGATTTGGCTTGCAAGAATTTTGCCATAACCAGGGGAGCTTTATTTATTTGCACGTCGTCATTAGCTCAGAGTGGATGTAGATGTCTGTAGCAGGACTATTGCTGGTTGAGATGAACCAATCCCAATAGGGCTTACATTTGGCATCCACTTTAAAAGTCCCTGCTTGCCCTATACTGGCTCCACACCTGACATCACATGAAGTTAGGTGTGGGGCAGGTGGGTGTGGTTTGGGGAAACCAACTTTGCAGGGCGTATTAGGACCCCAGCAGCTCTAATCTGGCACACAGACCAGGGGTTTCTCACGCCTGCTGTAAGGCATGTCTCCAATCTTGTTTGAGGCTGTGGGAATTTTTTTGGAACAATAGACAAACACTTAGATGGCATAGCCTGCAGAGCTGGTTATTTTCCCAGTAATTGCAGAAGATGTCTGGGTTTGGCCAGCAGAAACCTCAGTCTCCTGTACCACCTAAACTTGTTTGATGACCATAGTTTGTAAAGGAGAGGCTGAAACCTCCATTTCATATTCTGTATGCCCGTTTTCTCTGGAACACTCTTTTACAAATGCAATATGTATGTTGGAAGCCTTTTAAAAAGTTTCTTGCACAATATGAAGAAGGAAATACCATATTTGGTGCAATATACACTGCTAATACTAATTAAAATATAATCACAGATATTTCCATGATCACCCCATGACAACAAAACTGCAGCTGTTGCCTGAAAGCTGCTGTGTGTGCCTCTGTGATCTATGATTAACCCATCTTCATGAATCGACCCCCTCCCCTTCGTATACCTCAGCCATAATAGCAATAGCCATAGTGTAGATCCCGAGTGAGGATTGTGGTAAGAATTCACCTCTACACCATCTTGTTTGTTACCCAGGTGAGGAACAACCACCTTTTGAATAAACCACAGAACCAAGGAAGCTATTTCCAAGTCCAGCATCCAGATTTAGGGACCCAGCATTTATTATAGCTAGTGCAAAAGGACAGAGCTCACTCAACTCAACCTGCCAGTTGAGAAGGTCTGCCCCAAGGCACTTCAGAATAAGAGCTTATTATATTATAGTTTGAACACAGCAAACAAAGAGGCATAAAACATCTTCACATACAGGTCATGAGATGTAAAGCACACATGGCTCCATACTGCTATCTTCACCCCCGCATCACCTTGGAGTGGTCCCGATATGCCCAGGCCATTAGACCATTTTAGGTCTCGGATGTCCAGTGTTACCCTGGCAACCTAGCCTTCCGTGAGGGAAGAACATCATAAAATCCTCTTCCTGGGTCTCAGATAGCTTCAAGGATAGCTGATTTACATTCTGGTGCTAAAACATCCTGCCATTTGTACCACTTTCAGGGGTAGATAAGGAGCGATGGAATGCAGTGTGGGAGGGGAAGACTTACAAATGCAGAACAAACAAAAATCAAGCCTAATACATTCTAAAAGGTTAAATGCAATTAAAGTGAAACATTGAAACATTATTAAAATAATAAAAATTTACACTTGGGATCTCTAATTCTTCTATCAGTATGATTTGGTTCAGTGGTACCTCGGGTTAAGAACTTAATTCGTTCTGGAGGTCCGTTCTTAATCTGAAACTGTTCTTAACCTGAGGAACCACTTTAGCTAATGGGGCCTCCCGCTGTCGCTGCGCTGCCGCACGATTTCTGTTCTCATCCTGAAGCAAAGTTCTTAACCCGAGGTACTATTTCTGGGTCAGCGGAGTCTGTAACCTGAAGCGTCCATAACCTGAAGCACCACTGTATTTATGGATGATTCACATTTGTGGCCTATAACAAGGCAACCTTGTCAATAATGGTTTTTCTACTCTATGCTTGTTTAGGCAGATATTTATTTCTGTGATTGAAATAATACATGTGCCTAAAATGAATGGACAGGCTAGCAGTTTTCTTGCTCCCCTCCACCTTGGTTTCTATATTGGGCTCCACTATGGCTGTAACACCAAACTATAGTTGATCCTTCACAACCAAAGCAAAGCTAGTGTACTTCTTTTTCCTGTTTCTTCTTCCCTTGTGGTCAGAAGGTGAACTTCTGCTGTGTTTAGTGTCACTTTCAGACAGTCTCAGCTTAGCGTTATGTATGAACAAGTGTTCCTGTTTTAAAACAAACAAGACACTTGCTTTATAACCCATGGTCTGAAGCTGGCTTGTTTAGCAACAGCTATGGTTTAGTGTTATGGGTGAACTGGCTTATGATGTGTGAAGCTGGCCTGAATTCCTTATGGCTGAAATGATAACAGAAGCTACTACCTAGGACTCTGCTGCTGTTTGACGGGAGTGTGTGTTCTGCCCATGCCTGAGGGAGTCCAGTGCTCTCCCTTAGGAAGCTGTTGCCTGGGATTGTACATCACTCCTGCACTTCAGAACTCCTTGAGCAACACAATCTGCTCCTTCAGAACACTGGTTTCATTTTGTGCTCCTGCCTGCAACTCCTCAGGTAAGACATCCTGCTGTTCCTTGGGAAAAGAAAAAGCCTTTTCCTGTTGTACTTACTTGTGAGTGGCTTCTAATTTCTCCCCAACACCCGATACAGTATCTGCAAGCATCTAAAGCATAGAACTACATGTGGGACCCCCAATCTCAACCAACTCAGGTTCCCAAGACACCAGTGAAGTCGCCCAGTTCAGAAACTGAGCCACAGGTCCCATGCTTTCTCAGGAACCCACCCAGCTTTGTGTCTCTGACCTGCGCTCCCACCGCTTTGTCTGCAGTTTTCTTCCCCCAAAATGGCGTCACCTCCAAATCCTGCTGACCACACTAATTGTTCTGCCAAAGGCAGATGTTCTTTTAGAATTTGGAGTCACTCCAAATTGATTCCCACAGATGGGGTGAAGGCTAAATATTTTATTAACAGTTGAGAGAAAACTACAGAACAAGATGAACCAAGAGAAAACTACAGTGCATTACAATTACCTTACATCCCTTCTGCTGTTGGAAACCCCTCTGAGAACAAGTGATTGGATCTCTGGAGCTGGCCAGTACACAGCACCTTTCTGTGGTCTTTCAGTCCACATTGAGGTTCAGTAGTGTTCTCATGACTTACCTACAGTTAACTCTCACATTAATCACATCTGCTATTTGGGTTATACTTCATGGGCCTTGACAATGTTTATTTTTTCTTATAAGATCAGAGGATTACTTTATATATGGCATGTAGCCAACACAGATAACTATACTCCTGTATTAGCTGGTACTGTGGGATTCTGCTAAGGGCTTGTCTTAAAGATTGAAATTCCCAAGCTGTACCATCTCAGCCTATAACTGAATATTTCATAGACTAAGAAGGGAGGGGGAAACAGAATTAACCGCTTAAAGGACCCAGGTCCAGAATGATAAATAGTCACCTAAACTCCTCAAAATCATAATTGTCTTCCCTGGTTTTCTAATACATGGGAGTTTTTGAACTGTCTTCAAATGCAGACTCACAGCAATCAAACCTGGATGTGATGAGTGCATGATTACTAAAGCAAGATCTGATCTTTCTAGACACAGTTGCATTTGGCATTGCAGCATAAGATGGCAGGAGACACTCCTGGCCACAGAGGCAAGCTGTGCTTCCACAGGAGGTCCCCAAAGCTACTAACTTGATCCTTTAGAGAGAAGGCAACTTCATCCTAGATCAGTAATATCTGTTGTGACATTCTACTCAGATCCAGAGTAGATTCCAATGTATATTCCAGTGTAACAACTTAAACACGTAGGAGGATTCCCAAAAATTATACCAGAGGCAATTGTATTTCATCCAGTAGAGCTTTACTGCTACTGATGGCAAATGAGCATAATGGTCACAAATCCAATACGTTCAGGATTGGCACTGTCCATAAGAAATCCAGTTGCAGCAGACTTAAACTTACAACAACTTATAATAAGTATAAACCATAACACTTTATACAGAACACCACATCAGACGGACAAGAGATAGAAAAAGAAAGTGTGAAAGACGGGCTCCTTCTGGCCTCTTATTAAAGTCAGCATGACCTTCACAGAAAGAGATAACAGAACCGGTTTAAACCAGCTGTACTCAGCTTCTCTGAAGGAATAACCCAAACTTCATGAAGTTTCTGTCACACAGAGAAGCTTCCAGAACCCTCTTGAATTAAGTAGAATAGGAAAGATCTCTACACATCAGATCCAAACTTTCTCCACTAAGAAATGCAAACTGACAATATCACCCCTTTCAAATCAGTCAGCTTCCTCACTTGGAGACCCAAGTTTGAGAAGCCCTGCCAAAGAAACATTAAAGATGTCAGTAAAAAAGCAGGGTTTTTGCAAAGAATAAAATTAAAAATTAAAAAAAAATTAACAATAAAGAGAGTAAAACCTATCAGATACATTCTTACTGTGGACCTTATCTTTGTGTTGAGCCCCCTTGGATGCTGAATGTAGAAAGGCGGGGTATAAATTTAAGTAACTAATTTTAAAAAGTAATTGCACACACAGTTCAGTAAAATGCATAGAATAGCAGAAGACATTACTACTTTACTTCATGCATGTAACCTAGCACACACCTTAAATTTACTTAAGGTTCATAGCTACCAGGCTCCTTTTTATTTTAAGGTTAAGTTTAGAGTCCCAGAAGCTTTTCCTTATATAATTTTGATGGAAAACCACAGTGCAGCCAGTACGTACTTTTAAATAAAAGATATTTTAAGGACATTTCAGTATGTCCTTTTCTTCTGGGTCACTGCATTCACATTCAGCAACAAAAGGATGTGGTCTTTATGCAATTTTTCCCTTTGAGCATTCAGTTTTAAATGCACTGGCCTAATGCGAAAGGTCAGTACCTCAACGGAAGAAAACAATAACTATGCGACATGATGTCACACACAGAAGTCTTGTAATTTGCTTTTATCTGTTGTTATTTTTTTCTGAATGTATTACATTTTTATGCAGCACTTGTGTCTTCTCTTTAATTTTTCCTCTTGTTGCTACCTTGAACTCTTAAGTTTCATGGGGACAGCACCTCCTGTCAGCTAGGAGGTGCCAATTTACTACTGTGAAAGAGAAGACTGAGTTTTCTCAACTCACTGGCAACGACTTTCTAAGGAACAGCTGTATCAGCTGAAGGCCCTGTCAGTTGGCAGCATTAGTGATGCCAGTACTATTTCTTAAATTATTTCTGTTGAGATAGGCATACAATGGGCCTTAGAAAGCACTGCAAATAACAAGGCCAGTGGAAGTGATGGTATTCCAGCTGAACTATTTAAAATTTTAAAAGATGATGCTGTTAAGGTGCTACACTCAATATGCCAGCAAGTTTGGAAAACTCAGCAGTGGCCAGAGGATTGGAGAAGATCAGTCTACATCCCAATCCCAAAGAAGGGCAGTGCTAAAGAATGCTCCAACTACCGCACAATTGCACTCATTTCACACGCTAGAAAGGTTATGCTTAAAATTCTACAAGGAAGGCTCAAGCAGTATGTGGACCGAGAACTCCCAGAAGTGCAAGCTGGATTTAGAAGAGGCAGAGGAACCAGAGACCAAATTGCAAACATGCGCTGAATTATGGAGAAAGCTGAGAGTTCCAGAAAGACATCTACTTCTGCTTCATTGACTATGCAAAAGCCTTTGACTGTGTCGACCACAGCAAACTATGGCAAGTTCTTAAAGGAATGGGAGTGCCTGATCACCTCATCTGTCTCCTGAGAAATCTCTATGTGGGACAAGAAGCTACAGTTAGAACTGGATATGGAACAACTGATTGGTTCAAAATTGGGAAAGGAGTACGGCAAGGCTGTATTTTGTCTCCCTGTTTATTTAACTTATATGCAGAATTCATCATGCGAAAGGCTGGGCTGGATGAATCCAAAGCCAGAATTAAGATTGCTGGAAGAAATATCAACAACCTCAGATATGCAGATGACACAACCTTGATGGCAGAAAGTGAGGAGGAATTAAAGAACCTTTTATTGAGGGTGAAAGAGGAAAGCGCAAAATATGGTCTGAAGCTCAACATCAAAAAAATGAAGATCATGGCCACTGGTCCCATCACCTTCTGGCAAATAGAAGGGGAGGAAATGGAGGCAGTGAGAGATTTTACTTTCTTGGGCTCCATGATCACTGCAGATGGTGACAGCAGCCACGAAATTAAGAGACGCCTGCTTCTTGGGAGGAAAGCAATGACAAACCTAGACAGCATCTTAAAAGGAGAGACATCACCTTGCCAACAAAGGTCCGTATAGTAAAAGCTATGGTTTTCCCAGTAGTGATGTATGGAAGTGAGAGCTGGACCATAAAGAAGGCTGATCGCCGAAGAATTGATGCTTTTGAATTATGGTGCTGGAGGAGACTCTTGAGAGTCCCATGGGATCTGGTCTCCCCAAGGGTTTTAAGCAATCATAAATTTTTAGAGTCAGAAAGGAACCCAAGGGGCGTCCAGTCCAAATCTTCAATGCCAGGACTCAACTTAAAGCATCCATGACAGATGGCCATCCAACCTCTGCTTAAAACCCTTCAAGGACAGAGAGTCCACCACCTTCTGAGGGAGTTTGCTCCACTGTCAAACAGCTCTTACCGTCATAAAGTTTCTTCCTGATGTTTTCGTCAGAATCTCCTTTCTTGTAACTTGAATCCATTGGTTAGAGTCCTACCCTCCAGAGCAGGAGAAAACAAACTTGCTTCATCATCCATGTGGCAGCCCTATAGATTTTTGAATATGGCTAGCATACCTCCTCTCAGTCTCCTCTTCTCCAGGCTAAACATACCCAACTCCCTCAACCATTCCTCATAAGGCTTGGTTTCCAGAACCTTGATCATCTTGGCTTCCCTTCTTTGCACATGTTCCAGCTTGTCAGCTTCTGAGGAAAGTGGCTGCTGGTAATGTTTTTTTAATACCTGAATTGCACTGGAATGCTTTATCAGGTCTGATTGGTTTATGTGTTTTAACAATTGATAAAGAATATCAGATTGCAGTGTCACAAAAATGAGCATAAAGATAGATATAAATTCAAGCCAAGAGAAATAAATAGGTTAGTTGTTTTTAATATCTTTGATGTTGGTGTAGTGGTTAAAGTGTCTAATACCTGGGCAGTTCAAATTTTCACTTAGCCATGAAGTTTTCTTGGTAATCTTGAGTCGACTACTGTCACTCTGTGCAACCTACCTCGCAGGGTTGTTGTGAGCATAAAAACGGGAAGGAGGAAAACCATGGAGGTGACAGTGAACTCCTAAAATAAAGGGTATAAAAATTACTACTACAGTGGTCCCTCTGGTTAAGAACTTAATTCGTTCTGGAGGTCCATTCTTAACCTGAAACTGTTCTTAACCTGAGGGACCACTTTAGCTAATGGGGCCTCCCACTGCAGCTGCGCCACCACCGCACAATTTCTGTTGTCATCCTGGGGTACTATTTCTGGGTTAGCGGAGTCTGTAACCTGAAGCGTCTGTAACCTAAAGCGTCTGTAACCCGAGGTACCACTTTACAGTGGTACCTTGGTTTAAGAACAGCTTAGTTTATGAAGAACTTGGATTAAGAACACTGCAAACTCGGAAGTAGGTGTTTTGGTTTGTGAACTTTGCCTTGGAAGCAGAACATGTTTCACTTTCTGTTGAGTGTGTTCCATTTGTAAATTGAGTCCCCCACTGCATGGGAAAACACACCTTGGTTTAAGAACTCTTCGGTTTAAGAACGGACTTCGGGAATTGTTTAAGTTCATAAACCAAGGTACCACTGTACTCCTATAACTACTGATGGTGGTGGTGGTGGTGGTGAAGATGATGAAGACTCGTTTGTTCTGTGAGTCTTTGGGCAGTGGGTTTCAGCTTGAGGTGTACAGCTGCATCCCTAAGCACACGTACTTGGTTTAACTGAAACTCACTTCCAAGCAAAGTGCCTAAGACTGTGGCCTGAAACCACTCTGAAGGCTGGCAGGCTGGTAAATAAATGAGTGCTGGACATGTGGACAGTCCAGAATATGGATCTTCAAGTAGGTAAGTGGCAATGTGCATTCTGGAAGCAGTTCCATCTGAGGTTTGATAAGACTAGGTGGAACTGCAGTACACCTTGAGTAACTGATCACTTGCATGGTATAGGGTGGTATATGAATTCATTCAATCAATCAATCAATCAATCAATCAATCAATCAATCAATGTTAACAGCATAAACCATAATAGCCTTTGATGGCATGTAAATAAACATTATGGCTTTCAGTCCTGGGTTCAAATAATGTAGGTCTGCTTACTTATTTGACTTCAGAGCTAATTGTGTGGCAAGGTCCCAAACCCTCCCAGGGAGTGGAATAAAGACACATGAAACAGTATTTTAGGTTAATGGGTGAAAAAGGCCACAACTTTATTGGTTACAGAATGTGAGTGGTATTGGCTTAGGCATTGAAAACCACACGGCTATATCTGACTCCTGCCTGTCTGCAGGAGTTTTGGAAGGGTTAACCACCAGTAGGGGGAGCCCTTTCTGATGCACATCAACTAGGAACTCCCCCAGGGTCACCGCTAGGGGTCGTGCCATGGCTCTAGCCCCCTGTCTGAGGCTTCGGACGGAGACCACGCCCCCCGGATTCCTTTAACGGAATACCCTTGAATTAGGAGGGGTAGGTGATGGCCACTACCTCCCCTCACCTTTAGCCTAATACTCCAATGCCTAACTGCCAAACCTTACAAAGTTGTGACGATTTGCTACAAGGTAGGCGGAAAAACCAATTGGCAGTGCCAATTTGCCAAGTGGAAAAATTCCTACCAGGCCTCTTGGACAACCAAGGTGACCAACCGAGGTCCATAACAAAGTCAAGAAATAAAAGAGCCTAACCTAAGGGAGGGAGGGCGGGAGAACTGGCCGAACAAGGAGAAAAACAGGGGCAAGTCCTTGGTCGTGGGCAGTTTAAATAGCCTGTGCCGCGCCCGCAGACTGTCTGAATTAGATGGCCTAAGGGTGACGTGGCTGAGGACCATTCAATGGCGGAGGGGCAATCTCACCCTGCGCACGTGGGGAGGGCTTGCTCCCAGCCCGCAACGACATCTCCCCGGGAACGGGAAATGGTTCTGTCAAACTTTAAATCAGCATTTTAGTGAGAAATTGGCTAATTTGTTTATTTCTGGTCAATTTTACTTGGACATGTTTTACCCATCATTCCATTCCATTTCAACTTTAACCTGCATTTTTTAAACCCTCCCAGAATGCTATTTAAATGCATATTCTAATACATATTTAGGCCTATTTTTCTCTCAACATACCTACGAAGAAAAATGTTTCTTTCAAGATATTTCTTAAAACGTTTTTCTTACAAGAGTCTTATTCAAATGTGGATTTTTCTACATTTAAATTTAGTCTGAGAGGTGCAGTTCAAGTCATCTTGAACAGGAATTTGCAAAAAATGAATTATTCAAGAATCCCTAAGTTCAATGCACACCTCTAATTAGCAAGTTTTTTTACACTGACCATTAAGGGACCTACTTTAATTAGATTTTTGCATCATCTTCTGGTTGGTAAGGGGTGAACTAATTTTTAAAAAGGAAATATTTCATCTTAGTTTCCATTCTTGAAGAATGCAAAGTTCTCAGAACTTGTTTCTTTAATCTGCATATGTAATTCATCTAAAGACATAAATACAGCTTACTTACAAGAACATGCGCTTAAGAGTGGGATGTACAGCTGTGTAGGCGGGCTTTTTCTCATTATTTCCATTCAGAAGCAAACACTAATTGATTATATTTCTAGATGCACACTACTAAATTCTATTTTAAAAAATGATATAATACATATACCGTAGTTTATGCATATATGTGGTTAATTCAATAAAATTTTATGTTGGCATAGAGCACATTTTTCTAATAACGGAAGCAAATTTATTATTCTTTATACATATGATAAAATAACATTTTCCAGATATACAGTTTTAGTATCACCAGTAGTTAGACTATTTTGTTTGTATGTAGAACCTTCTGATTTAAGTATTGGGCAGAAATCTCCTCCCACTGTTTTTTGTTTGTTTTTTTGGCTGTCAAATATTTACAAAGAGATAGAAGCTACAAACCAAAGATATTTTTTAGGATTTTGTTATGATTTACATTTGTGAGACTGTGGATAACAAAAAGCAGAAAGAGGCATTTTCTTATCTATCCCTGTTACATTAGAAAAGTTCATGCCCTGCTCTTAGCATTTTCCAACACAGCTGTAGAGTAGTTTAAAGCCTATTTTTTAAATAAGTGATGCTCAATTTGTCTTTGATGATCCGCATGATTCAGGTGAGATGGGAGCACGGTCGGGCCCTTATTTGCATAAAAATTAATCACAGAAAAATGTAAATTGATAAAATTTTGCCTGGCTTTTCCCCTCTATTCGAGAACCCATAGATGGCTCCAAGAAGCAATCATCTCAGTATGGGGCTGCATTGGATGCTGTACAAATGATCACATTTGTGTTGAATACTCACTCATTTAAATGTCAGCACTGATGGGGCGGTACATCACTAGAAAAAAAAAGAAAAATAAATACACAGCAGCTGAAGACTATCAAATCTGCAGGCCCTCTTTAGAGATATATGATCTAATGTGAAAAAATTGCAGATTAATTATCCTTTTTCAAAATGGTAATTGTTTTAGTATCACACCAGAAAAAAATCTGCAATTTATTTGGAATCAAACAAAAACCAGTAATGTTAAATACGTCATTACATCATTGTGTTTATTAGAAGGCTGCAATTAATTCTGAAGGCTCCAGTGCTGTATAAAATGAAACAAAAGAATGTTCCTATTAATTTTCCAGCAACTTCTTATCTTTTAGATCCATGTAATAAAAATATAAAAGGTAGGTTACTAATTTTATTTAATTCTCTCAGGGTCTAAATTTTACACATACACCCACAGATATCATTTTGTTTGGCTCCTGTTAAATAAATACATTTTTGAGGCGAGTCAGTATGCTGCAAAGCAGCTTTATAAGCATTAATGATTTTATTAAAATATCTCAGACTGGAAATCTTAACCCTATCACACAGATGTATATTTGAAACAGATTTCCCAGTGTTCCACTGACTCTGAAAAGCTTGCATCTCAAAATCTATGACCCTCTTTAGAATTGTAGTGGCCACCTCATTAAAAAAAATAGTTTCTGTCCCTTCATCCAAGTTACTTCTGCTAGCAAGATTAAGGATTGAGAGTTCTGTCAGTTAACAAGTGGCAATTTTGATTTTCAGTTCCTGTAAGTTGAGGTAGTGATCTGAATACAGTGGTACCTTGGGTTACATACGCTTCAGATTACATACGCTTCAGGTTACAGACTCTGCTAACCCAGAAATAGTGCTTCAGGTTAAGAACTTTGCTTCAGGTTGAGAACAGAAATCGTGCTCTGGCGACGCGGCGGCAGTGGGAGGCCCCATTAGCTAAAGTGGTGCTTCAGGTTAAGAACAGTTTCAGGTTAAGTACAGACCTCCGGAACGAATTAAGTACTTAACCCGAGGTACCACTGTACCAGGAAAAATTTTATGCATATTTGTCCTTGGTATAAAATGGGATAACTGTAGCAGCAACTCATAATTTATACTATCCTTTATGAGCTAACATGAATAGCTTTTCACCAGTCTGTCTTGTCCTGGAGTCCTTGGCATTGTGAGGAATAATAAGCCAGGCAGCATCAGTAGCCAAAAATTGAGACCCCCAACATTCAGGTGGAAATCTCACCTCTTCAAAACCAGAGACATCCAAGTTCGTAAAGGATGGGATTAGAAAAAATCTCTCTTATACTCAACTTGCTGTGATAATTTCCCTAGACACTAGAAAACAGAACTTGATCCACTACCAGCTCCATTTGGATCTCCCTGGCTAGAATATTGGGGTGCAGATCTAGTTTGCATCCCCACCTAATTGTCAGGGATCAAGCATAAGGATAAGAGTCTCAGAAAACAGAACACAAGCTCAAAGAGTAGCAGTTATTTTGTACTTTGGAGTCATTCTACAAGTACCAAATATGCTTTGTCCACTTTTCCAGTGGTCCTTTCTTCTAAAGGGAACTCTTAAGATGGTTCTTTCTATATTTCAGATACACAAACTAGCCTCTGTACTTCTGAGAAAGTATGGAAAGTTCTTATTTACAATTGGGTGAATCAAACTAAGTCATTGTACATTGTAGTTCTTGGACAGTCTTAAATAAACCTGGAAACATGCCTAAACCTAACTATTGATCCAGCAAAATAGAGTTGAGGGTGGGGCAGGGTGCCATTTTGTTCAGTATCGGCCAGGTTGAAGGAGAACTCTTTCAAACTGATCCATGTCTTCCCTACGCACTTAGCAGAATCACAAAAAAGCTACCTGTCCTCTATGCTGGATACAATGTGTGGGGTCAGGTACCTTCTACCACATGTGGTGGACTTGCCCAGTGGCTGTCACAACTCAGCCCAGATCAGGAAGGCACATGTCTGACAGTTAACTCTTTATTGGCAAGTGAAACACTAACAGCACCTTCCACGGTGCTCTGAATACACATGCGCACACACACCTCTAGCTTCTAGGCAACTAGGTCTTGGCCCTATGGCTCAGCTGCAACAACAGTGGTGCCCCTCCCCTCCTCCAGCTTATATCCCCTCCTCTGATGGGTTGCATGCCTGCAACCTGAGACTTGTCCTGCACAGAAGTTGTCACTGCTCTTCCCTTTTTGAGTCCCTCCTGGTTCTAGGAGACAGTGGGGCAGGGAAAGGTAAGGAATCAACTGACCTATCCAATCCCTGGATTGTCACTCTGTCACATCCTCCTTGCCTTCCTCTGCTTTGGCTGCCCTGACTCTCCTTCTTCTCCTGGGTCCTGCTTTGTGGGTGGTGTGACACCCCATAAATCAATGGTTCCCTCTCCTGGGCCTCTGCCACACACTCTTTGGAGCCCTGCTAGTCCCTGCCAGTGGGCCAGGATTTCTGGGCACTTTAGTTGGCCTAATAACAAGCCAGCTAGTACCACATAATCCTTTGAAGGTGCTCCTGATCATATTTGATGGAGAAGAATCTGATGTGCATGGAAGGAACCTGTTGACTTCCTTTATTCTGGCAACAAGAATTGAAATTGCAGAACACTGGACAATTACAAGCTTGAGCATGATGAATGAGTGGTACAGCTAGGTATGGCCCGTATCCCTAATAGAAAAACTGACAAAGCAGACTGGAAAGAGGAAAATAGAAATACTATATAACATTCCATAAGCACTGGTTTAGCTATATTTCATGCTTACCCTAGAGAGAACTCAGCTGGAGTCCATCCTTAACATAGAGAATATTACAAAAAGATCTGGGATAAAATGTATGCTATATTTATTTTTTTAATGATCTTATAACTTATTTGTAGCATAAAGGGCACTTTATTTTTATTCTTCTGGATGATTGGACCAATGAAATATGTAGTTGATACTTACATAAATTGTATGACTGCACTTTGTTCTGTTGTTATTTAATGCTGTTCTAAAAACTCATATAAATAAATTATTTTTTAAAAAAATTACCTCCTTTCCCTCTCTTCCCCCTGTATGTAACTCACGCCTTCAAAATATGCTTCATAAAGTTGGGGGAACCCCCAAAGCAGAGTTAGGGGATACAGGGGTGCCTGGGGCAGGGAAAAGGATGGTGAATTCTCTTGTGCAAGAGGGAATCATTTTGCTCACACAATGACTTTGCTGGATACAACCCATTGTTTGTTTCTCATTGAAGATGTGGTTTCCTACTCTAACTGGTAAGGTCAAAAGCTGATCTTTCTTACCAGGAAGGGATGCTATCCTAGATGTAGATTCTAGTTTCTGAATTGGAATGTATAGTACGTAAACCCCTCTCCTCCCCCCCCAAAAAAACCTTGTTTAGTTCTCACGGGCAACTTTTGGGCAACTTCTCCTGTTACTGTAATAAGAAAGCTTTCCTTGTTAATATGGTGAAATCCAAAGCAAACTGGGACATCATTTGACGTGTACAGGTTCTGAATCTTCTCAGCTATTATAAAAACCGTGTGCTTACGAAAGGCTCTGGAACACACGTCTCTCCCAGCTTTGCACATTTATTTAACTGCTTTATGCCTCAGAAGCTGTGCATTTAAAATAATGACCTAAATCCCACTTTCTCCTGGGGTTCTATTTAGTGGATTGTGTGAACAACTATTCCTTCTCTGTTTTTTGGCATCCTTTTTAAACATTTAGAACTAACTGTGTCCCCCTTTAGGGCTTCTTTACATGTTACTGCTACCGTGTAGAATAATGTAAAGCAGTCTCCATGTAAGGATTCAAACATTTAAATAGGCTCCATCATCTTTTATCTATACTGAAGCTACTTACTTCATTCAGTTTTGTGGTTTAACTCCTTTGAATCTCCTCCATATGTCAATCTCCTTCTTTTTGAACATGGTACTCAGAATGTAAATGTTCACTTTGGTGTCTTATCAGTGCTATCACTAGTTTTAGCGATAGTGACTCTGCTAAGATATCTTAAATCATTTTGCTACCTTGTATTCAGATTATCCTCTCTACATCATTTAGGATGTCCTGTTTAAGAAATAATTCTCCGTTATCCAAAACATATACATGTAGTTCTTTTCCACAATGTAGTTCTTTCCCCACTCCCAGTCAAAGCAGCCTCCTACCCTGCTGGGGGAAAAGCTTGGTGGTGCTCTGACAATGTGATTACAAATAAGCACTTCAGAGGTTTGGTTTGGTTTGGTTTGGTTTGGTTTTGCAAAAAGCAAAACTGAGCTTAAAGGAAACACCTTTGGTTAAGTGGGAGGGGTGGCAACATGAGAATGGGTCTTTTCTGTGGTGGCTCCCCACTTGTAGAATGTTCTCCCCAGGGAGGCTTGCCTGGCATCATCACTATATATCTGTAGGCACCCAGCAAAATCCTTTCTCTGTAACCAGGATGATTAAAGGTTCTGTGGCTTTTAAAATGTGTTTGTGTGAGGGGGATTATTGGCTTTTTAAAATGTACAGTGGTACCTCGGGTTACATACGCTTCAGGTTACAGACTCTGCTAACCCAGAAATAGTGCTTCAGGTTAAGAACTTTGCTTCAGGATGAGAACAGAAATTGTGCTCCGGCAGCGCGGCGGCAGCAGGAGGCCCCATTAGCTAAAGTGGTGCTTCAGATTAAGAACAGTTTCAGGTTAAGAACGGACCTCCGGAACAAATTAAGTACTTAACCCGAGGTACCACTGTATTTTGTTTTCTCATTTTGCATTTTATATTGAACTGCCCTGTGATCGTTGGATGAAGGACGGTATAATAACAAACTATCTATCATCTATCAATCTCTATCTATCTATCTATCTATCTTTCTGTCTATATCTATCATCTATCATCTATCATTCATTCACCTTCTCCACTAGGAAACATTTTATTTCCTGCACCAAGACAGTATTTCTAAGTTGAATATGATTTCTTTTTGAATATGCTACCCAAAGGTTGATGTGATGTTAAATGCAGATGAAAAAATCCGGCAAAAAACTTATAAAATTACCTTTAATGAAAGTACCTTTAATCTTCACTTATAAATTCCAGTCATAGGGAGAAACTGCAAATGAGATAGGAGACTCGTATACCTGAATGCAAGTAGAGGGGCTGTGGGAGATTTTGCCTTTCCTACAGTGACTTGCTTGGATCTTGTACACTGATTGCCAGGTAATTTTGGCATGGTGCCCCTCACTACTTTACTTTGACTGTGGCTCACTGCTGTACCTGGATTACAAGTTCCTAAGTAAGTTCCTATACTTAGAAGGGCTTTAGGAACACAGGAAGCTGCCTTCTACCAAGTCAGATCATTGGTTCATTTAGCTCTGTATGGACTACATTGAATTGGCAGTAGCTCTCCAGGGTATCAGCGCTTCCTGGAGACTTTCTACATCCCAAGTATGTACTATATCAGCACCGAGCCAGTATCTCTATAATCCTGTATGATGCTTTTATGAGGGGAAATGCTCTCTTTCTATCTATCTCTGCTGTACTGCCTAAAAAGGCCGGGCAAACTAAAAATAAATAAATAGGTCTTCTTATTTTCAGTAACATATTTTAAAACCTCTGAGGTGTTTACTTCTTTAGAAACATAGTTAAAATAACAGTTATATACCCATAAGGAAGCAATGCATCTAACATGGTGCTCAGTTTCATTATTCTTAAGAAAAGATCAGAATTGCATCCCAGTTTGGACTGCATGGGGAAGAACAGTGACTAATATTTCATTGTTCGGCTAGCCCAGTATTTCTTTAAACTGTGTGGGAAGCACCTGTCCCCGGAGGCTGTTAGCTTCACCTAATGTGCCTGACATGCCTAGGTCTTCACTTCCTTATCGAGAATGGCAGAGTGACAGCAAGAGAGAGAATTTCAGATCTGCAGGACTTGTGTGTCTGCAGAATTTGTGTGTGACAAAATGCTACCCGCTTGCTTACCAAAAGAAACAAAAAGAATGTGGCTATTACTTTGTTCTGTTACTTTAATATGTACTGTTACCGTCTATGAAGTAACATAAATATGTGAATTATGTTATAAGGAGAGACGGTTTTAGTTTACTCACTTTTATTTCTTAAAGTCTTTTTTTAAAAAAAATGATATTTATTGAAAATTTTTAAAATTACAGAGAAAACCACAGCAGAAAAAGAAAAAAGAGAAAACAAAAAGAAAACAAACCACATCAAACAATGCAGATTCAAAAAACAAAAATACACCACAAACAGATGAAAACAAATCCATCATTCTCGAATCCTCAACTTTCATTACCTTCTTTCTTTGACCTCCTCCTCCTCCCTTTTTTTGTATCCTAGTTATTAATTATCGCAGCAAATCCTTTCCATATTTCATAATATTCTGTCATTACATTACCTTAATCTATTTTCATCTTATCTTATAGAAAACCTTAAAACTTAAAACTTAAATCTTATTTTTACCAACTTCTCATAACCATAATATTCTTACCTAATTCTTTAAACATTTTTGCTAGAGCCAAGTAATTTCATTCCAACATTTTTCTAACATTCATCAATTTTATAGAACAATCCTAATAATAAAAAAAAAGAAATAAAAACAATCCAATCTTCATCCAGCGTCCTTTCCTCCTGGTCCCGGGTTTTGTCAGTCCTTTTTATCCCATTGATCTAGCGCATTAACCTGGTAACCTTATATCCGAGGCCCTTAAGTCTCTTCCATGTCCCTTCCGCGGCTCTTCTTCATATTCTCCTTTCACTCGTGGGAACTCCAGCTTAGTAATGTTTTTGACCCTTTTCAACAAATCAGCCCCTTTTCCAAAGACCAGACTAAACTCCATGTGGTATTTGAAAACATGTTTCAGAATCCCTCCAAAATTAAGAGCCCCCACAGCTCCAAACATCTCACGGCCCATTGCCAGACTTGGAAAGTCCAAACATCCCTGCATAGGTCTATCCAACCCCCCATTTCCAAAAAAGTCCAAACTTTATCTTTCCAAATCTGGCTTTTTCCAAGTTCATTTGTCAAGTCCAAAAGCTCATGTTCCTGCTGGGCCACAGCTCCCTCCATCTCTGGCGCCCAAGATTCAGCAACATCCTCTTCTCTCATCTGTTCTGTCAGGGCACACTCCTGATTTGATTCCTGGGTGGGCTCCATATAGTTTCCCACTGCCTGTTCAAAAATTCTGACCGCATTAGTCATCAAATCCGTCTTCTCATTTAACTGTTCCAGTAGGGCATTTGTTTTACAGAGAGCACACCACAGAGCTTCTGAATACATTGTCCTACAAGGTCACAGGACTATTCCCACGATTGTAATCTGTAACAGCTGCAAGCTCCCTGGAATTAGTTACAGTTTCACAGTCTCCCTCTAGGGGGAAAACTTCTATTTGTTCTTTCTTTTAAGTACAAATCTAGCAACAAAGTTTCCTTTTTGAGATATTTTGTCAATATTTGTTCCTTTAAAATGCGAAAGGGAACAGTGGAATCACTATGTTTCTCTTCTTGCTATCTGTCAAAAAACGTTTGTCTCTGGTCAATGAGCTTCAAACGTCAGTCCTGACACCGCGCTCCAGGTTCAGGACGGTGGAAAGTTACTTTACTTTAAATTCACTTCTGCAGGTTTAAACAGTCCGAAAAAGATCCCCCTTCTTCTCCTGCTTCCGAGGGGGGTTCAACAATTTTAAAATGATGAAAGTTAATCTTTTAGAAGCTATTTTCTAAGCTCTAGTTTACGTTGTCTTTGCTTTATTCTGTCTACAAAGAAATGGAAGGCTGACTTCCTGTTTAGATCTTCCCGTTTCAGTGCCAAGTTGAAGTAAATTTTAAGTCCAATTCCTTTCTGCTCGCAAGTTCTTATTTAAAGTCCAATTGTCCGAAATTTAAGTACTCACGGGTGATTACTTTAGAAGCCAAATTGTCCCAGGAAAAAGGCAGCGCTCTCCGGCAACAGCTATGCGGCTTCGCTCCACGGAAATAGCAGTTGACTCTCAGCACCGCGCCACTTCCCCCTCTTCGCTTCGGAGCCCATTAGTGGGTTCCTTTGCGGGTTGGGGGGGCGCTAAGGGTGCCCGCCAAGTCCCATGGTCACAGGCTTCATCCGCCTGTGATTTTTGAAAGGGTCCCCGCTTCGCCGTAGCGGAAAAGACCCGTTTCGCGCAGAGCTAGTCCCTCCAGATCAGAGGGAGTCCGCCATTGCCGATGGCGCCACCCCGGAAGTCTATTTCTTAAAGTCAATCAGCCACTTGAGAGGATCTTCCTTTATGATTCTCCATGTCAAACTGCCTTTGCCTAATTATGACGAAAACTTATGTAAATGTATATAATTCCAAGACTACAGCATATAACTGCTTGGCTGTATTTTATATGTTTTAGAGACCCTGGCAATGTTTGCATAGTTTTGTATATTTGGTTGTGATTTGGTTTGGATAGACTCCACTCCACTGAAAATGTCTAATCTCTCAAGCTCAAAAAAGACAGAGGGAAGAAAGTGAATCCCATTGGGTTCAAGATAAGGCCAAATCGAACATGCACTCACATTTCATGGAACTTTGATATGGCTTGGTGAATTGGTAGGGTGTAGAGTTTGACTAAGGCAGCCCTGTCACAGCACTGACGTTGGAAAGTTCAGGGTTGGAAAGAAGTGCCCCCATTGCCCTTGTTCATACTCAATGCTAAACCAAATCAGGTCTTATTGTAAACAACCAAACATGCAAGTCATGGTTTGGCTTAGCATGTCAACCACAAGTAGGACGAACCTAAACAAATAAATGAAATATCACCCTAACCTCCCCACAAACAAATGAGAAGGACACATTAAAATCTGTGGCAAAAACCAAGCTGGGAGTTCTGCTAGGACAATCCTGTGCTAGGGCTTGCTTTTAAAAAATGGTTTGGGGAGGGAAAGAAGGAGCAGTGTGTGGGGTATCCCAACATGCTCAGGCATGCCAGGAGGGAGGAAGAGATCTATATGTTGTCTATCTGCATGTGAGAGAAAACAATGTATGTATTGTGAGGGGAGAGGAGAGTTGCACTTGGACAGAGAAGGAGATATCTATGTGTGGTCCATGGGGTCTTGAAGAGTCGGACACGACTAAACGACTAAACAACAACAACCAAATGTGTGGTGTATATCTATTTGGCTACGGTGAGAACAGGATGCTGGACTAGACGGACCACTGGCTTGATTCTTAGGTTCTTAGGTGTTTTGTATGAGAGAGAGAAAAAGGGGGAGGTATGTATAAATGTGGTGTGGGGGGGAGGGAGGGATACATAAATGTGTGATTGTATGTATTTGAGGTGAATGAGTGAATGAGAGAGACAGGGAGATGCATGTGTGTCTGTATATGTATTGTGAATGTTTGCATGGGTTCTTTGCATGTGAAAGACAGAATGGGGATTGCTTTATTGTATACTTTCCCTGATACCAGGTAATGTTTCCTGCTGTTATAAGAGAACAAAACTATCATTATCAGTATATGGAAAAATCATTTTGGTGTGATTGCTACAAACAGGACCAGCAGGACATAGTGTTGACTTTCCTTGATAATCCTGAGGAAGAGCAAGTGCAAGCACCAATGATTCTGCTCTTTCTAATTTTGTGCTAGGCCACACCCCAACAGCAGACATTTTTTTGCTATGCAACACATCCCACAGTAGCCATTTTGTGACAGGGACTGGCACCAGTCTTAATTTTTAAAGTCTTTGAAACTCAAATTAAGAAACATCATATATAAAATGTTAAGCAATTCCATTTTTATTGTGTTTTTATTTTTATTATCAACTTTATAATTAAAAGGTCATCATAGACTCAACAGAGAATGACAGACCCTCCAAGTGTCCTTATTTTCCAGGGACATCCCTGATATAGAGAAGCCATCCCAGTTTCTGATTTGATCCTGGAATGTCCCATTTTTCTTAGGGTGTCTCTATTTTCATTGGATGCATGTTGGAGGGTATGGAGTTATCCAATCCCTGACCTGTCTGAAGACAATCTGGTATAGGGAAGTTTTTTCATGTTTCATGTTTTTATTATGTTTTTATATATGCTGAAAGCTGCCCAGAGTGGCTGGGACAACCCAGTAAGATGTCTATAACTATTAAAATTACCATTATGGAATGGGACGTCCCTATTTTCATCAGATAAATGTTGGAGGGTGTGAAATGAAGGAGAGGGCACAGGAATATGGAGAGCAGGGTAGGAGAAACATTTTACAAGTTCTCAAGATGTAAGTACCATCACCAATTTTTTTACAATTTTTTTTACTGAGTATTAGTAGTGCTAGGGACGTGGGTGGCACTGTGGGTAAAACCTCAGCGCCTAGGACTTGCCGATCGCATGGTCAGCGGTTCGAATCCCCGCGGCGGGGTGCGCTCCCGTCGTTCGGTCCCAGCGCCTGCCAACCTAGCAGTTCGAAAGCACCTCCGGGTGCAAGTAGATAAATAGGGACCGCTTACCAGCGGGAAGGTAAACGGCGTTCCGTGTGCTGCGCTGGCTCGCCAGATGCAGCTTGTCACGCTGGCCACGTGACCCAGAAGTGTCTGTGGACAGCGCTGGCTCCCGGCCTATAGAGTGAGATGAGCGCACAACCCTAGAGTCTGGCAAGACTGGCCCGTACGGGCAGAGGTACCTTTACCTTTTACCTTTACCTATTAGTAGTGCTACACATTGCTGCTAAAAGATAGTCCACAGAGGAAATACCTGTGCAGTGGAGATACAGTCTGTTGTAGCAGCTTTTTAAAAAATCTTAACAGAGGTCTGGTATAGTGCTGGTAAGAGGGGCAGGATTCAAAGAACTGAAGAGAGGAAGGGGGCAGGTCCTGCTTTGATTATGGTAGCCTATTTCTACCAAAGATAAATAATGCAAATGGGCCACAATATTCTTGAAGAAAATGTATGAGAGAAACACTATTTGTCCTTGTCAGTAATAGTATGCAAATCTGCTATTTCCCCCCCTACCTGTTTATTAGAAGCATGCTGATTTGGGCTGGTGTTCACCAAGGTAATTATTACGTAGAGTATCATGCTCAGATTACATATTGCACTTCATTTTATTTCATTATGAGATTTAAGACAATGTAATTGTTACTTGATAGAAGACAGAAAAGGTCAGCTTTAATTTTAAGTTTTAAAAAAGCTCTATTCCTTTAACTCTTTTGTATCTTGTTTGTTGAATTCAATCTACAAACCACAACTCCTTTAGAATATGGGAAGAAAAAATAGTACTTTAGAAACATAGAAACCTGCCTTCTACTTTGGTATTGTCTACACTGACTGGAAGCAGCCCTCCAGGGCTTCAGCAGAGGTTTCTCCCTGTACTACCCTCTGGGGACTGAACATGCTGAGACCTTCTGCATGCAAAGCTTGTACTGAAACACAGGCCTTCCCTTGTTTGAATGTTTTGACAAAAGGAGGGGAAAAAATGTCTTCACTAAGGCATTATACACTGAGATTTCCTTTGAAGCATCATGGCAATTGAACCCAAGTGTGGAAGGGTGTTTGTTTCATGCCGCCGAGTTGGCAGAAAGGACAAAGAAGCTGCTCAGGGGCTACAAGGGAAGCTGGAGGTGCTGAAGAAAGGGCCAAATGACACAAGACACAAGCTTGCCTTGCACCCCAAAATGACGGCTGGTTTCCGTCAATTGGTTACCACACCCCACCTTGTGCCACCTGTTTCTGTGTTGTAGCTCTGAACAACTTGCCCCAAACTCTAGCTGCCCATGCACAAGACTGCATTGTGACATCCTCTTGTTTCTTGAACCGCTACCTGTTTTCCTACCTACACTCATCATGGCGCAATGGGTCAGTGTGTCTGGCTGTTAACCAGAAGGTTGGTGGTTTGAGTCCACCCAGGGATGGCTGTGGGCTGGATTCTTGCATTTCAGGGGGGTTAGACAAGATGACGCTCAGGGTCCCTTCCAAGTCTACAATCCTATGTTTCTGTGCCAAGCTGCCTTTCCTCAGAAACTTTCCCTACCTGACACAGTTGTCCAGGCTGTCTGTTGTTTAATTGTTCTTCAGCTTGAAGATAACAGAAATTGCCACCCTGTTTCTTTCCTTTCAGTTTTCAGTCAGGGTCAGTTCCATCATTTCTACTACTTAAGAGAGGACAGTTGTATTTTGGGCATTGGGTGGCTGTGGGCCCTTTTCCCACTTCTAACTGAACCCTTAGCAAGTGGGAGGGAGGACTACTAAGCTTTGTGGGTAAGGGTTTGCAAGATTAGAAAATTCAAGAGAAATGCATTTTCACAACTATGGAGTTATATGTCCCATGAAGCAATATTGAGAAGACCACAATATTTCTGTTGTCCCTTCCATATCATTTGTAAGTTGTTCTCTGATATATAACATCATTTTCCAGGGACAGTGCCTGGCCAAGAGCAACCCACAGTTGAGGCTGCAGCATCTCAGAATATATACATTCCAGTCCTTGAGTGATTAACCTCCTTCCCAATGACTGAAGGGTAATTGCTCACTTCATGCAACAATATTGTAAAATAAAAATATGTTATTAGATCGGAAGGGTGGCCTGCAATCTATACTGGGTCCTTCTGTGATTTCCACACTTCCTGGATGGACAAATTGCTTCTGATTTTTGTAGAATTCTTTAATGCGATTGAGTAGTCTGCCTTTTGCTAACATGCTTTGTGGCCTAGCTATGACATATACATTATGGGCAGGCCATAGTAAGCCAACACCTTAGTTTCCATTACATTAAAAATACAGTTAAAAGCAGAAATAAATGTACTCTGTAGCCAGATATAGCTCTAATTGTCATGATTTGAAATATTGCAATCCTTCAGGATCTTAGTAAATTTATCCTTACAGATTTCTTTGCTTTTCTGATAAAGTTATAATTATTCAGCAGGGACTTATATTTAAGTATAATAATTTCTACTCATGAGCTAGCAGCCCTTAATGCTCGTGAAAGTTTAGGGCAGTTTCATAGTGAACACCATTTGTGGCCCCATTTTTACATAATTGCGTAGATTGCCACAAACAATTAAGCAGAAATAGAAATAAGGCATCATTCCTATGCAAACTGTCCTGAGAGCAAGACCCACTGAACACAGTGGGACTTACTGTTAAGTACATGCATGAGATTGTACTATAATTAGAATGCCCCCCCAATTTACTTACAAAGTTCAACAAAAAACAATAAGCACTGAGATTTGTCCGTATTGAGTCAGAAGTGGTAAAATGTTGGGTAATATTTATTTACTTAAAATCAAATATATATCCCCCTTTACTGCGCCAGGGAGATAAGAGCAGTCAGTAAAACATTGCAAAATATAAACAAGGGATAGAAAACAGTCAAAATCACAGCAGTCCAGATAACTTCAGATGAAACTATATAGCTAGTGTTTCCTTTGCTTCTTTATAATCACAGAGAGTCATAGCATACCTATTGATTATGGGGTTAAAAAGTATGTCACTTTGTTTTTAGCCTTGCCTTGTCCTTTGCACGCATGCTTGAAAAAGAGAGATTTGACAGCTATCTGGGGCACAAGGAGTTCTATTTTACTTCTTCGTGAGACATCTGGGGAAAAAAGCAATTATGTTAGGGCTGTCTGAAATAAAAAAAGAAATAAAACAACATTAAGTAGAATTAAATGTGATGCAGCTTTTCAAAAGAAATGCCTCTCAACCGTACTTCCACGAATCGCTGTTTCCACCTAGTGGCTGCAAACGAGAAATGGTGGGTTTAAATTACAGATGCTATTTGAAAACACAGGCAGAAACCGAAAGAGAAGAGAATGCGCCACTAAGGGCAGGTTTCATTTTAGGCACTTATACAGTCATTATATTGTTACCTATGCCAATGCAGCTCACAGATTGTCAGCTTTTCATTTATAAAACACAGTTTTCAGGGGGCTTGAACTTAGTTATTAAAACTCATACTGCGTTGAAGCCTGGCAGCTTAATCGCTCTTTCAGGAAAAGCCGTGTGGTGCGCGCTGCAAATGTTCGTCAACAATAGTGCCCAAGACCTAGCAGAATTCCCACAAGTCTCCTGATGTGCAACTGGATCCCCAAGAGTCTTTTGTTCAACAGGATGGCAGTGACCCCCCCTCCCTTCCCACAGTTCTATAAGCAAAGAAAATAGTTGTCTTTATCTTTAAAATAAAAGGAACTAAATCACCAAGAGTTTTCTAGCTAGGCAGTGTGCTTTGCACTGACATCTGCCATGGGTGGGGGGTGGAAGAGAAGAGACCCAGCACTTGAAAATCAAGATGCTATATACTGAGCCTCTGCTTTGTGTAGGTGCTTCTATTTCTGTGTCACTATAAAGCACAGACAAGGTTATTCCCTGTAGTTTCCTCCCACCACACCTCTTTATTAAGAGACAGGCAGAGAAGAGGATAGGGCTGCATTGTTGGGTATGAAGTGTGTGTGTGTGTGTGTGTGTGTGTGTGTGTGTGTTTCAACGCCCTTCTTTTTGGGAGGGCAGAGGGGAAATTAGTCCTTTGGGGATTAATTGAAGAGGAGTTAATTGGAGTGTGATCTGAGAGGTAATGAATTGATGGTAAACTAATTCAAGGAGAATCAATTTGCAATGCTCTGGCTTGGAAATTAAATTGTTTTGTTTGTGAAATGTGCATTGCATTACAGCAGCGAATCCAATACCAAAAGAGTGGTTGGGTCTCATACCCCACCTCTGCCTTGTATTCAGTCTGTGGCTTAGGGCAAGTCACTTGTCTCCATGCGGTGGTGGCCAGTGATATGCCTCAAGGAAGCTGATAAGGACATGAAAGCAACAGCATTCCTCTCATTTGGCAGAGGGAGAGGAGGAGGAATGGTCTGTGTGTGTGTTTGTTTGTGTGTGTGTGTGTGTGTTGTGTGTAGCTGCTTGATCAAGAGAAATGAGAAACGGCACTAAGTATGGTCATATCTCACACTTTGCTGCCATGCTGCCCATCTCTAAAATCAGTACATTTTCAGGAATCCTTCTACCTGCTTCATTCCTTGATCATATAATTCAAACAAGACAACTTCAAGCAATGGGCTGTGAAGGTGGCTTTTTTAAAAAAACAACGAACCTGTTTTATTTATTTATTTGTATAACAAACTAGGATTTTGGGGAAGTGAAACTGAATGCTGATAATAGGTATGCCTTCCAGCAGCATAGAGAAACAACAGGAGGAACAGGGAGCAAAGGAACCCAAGACTTCCTTCAGTTTCATTCCAGCTCGTTCATAGTTATGGACCAAATGGAGCTGGACTGGGATTTCATGTATCCTGCCTTTCTGAATCAAAAGAAGCAACTAGCAATAAAATCCAAATCCATTGTAAAAGACTAAAATAGAAAAACAATCAAATCAGTATCTGTTAAATTAACTAAGCAGGAGTAATGAAGATGAAAGCCAGCAGAGGGAGGAAAAAAACCAACCAACAGAGCAGCCAAGTGCATATATATATATATATATATATATATATATATATATATCAGGCTCAAACATGGACATTATGACATCAACTTGGGAATGTCCTAGATCTAAGAGAATCCAATCAAAGGAGCTATAATTTAGCTGCTCAAGAATTGCTCCCAGTCAGAAATGTATTTGTTAAGAAAACAATTGCTGATACTTCAGATAAGAAAATAGACTCCTTTTGTTCCGTTCCAGGTGGGCCATTAAACATGGAGGAACAAGTAAGCCTGGTCAGTGGAAACAGTCAAAAGTGGACAATCCTTTGTGGAATAAGTTGACCTATATGTGGCCTGTGCTTCCAAATGGAGAACTAAACCAGGTAATTTGGTAAAGTGCAACCCACACATGTGCAGATATGTCCATAGCTATTTGAGTACACTTAAAAAGCATATCTCTGTGCTTACATTTAAAATATACACTTGCAGATACACACTAATAGTGTGAAAAACATTTACTATGTTAATTGCATATTAGAAATGATGTATATAATTACTAAGATCACAATCCAGAGAGTTTCACTAGGCATGAATTTGATCATTCCTCACACCTAACCATCTCCTTTCTCCTCCCCAGCAAACTCTTATTGTTTTGATTGTCCAGAATATACGCACCATTGTGCGTAATTCTTTTCATTAAATTCACTTTAACAGAGGCCAAGTGCCATTTTGCTGATTTCTCTGCTTAGTTCCATATGTCCGGAAACCAGTGCTAAAACATTTCTTTTGCTACTAATTTGTTGCATACATTCATGGTCTGAAGCAAATGCTTAAGGTCAGCACACGCACAGTATTTTTTTCTTGTTCTCAACTGAGTAAACTGTCTAAGCAAATTTGAATGTACAAATATTTCTAAATATTAAGGTTGCAGTGCATGTAGGATTATCTAATCAAGCCAGTGCAATGGGCAGAGCAGTTCTCTTGTGCCCAGTCGCACAGTAGTGGCTATAAGCTCTCAGTAGTCTGACCTATGCCCCACCCATCTCTTTTTTCCCCTTTTGAGGTAAATAATGCTGGATTGATTGATTTCCATTGGCTTGGGCACCCTTCCACTAGAGCAGAGGCTGGAAGAATGTGCTGTATCCTAACTCAAAAGAAACGCCATGGTGCATCTGCAAGCACAACCAGATTCTGCAACAAAACATGTTTCTCCCGCATCCGTCTCTACAGTCACAGCAGGCGCTGTAACCTTCCAACAGTTTGACTTCACCCCCAAAGGAACACTCCTCTGCTGTCTCCCAAGACAGATAGATGCCAACAACCAGCCCAATGGATTCAGGATTTAGATTGTACCATAAGACAGTTTAGGGTGAAGATTTCCTTCAGTGTTCCATAAAATGATCCTCTATGATCTAACTGATCCTTCAGTTCCCTACTTCCTATCTCAATTCTTTAACCTTTGGTTGAAGACTAGCTTATATACTTTAAAATTAAAACAAATAGCCTCCAGCAAGCCCTTATTCTCATAGTGTCAGTCTGCTCCCTAGCCCTGCAATATGGAGTTACTGAATTGGTATGCATATGTGTGAAATTTGGTCACTCTTAGCTGTTGTAATTCCTATAACTGGAATAAACGCTTTGTTTATGTTTTGAAAGGCTTTTGACTGGCCCATTGAAGGCTTGCTGATTCCAAACAGCCCTCCCTTGAAGAAACCTACTGGTAAGAAGTCAGACAGCTACATGCCTCTGAGACTCAGAGTTTTGAAAAATGGAGAACAGGACAAAAGCAAAGCCATCTTTGTTCTTGGACCCGACTGTACAACTGTGGCTAAAAAACAGTAAGAAAATTATAGTTAATTTTCATAATCTAATGAGCACAGTAAAGTTTTTGTAATTTGTAATTTCCAAATCTATTACTGCTTTCAACTTTATATTTGAAAAGTTGCCAACCTCCAGAAGTAGCCATCTATTTTACTTTGTGGTGGTAAAGAAAACTCATTCTGAACACTGACTTAGTTCCCTGTGGTTACATTTCAAAGTGTATGATGCCACTGGGCTGGCCATGCTCATGTGAATGTTATCTCCACCTGGAGACTGGCTACAAGGCCATCATAAAAATTCTGGCACTTTTTTAACAGCTGCAGTTGTGCAGATTTTGGCAGCCATGTGTCCACTACAACTAGTATGTTATCACAACAAGCTTTCAAGCTCACTGCTTGATACCATGGATGAGCTTATAGGACCCACCCACCTGTTTCTTTGGAGATGCTATGGAATTATTATATAGGAGGATGCTGTTGAGATCTTCTGTGGCTCCTGGTGTGTGAGTGATTGCTGGAAAGAGAAGAGAGAGTCTAAGCACCTGACTTACCCATTCCATTTTTTATCCACTGGCAAGCCAGTTGGGTTTTTATTTAATTTCCCCTGTCTAGTTGGGAAGAGCAAGCTTGATTTTTAATATCTGGAGTTGTCCTAATTGCCATCCCCTTCCTCAGTCAAAGGAGAGCAGTTTGCATTTAGAAGGCCCTTTGGGTGACCCTGGAGGAACACACCAAAGGGAGTTGTCCCATTGGAGGTAGACTAGAGGTGAGGGTGCCACCCTTTTTACTCCTCCTCAGAGCATTGTTTGCATTGTATTGCTATATGAGGCTTAGATGTGCTGTTTGGCCTTACATAGGAGACCATTGGGACCCTGGGAGTTGGAATCCCTTGGGTGGGAGGATTGGAAGTTTTATGTCTGCAGTGTCCCAGGCGGATGATGGGATGGAGAATGCCTGTGAAAGAAGTTCAGCTGGAGATTAATTGCTGTGAGGTGCCCTTTTAGTGTGTACTGGCAATAATAGGTCTGTGACTGGGTTCTTTGTTTGCCTGAGTACCTGTGACCATCTTCAAGTGAGTGGATTTCAGGCAGAAGGTGCCTGGTAAGAAGAGATCTTGAAGGGGACACAGTAGCACAGCCTATCTCTATGACTGAGGAGAGGAACAGGCACAGCTGAAGGAGGGAATGCCAAAGGGAGGATTACAGGTGCTTACATCCTGTTCCCCTCACCAAGCCCCAATCTATGTTTGATACACTGGGTGCTCTACCTCTGTGCCTAAAAGTCTGGTAGTGATATTGTTAAATGATAATCCATGATTTAGTTGTGAATGAGCAGGCAGACCTGGGTGAGGAAGCAAGAAGAGCCAGACCTAACCCATCTCTGCCCAACTGAGTATTTGGTGCAAGCCAGACTGGAGGGGTGGGCTGAGGGAGTTGCTGTGGTCCACAGGAGTTCACACTCCATCACCGGGAAACCTCTCATTGGAACAGAAAATGAGGGTCTAAATCTGGCGCTGGGACAAAGAGACAAGCTAGGGATGCTGTTGGTGTACTATCCGCTCTGCTGCCCAACAGCCGCCTCAGCCAAGCTGGCCAAAATGATCTCCAAACATGGTGTTAGAAGAACCCAGGACAGTTGTGCCGGGTGATTTCAGCATCTACACTGAAGATGCCTTGGGTCCAGTTCAGGCCTCTGTGGCAACCATGCGACTGTCTCAGGTGGCCATCAGCCTGACACACACACAGCAAGGCATACACAGAACTTGGACTTTGCTTCAAATGGGAAGAGAGAAGCAATCTGGAAGTAGGTAGGGTGAATATTATCCTCTTGCCATGGTCCTGCCACTTTAATAATGTAACCCTTTTAATGACTGTGTCATATAGTTTTAAATGTTTTTATATTGTTGTATATCACCCATATGTTTTCTGTAAGGGCATAATATACATACATACATACATACATACATACATACATAAATGCATCACCAGGATTACTGAAGAAACTTGTCTGCAGTTGCTCTGATCAAGTAGGAAAGATCTGAGTGTTGAATCACAATCTTACACGTTACTTGTATCCTTATTGGATATGCACCCATATTAGCAACAGGTTGCTGTCTGCCTACATCACACTGGATTAAGAATGGAGTGTGTACAACCCAACAGATAGGGGTTAAGACCACCATATACTTAAAGCACATTTTCCTCCCTCATAATCCTGGGAAATGCAATTTGCCCCTTACAACGTTAGCACCCTTAGGCAAACTACACTTTTCATTTTGGCAAGGGACAAGATGAGTTTTAAATGTCTGGCATGCATTAAGGCTAGATGTGCACTAGGTAATCCAATTCTTGTGGTAATGATGGGAATGTGCCTTCCAGTAGGTCTTGCAATGGTAACATTCTAATGGTAGCACATTTTTCTGTTTTCAACATGTAAAAAAATGGAAGGAAGACAACTGGAGATAGGCTGAAGTATATAAATTACAGGAATGATTTAGAATCATGTCCCTAGCAGATTACAAGGTTGTAAAGAACTTTTACGGACACATAGCTTGCCTTTTTGCACAATAATTCCCACAGAGTTTCACTTGAAGCTGTTTCCATATTTGTTGGATGCAACATATCTGTGAATATAAATTATATCTATTTGGATAAACCGCTTGAAAACAGTGAGCATTATGCTTGGAAAGAGCAGATTTTGTATGTTCATTTTATATAACAGGACTTTGAATATTCATATAGCAGTGAAAAGCTTTGATGTAAAGAATAAGTTAAATACATCGTTTCTCACATTGTTAGCAGAGATGTCACCTTTTGACCTTTCTTTTAAGGTTTTTAGAACATCTGATACTTTTTGATAATGGTTTAATATTACTTTTTCAGATTGATTAAATACACTTCATACATCACTGAACAATGAGTAGCATTCAGATCGGCTGTCCACTGAGCTGCCTGCAAAAATGATAAAGTTAAAAAAATAATCTTCAAAGTAAAGTCAAGCCTGAAATTGAAATCTTTGACGCATACATCTCATAATTAGTTCTCCCTCTGCCAGATCTAAAATGTGAATATGCTGTTCTTAAAATTGTTCAGATCTTTTTACAGAGAAATTTAATGAATGGTATCAGCTTTTAAAAAAGTTCTTCCTCTAGATCTGAAGTTCCTCAAACCAAACTAGCTTTTATGAAGTTGTTGAATTTCCAATTTAGGTCATTTAAGAGAGTTGGGGTTGGGGTGTGGGTTGTGATCCCCGTGGCTGATGCAACAAAGAGCTGGGCTTAATACAGGTATGTGCCTGGTGCCAGAATGAGGCCATAATCAGACTTTAGGAACTTAGCCCAACTGTAGGTGCGGTCGCAGTCAATTATAGGTTAACACTGGTGTTATTGCTGCCACTTCTCCACTGTTTGTCAGTTTGATCTCATGTTGGAAGGAGAGAATTGGGACAGAAAGATTGTCTGATCCCTGTTCCACTGGAGTCTGTTTCAAAGGTGTAGGACATAGGATATAAATTCCATATAGCTTGATGTAAAAGTGATATACATATCGCATTTATTTCATGTAAGCACAGTAAGATCCCAAGAAAAACTTCAGGCATACTCAGTGTCTTTAGACATGCCCAGTGGGGTGTTGTATTTCCTTTCAACAACTGACCTTCATGACATATCATGAAGTGTTTAGAAAGTTGCTTTTTTAAAAAAATCAGATTGCCAAATGGCATGGAGAACAGCTGCCCTATTGACCATGAAGGGTGAGTTGCGCGGTTCTATGGATTCCAGCTATTGATATAGATGTACCGGTATATGCAGTCATTGTGTATACATTTTTCAAATGGTTTTGGTGGTGGTGGTGGTAGGATGTCTATTCAGGCAGCAAGTGTCAGTGAAGTTTTTTGTTAACCAGGAAACATTGTTGTTTTGCTGTGGTCCATGGTGGTAGATGCAGCAGTTCTTCCCAATTGGTGCCACCATTTTCCATCCCCAAATGTTACTGGAATGGTGTTGTGTCAAGTGAGCAAGGGTGGCGAAGGCAGCCAAGCTAGTAGCTGTGAAGAAGGGCTCTTGCTTTTGCTGCTAGCTCTGCTATCACAGCTGGTGATAAACCTTCATTTTTTACAATAAAAAAAGGCAGGGAATTGGTGTTTGCCACTGGGGTGAGCAAACCCTGGAAAACCAATTTCAAAAGGTTTTCCCCACACCCACTCCAAATAGGGTGCTAAATTTTGGAGGGCATTTCATTTCAACCTTGTGTAGTTTCTGCACATTTCCTTTATGAAAATGTAGAAAATTTACACATATGAAGTAGGTTAGGAAGGATTCAGGTACTTTAAGAAGTACAAATATATGTATATATGTGGTGCTGTGTATTTCCCCCATGTGAAAGGGAAAATAACTTATAGCATTGTAGCATCAGTGTGTCTTATAATGACCAAGCTAGTGTCATGGCTGTGAACATTGATGCCACCAGGAATAAGATGTGGAGTGAAGAGTGAATATTTTGTTTGTTTGTTTGTTTAATTAATTTCTATCCTATCCTTCCTTTCCTTCCCAAAGGAGCCAGGGATGGCAAACATCAAAAGGTTGAAACAGCACAGATTTCCCTTGTCTGCTGAGATTGTGTAGCTGTGTTTCATGTTTTTCCAGACTTGCACTGCAAACTACAAAGGAGGATCTTTTTACTCTCTTGGAAGTTTTTTTGGTTAGAAAAATCATTCAAACAACATGCTTTAATTTCCTCTAGAAATGTTGACCCAGAAAGGAAACAGAAAGTGAAGAGACTCCCGAAGGCACACGATGATGCTGATTCAGAAAAGAAAATACACCGAAAAGAATTCCAGCATTTTCTGGAACGGTAAGTAAACCCACATCACAATCTTTATTTCCCCCCAATTTAGATATGTAAACACTTGTGTGCTAAGGCATATAGTCAACTCAATGCTCTCTAGATGCTGTCGGGCTCCAGGTCAGCAGGGCTGGTGATTTCTTTATTTATTAGTATAGTTGTATATCAGGAATATGCAGCCCTCCCAAGGTGGTTCACATCCTAAAGGGAATTAAATACAATATCAAATATATAGTCTATAGTAAAACTGGTATCACAAACCACATCACATACAACAATAAACATGGTCAGCAAAGGCAGGCTGCCAGCCTCATAACTAGTTTAACCAAAGGCCTGAGTAAACAGATGCATTTAAACTGGTGCAAGAAACCCGTCAGGGTCAGTGACAGCCTGCTCTGTTAGGGAAGGACACTCCAAAATTGTGGTGATGCTATTGAGAATGTCCTGGATATGGCAGTTGTAGGCTAGCAATATCTGGCACTAGGTTGGCTGCTGATACGCCAAGGCTAGGAGTGGAGAATGACACAGTTGCCTATACTGTATAGGCTATCCAGGCTTGTAACTCTCCAACCGTTTGACTTCGCCCCAAAGGCCCACTCCTCCATTGTCTCCAGAGACAGATGGATGCCAACAACGGTAGCTTATAACTTTTTCAGTGCACATGACACATTTAGAGAGGCATGTTTTGTAGGCAAAGGGGCTTGAAAGGCATTCATGCTTCCCTTCAATATGCAGGAAGCATATTGAAACTTTCCTTCATTGCTGTGAAATTGTTCACTCACCTTATACCTTCCCTTGCCAGGTTCCTAATTATTGCTCTTTTTTATTTGTTAATTTGCTGTCCCCTTGACCATATCAGCTCACAATAAAATAACCATACAAAATTCAGACAGTAATAATATTTGCCATAAAATACCACCCTCAAACGCAACCATTGGGTTTTAAAAGCAGGAATTATAAAGCAAGGAATCTAGTGCTCACCAATAAAACTGGTACATCAGCCTGGTGTGGCTGTGGAAGAGCACTCAGTGTCTTTGTCATTCTGCAGAGATGCTGTGCTGCCATTCTGTACAGCTGAGGAATCACCAGTCTTGAAATTGCTCCCTGTAGACAGGATTAGTTATTTCCAAACCTGGAACCATTTTCGCTTTACTTCATAAATACTCCCCTGTGATGCTTGGACTTACGACTCCTAAGCCATCAACAGGATAAACTACACTTCAGGTTACAGCAGTGCTGGGTTAATTGATATTTCTAATGAAGAGTACAGTTGCCCTGTTTGTAATGTGCCACTTCAATCCCTTCAAGTGTTGAAAACTTAATGCAAACAGAGCCATATACTGTATACACATTCTCCTTATTTAAAAAGGTGCACCATGGCATTGAATTTGCCTTTTGCTGCCAGAAGACTGTTCACTGAAAAGGGGGTCGAAATCTGTCTTTTGGAAGACTTGGAGAGAGATCAGCTGGTAAGAAAAAAAAAATGAAAATGAAATCAGAGGCATTAGTGCTTCTTCAGAAAGCGTTGTTCCTATAAAATGAGCAGATAATGATGAATCACATCCTATTCGTATCATTCCAAACACTGCTTGAAGCTATGGTTGTGTTATGACCCATGAATATTGCAATTAGTAATAGGAGAAAAAAAAAACCCTTTTGGCACTGAGTTAAACCCAAAGAAAGAACTCTTGCAATGGGAAAGCAGACTTTGGAAACAAAGTTTGAAGTCTGGAAAATGAAAGAGAATATAAAATTGAAAATGGGCTTAATTTGCATTTGGCATTTTGCTCAGGATACAGGGCAAAAGAAATAACTGAGAATCCTGACTTCTCTGGGATAGCAAGGGTGGGATTTAGAATAATTTAGGATCATTCCCTCCCGCTCGTCAGGAGGGGTTCCCAGAGCAGACTGGGCAGACGGAACTGGAAAGAGCAGCAAATCCTTCCTTAAAAGCTAAATTGTTATCAATGAAACAAACAATGCCAACCCTGGGAAAAAGAAATCCATTGTGACTACATAAACCAACAGCACTTCAATCTTGCAAACCTTTGTATACTTTACATATGACTTGTTGTCTAGCAGAAAGAACCAAAGAACACCTTATTTACTCCCCCCAGACCAGGACATGTGTGGCAAGAAACTCTTGTTTTGTCTGCGAGAGCAAGGAAGACAGTCTACTGTGATATAGAAAAGCAGTAGCCTAGTGAATGGGTTCTCAGGTATATAGGGTGTTCTACCAATGAATAACTCTCTGCAGCCAACTCTCTCCAGCCAAAGGCCACATCAGCTGAGGCAAGGATGTTCACTTTTAACTGTGTGTGAAAGTATGCACCAACACCCAAGTAGCTGCTGTACAGATTTCTTCAAGAAGCACCCTACCCGCAATGGTTGCAGAAACCTCTACACTGCTTACTGATTAAGCTGTGGAGCACCCTCTAGTGCAGGGGTTGTCAACCTGGTCTCTACCACCCACTAGTGGGTGTTTCAGGATTCTAGGTGGGTAGTATGGCACAAGCTGAATCTTCCTTCTATCGAGCACTGGTGGACAGTAAGGAAATTTGACCACCCCTGCTCTAGTGGAACCTTCGCCCTTTAGCCAGGGTCAACCTAGTCACCTTTTTCTCTAATAAAGTCTTTGGGAAAGAAACAAAGAGAGCCTCTAGCACACAAAAATGCATTGTATTAGGGGAAGTGGCTTGCAGAAATGTGTATATTTGTCAGAACTGCATACAAAAAGGTGTTTAATGAGGAGAAATTCACATTAAAATACTGATTTTTCATGGTGGGTTTTTAAAATAACAAATCGCTGCAGAAATGTAAACTGAATTTAAGATGGTAAAAATGAGAAACTGACAGATTTGTTCATCCCGACTCCTGAGCTCTATGAAAAAACAATTTTGGGAAGCCACACTGTGAGCTGGTAGTATATATAGTTTGTTAATAAGGACTTTAAATACCCTCCTTACTTTCCCCAGAATAGGACATGCATGGCAAGAAAAATCCTATTTTCTCCCTTCTGGTAAAGTGGGATAATATCTAATCACATGTCCAGATGAACAAAAAGTGCTTCTTGTCTTCAACAGACATTTATTTCAACACTGAAGGCAAAAGAGCTACTTGCCATTTTAGTGAACTATTGACAATGCTAAAAGTGTGGCTCATTTTATTTTAATATTTATTGAGTCACTATTTCCTTTTTATCCTAGAGATTGGTGTTTAAATTTTATTATGTAATAAAAGAACCATATTATACTTCCCAAGTTCAGCAATATTCATTGGGTATAAACCTTAAAGAAGCTGAGGAGAATTAATTACTAATTTTCTATGTGATCTATTTCTCTGATTTTGTTGCCAAGTATGGTGGTTTTAAAGGGCCTTAATTATTTAGCTTCATTTTTTTTTAGTAAAAAAAATAGTATTTAAATATGAACCATTTTTATTCAAATACAAAATTCCATTTTTCTTTGTTACATTTGCATTGCACTTTGCTAAAGGTATAAAATTGTTGCTATTGTTTTCTCCTGAAGCTTTCCTTTGTACTCTGCTAACTGCAGGTGCTCCAGCCTCAGGTATTTGCAACAGGAACTCCTGGAATGTTTTGGCTTATAGTACTGTAAGTCCAATGCAGAAACTGAGAAATATCTGGAATTTTGTTCAGAGTGTAAGCTCAGCTGAAGATTTCACAATACGATTGATTGATTGATTGATTGATTGATTGATTGATTTTGGTTGCTGTTTAGTTTCCATAGTAATAGTTGTATTTTTTTTTATTTTAAAGAGATTTTATTTAAGAAATTCATATTCCATTTTTTAAAAGTCCTTCGCAAAGCAGCCTACAAAATATTTAATATACAAATCTGGCTCATAAAGCATTTTTAAAATAATAATAAAAAAATCAAAGTACCAGAGTATTTTGGTTTTGACATGGTTCACATGGAATGCTATGCTGAACCATTTGTTGTTGTTGTTGTTGTTTAGTCGTTTAGTCGTGTCTGACTTTCATGACCCCATGGACCAGAGCATGCCAGTCACATTTGTCTTCCACTGCCTCCTGCAGCTTGGTCAAACTCATGTTAGTAGCTTTGAGAACACTGTCCAACCATCTCGTCTTCTGTCGTCCCCTTCTTCTTGTGCCCTCAATCTTTCCAAGCATCAGGGTCTTTTCCAGGGAGTCTTCTCTTCTCATGAGGTGGCCAAAGTATTAGAGTCTCAGCTTCAGGATCTGTCCTTCCAGTGAGCACTCAGGGCTGATTTCTTTCAGAATGGATAGGTTTGATCTTCTTGCAGACCATGGGACTCTCAAGAGTCTCCTCCAGCACCATAATTCAAAAGCATCAATTCTTCAGCGATGGTCCAGCTTTCTTCCATACATCACTGGTCCAGCTCTCACTTCCATACATCACTACTGGGAAACATCACATACTGTTTAAGCCTGCCTTATAGAATTTTAAGCATAACCTTGCTAGCGTGTGAAATGAGTTCAATTGTGCGGTAGTTGGAGCATTCTTTGGCACTGCCTTTCTTTGGGATTGGGATGTAGACTGATCTTCTCCAATCCTCTGGCCACTGCTGAGTTTTCCAAACTTGCTGGCATATTGAGTGTAGCATCTTAACAGCATCATCTTTTAAAATTTTAAGTAGTTCAGCTGGAATACCATCACTTCCACTGGCCTTGTTATTAGCAGTGCTTTCTATGGCCCATTTGACTTTACTCTCCAGGATGTTGGGCTCAAGGTCAGCAACCACACTACCTGGGGTGTACGAGACATCCATATCTTTCTGGTATAATTCCTCTGTGTATTCTTGCCACCTTGATGTCTTCTGCTTCTGTTAGGTCGTTACTACTTTTGTCCTTTATTATGGTAATCTTTGTATGAAAAGTTACTTTCATATCTCCAGTTTTCTTGAACAGACCTCTGCTTTTCCCCATTCTATTGTTTTCCTCTATTTCTTTGCATTGCTTGTTTAAGAAGGCCCTCTTGTCTCTCCTTGCTATTTTTCGGAAATCTGCATTCAATTTCCTATATCTTTCACTATCTCCCTCACATTTTGCTTGCCTTCTCTCCCCCACTATTTGTAAGGCCTCACTGGACAGCCACTTTGCTTACTTGCATTTCCTTTTCATTGGGATGGTTTTCGTTGCTGCCTCCTGTATAATGTTACGAGTCTCCATCCATAATTCTTCAGGCACTCTGTCCACCAAATCTAAATCCTTAAACATGTTCCTCACTTCCACTGTGTATTCATAAGGGATTTGATTTAGATTGTGTCTTGCTGGCCCAGTGGTTTTTCCTACTTTCTTCAGTTTAAGCTGGAATTTTGCTATAAGAAGCTGATGATCTGAGCCACAGTCAACTCCAGGTCTTGTTTTTGCTGACTGTATAGAGCTTCTCCATCTTTGGCTGCAGAGAATATAATCAACCTGATTTCTATGCTGCCCATCTGGTGATGTCCATGTGTAGAGTCGTCTCTTGTGTTGTTGGAAAAGAGTGTTTGTGATGACCAGCTTGCTCTCTTGATAGAACTCTGTTAGCCTTTGCCCTGCTTCGTTTTGAACTCCAAGGCCAAACTTGCCAGTTGTTCCTTTTATCTCTTGACTGCCTACTTTAGCATTCCAATCCCCTATAATGAGAAGAACATCCTTTTTGGTGTCATTTCTGGAAGTGTTGTAAGTCTTCATAGAACTGGTCAATTTCAGTTTCTTCCGCACTGGTGGTTGGTGCATAAACTTGGATTACTGTGATGTTAAAAGGTCTGCCTTGGATTCGTATCGAGATCATTCTATCATTTTTGAGATTGCATCCCAGTACAGCTTTCGCCACTCTTTTGTTGACTATGAGGGCCACTCCATTTCTTTTACGGGATTCTTGCCCACAGTAGTAGATATGATGGTCATCCGAACTGAATTCGCCCATTCCCGTCCATTTTAGTTCACTGATGCCCAGGATGTCAATATTTATTCTTGCCATCTCATTTTTGACCACATCCAGCTTACCCAGGTTCATGGTTCTTACATTCCAGGTTCCTATGCAATATTTTTCTTTACAGCATTGGACTTTCCTTTCGCTTCCAGGCATATCTGCAACTGAGCGACCTTTTGGCTTTGGCCCAGCCGCTTCATCAGCTCTGAATCTACTTGTACTTGTCCTCTGCTCCTCCTCAGTAGCATGTTGGATGCCTTCCGACCGGAGGGACTCATCTTCCAGCATCATAACCTTTATATGCCTGTTGTCTTTGTCCATGGAGTTTTCTTGGCAGGGATACTGGAGTGGCTTGCCACTTCCTGCTCCAGGTGGATCACGATTGCGGCTGCTTTCTTCTTCCCATCCTCCTGCTACTGTGAGCAAAGCTATGGTTTGCTGTCATCCAAACCAAGGCTTGTGGTTTGTCTTGCTCCAGATAAACCACAACCTGTAACGAAGGTTTACAGCTTGTGATTTGTGCTTCAAACTCTCACTGAGATCCAGCACTAAAGGCCTTCTGGTGGTTCCCATACTGTGCGAAATGAAGCTACAGGGAACCAGGTAGAGGGCCTTCTTGGTAGTGGCACCTGCCCTGTGGAATGCCCTCTCATCAGATGTTAAGGAGTAATTCTGTAACATTTAGGAAATATCTGAAGGCAGCCCTGTGTGGGGAAGCTTTTTAAGGTTTAATGTTTGACTATGTTTTTGGGTGTGCTGGAGGCCACCCAGAGTGTCTGGGGCAGTCTAGTCAGATGAATGGGGTACAAATAATAAATTATTATTATAACAATAAATTATTATTATTTTGGAACAGATTTATGTTTCCTGTGGAGAGCAATGGATTAATCCATACTGGACTATGACTCAGCAGAAGAAACGTCTCCAGCTTAGTAATTTAGCATCTGATATAACTGCTATTCGTGCCTACTGTGCCATGCGAAACACAACAAGTGAGCAGATTGCTGTCTATGCTATTTTTACAAAATGTACACTTAATATATGTGAATAAAAATAATTTGTGGATAATTTTTTATTAGTTTTCAATTACATTCCAATAACCTCATTATAACATTGCCAATTTATAATACAATTATTAATGCCAATCATTCAAATACCAAATTATATAATTTAATTAAAGTGGGCCCCCATGTGCTAGTTTTGATGGCTTTCTGATTTTCTTTATTTCTGTGTTCCAAAATTTTATTATTTTCCATTACATTCCAGTCACACATCTTCAACCCTGCTATTCTTGGTAGCTGAGTAGGGAGGGGAGCAGACCATTTGGCTTAATCCTTGCACCAGCTCCAAGCTGGTGCAGCTATAGGGTCCAGATCAGGCCTGTGAGATCAGCTTGAGAACCAGAGGATCTGGGACTGCCTCAGCGCTGCTGTCTCCCACCTTTGGAAAAACTTTCCTCTGGATTCTGCTGGTGGAGATAGCACCTGTAGGCCTCCTGCTCACCTGCACATTCAGTGGGCAGAAGGGGAATGTTTGTTCCAACAGAGTGATGCTTGTGTCAGCAGTGGGAGGTCAGCTCAGCCAGCAGAGCTAATTAGAGATATGGCACAGCACAATCCAATCCCTGGAAAAAGTTTGAGGTGGTGGTGGTTGATTGCTCTGTTAGTTAAGTTTAAATTTGCAATATTGAACCCAATGGCTCTCAGAAGTGCTTAACGTTGGCTGGAAGAGTCCCACTGTGGTTATTTCGTAACTACATTTTTTAAATTTACTGTTATGTTACTGTTCCCAAAACAATGTTCTACCTGACAGTAGAGCAATTCCCCCTTTAGGTTCAGTCCAGCTTGTATATGATAGAACATAACTACAAAGTTCCAGTTTGGAAACTGTCATGAAGTATGTAATATCAGCTGTATTCTGAAGATGGCATAGCTGATGCCGTTCTTACAGCTAGTGCTTCTGAATGGAGGGACTAAAATTACAAAGGGCAGAGCATAGTGCCTTTGTCCTATATGCCAGGCATAGATTGCTGAATTGGTTTGGAGAATTCAAACCACGTTTGCAGCATAATAACAAAAAGAAATAGGAGTGCATATGGAGGTAAAGCATTGTGTTTAGTCATTCTTTGCTGAAGAGACTATGCTGGAAATCTGTCTTCATGGGCCTCTATAATCATGAACACTAGAGCTCACCTTGTAAGAATTTTCATCGTAAATAAGAAACCTCTTCTGTAACTTAATTAAGGCCAAGCATTCTTGCATACATTTCTCCAGATCTTGCTTTAGAAGTCAAGAATGACATTGTTGTTGGGGCCAAACTATCTGTTGAAAGAGCTACAGTGGAATTTGAAGAGAAGAAGGTTGTGGAAGAGCTGCAAGAAAAAGAAGCTACTGAAAAAGTAGAATACAATGTGGATGAATGTCTGTAAGTAATCCTAAATGATAAAACACAGTCGGTAATCCAAAACAAACAAAAAATCATTTGTGGAATGTTTAGGATGCAGCTATTAGGCTGCAGGGATAGTTTCCATTCAGTTTTTTATGCGTTCTTCGGATGGAGGGCAGTATATGAATTTAATTAATAATATTCTTATTACTTTTTGCTTACAATTTGAAGACATTTTAATTGTTTCTCCTACTTAGGATGAATGGGAAACACTATATATATATATATAGTGTTTCCCATTCATATATATATATATATAGTTAACATTATCTTCAATGGTATGGTGAGGGCATAGGAAATCCTTCTCAAATCTGCAGATGACAAAAAGTTGAACCCTTCAGAAATAGGAATAAAATTCAAAATGGCTTTGCTGGAATAGGATGCTGACCCAAAATTAACAAAATGAAGTTTAACTGGAGAAAAATGCAAAGTTCTGCTTTTAGGTGAAGAAAAAACAACAACAGCCAAATACACAAGTATAGCATGGGGGGGGGTGTTAATAAATTGCAAAGGTTTTTGGAAAGGTTGCAGCTGAACATCAGTCTGTGGAAAGAAAAGCCTTTTTTTTCTGGAAGGCCAAGTCTGGATCCAACCAATAATTTCCAAATCACCCAGTCAGACCCTCATTTGAAGTTCTGTGTCCAGTTCTGGGTGCTTCACTTTACAAAGGTTATTCACAAACTGGAAAAGTTCAGAAAACAACAAAGATTTTCAAAGATATGGAAAACATCATATGAATAAAGGTTGGAAGAACTGGCTGTATTTAAGTTTGGAAAAGAAAAAAAATGAGGTTGTGATGGGAGGCAGCCCAAAGGGCTTTTACATAGAAGAGGTCAAAGATTTGGTTTTCTTCTGCCCCAGAGGGCAGGACTTGATCTGATGGGCTCAAGTTACAGGAAATAGACTTAAAATCAATAGATTAGATCCAGAGGGGCTCCTGCTTGCATTAGGAGAAGTCTGTCATTACTACCCTCCCAGTTGCAGCCATCTATGCCACATCCCATGTCATTCCTGAGGCTTCCCTGATCCTCGGGAGCAGCTTGAGAGGGACATATGGGCTGCAGCAAGGACAAAGTGGCTGGACAGTCCCATTCCATGTATGCACTCACATACATTGGAATCTAGCTTGATGGACCTCAAAAGTGCTTAATTTCACCTGGAGTTCATTTCCTCTCATTTTAATTACTTATTCTTAAGGGCATCGTATTTTAAAATAAAGTAACATCCATTCAAGGCTTACTGGAGGCCACGATAATCCAGTTGAAAAAGAGTTCCTCCCACTGTCAAGAACCTGAAAAACTATTGCCTGTGTACAGTCCTAAGGAAAGAGGACTGAAGCAGGAAACAGTACCCATTTGAAATTGGCTGTATAAAAACAAATGCATTTACTCATTCAAGCAATAGGTGGCACTGTTGTTTTCTGAAATATAGAAAAGCTGTCAATATTAGGAATAAATCATAGAAATCATAAAGTAGCTGTTACTGTTGTCCTGTAGCGTGATATTAAAATCACATCAGTGCTTGCAGCATCAGTGGGGAAATATTCATGTTCCAAAAGGGTAATAATAATATATATTTCATGTCTTCGTATGCATTATCTTCATGCATGTAAAACTCATAGGAAATGTTCCAGAAATACAATTACAGGGCATATTTCGCCAGGGCATATATAAGGGCAGATTTATCCAGGGCCACTTGTTCAGGTGATAGCTGGAAACAGGAATACCGTGGGACCCTAACAGACTCTCTTTTAGACAGGTTAGAATTTTTGTAGGAAGCAGACATATAAGAGCTGTTAATTCTTGCCTCGGTAAAACTGAATGAGAGCCAATAAACTGAAGCTCAATCCAGATTAGATTGAGGCACTGTTAGTGGGTGGTTCTCTAAACTGGATAAATGGGAGGTTGCCTGCTCTTGATGGGGTTACATTCCCTCTGAAGGAGCACGTATGAAGGAGCAAATAATGGAGGTCCTCCTGGATCCATTGCTCACTTGAGGCTCAGGTAGCCTTGGCACGGAGTAACTTCCATCATTTTTGGTTGGTGGCTTCCATCATTTTTGGTTGGTGGCAAGGAAAGTCTATGCAATGCGTTATACATGGAGCTGTCTCTGAAGACAGTTCAGAAACTTCAGTTAGTGAAGTATTTAGAGGCCAGGTAGCACTGGCTGCAAATTAGTTCTAAATAAGGAATTAGATCTACATCAGGAACAAGGAGGTAATAAATATTTCTGTTGTAATCTGCTGCCCCTGTGGAACCTGCCACCCAAGACAGTCACTTCACCTTGCCTCAGAGTACCGTGTTTCCCATGTAAGAAAATGTTCGATTGTCTGTGGATATAAAATCATTTGAACAGCTCATAGAATAAGTGGAATTCCTAAAAAATAAAGGAAATGATACACTAATTAAACAATAATTAAAATGAAATTTTGTATATAGCAGATGTTGGACTATATCTCTTGCCATCTTTGATTTTTGATCATGTGGACTGTGGGAGCTGAAGTCCAACATCACTGGAGGATCAGAGGTTAGCTACCCCTGCTATAAAGTCCACCTTTTACCCTGCTTCATATTTCATTTACCTCCTGCCATTATGCTGTGTAGCTTTCTTCCTGACCCTTCTCTGTCCTCAAACAAATAACTTGCTTAATGTGAAATGTTATGTGTTTGAACCTGCAAAATATGTTCTTATTGGCAATTTATAAGAGTTCCCATAAACTGCAAGTGGACAGCTCTGCTTGTGTGTCTTCTATTTCAAAGTTCATAAGTTGAAATAGTAAATATTTCTTTAGAGAAGGTTTGCAGAAAGTCTTATAGACCATTTTTCAGTTTAGTGCTTAGCATTGGCCTAAGCAATTTTCTGTTGCTGGTTCAAATGTTTCGCTTCCTGAGAGAAAAACTGGATTCTGTAAATGAGTAGTTTTCCATGGCCTTGCATTAGGGATGAGGGAGAAATTTAATTCAATTTACATTTAAAGGGGAATGTAACTAATTCACACTTTGCAAATCAACATGTGAACCAAAATGTGCACTATCCAAATTTTGCTGAAGAGTTTTCCAGCCAATTGATGTGCACAAAAAGGCATGAAAAATGCTTAAATTGGTTAAATGCTTATATTGTGGAGAGCTGCTTTGCAAAAATGTGTGTAAAAGACAATATTATGTACAAAAAAATGTATGTAGGAAGAGAAATTCATCTTAAAATGTTGACGAACTTTCAAAAGTACTTCAGTTCATTTTTTTTTTTTTACTTCTAATTGTAATTCTAATTTACTGACTTTTCCATTAGGCATGCAGATATTATGTTGGACGGTTTATTATGTATTATTTGCTTTTAAAAAAAAAAAAAAGATCTGATCATCCTGGACTTGACTGGAACCTACTGACTGCCAAAAAGAATTATGCCTACAAGTAAATTATGAAACTGTAAATCCTCTATGCTGAAGCGCTGGATAGCAAAAACACACACCATGGAATTTGACCCAAATGGCTGTGTTGATGGAACAAACGAAATAAGAGCAGAGATATTAGAGCTGTGTGCAAATGGTCTCTCAAATTCCTCAACCCTATTTGTAGCTTGAGAAAGGTGGCGGGCTATTTGACCTTCAGGAAGAGACCTTTTATAGTGGTGATCACTGTTAGCAGTGGCAATAGCCTAGGTTCTTTCTCTGTTTGACTCCACTGTCCAGTATAAAAGCAATGGACTGCTTTTATAGACCAGGCAATAGATAGTTCCTCTTTCTGTATGAGCTTCAAATGTTTCTTGGTAGGTTACCAGCTGAAAGCCACACATGTAGTTGTATCTTAAAATCCCAATTTATCTCTAACTGGGATTTTTCCAACCATTTACCAACTACCAACCATTTTTTTTTTACCTCAGTTAACCATTCACATACATACCAAACAATATTATAACACAGAAAAGCATTCTTATTTGTAAATTTATATAACATACCGACAAAACTTTTCCCTCAGCGTTTGCTAATTCTCCAAAGTTCCCTTGCCCCATTGCTGAGAATGCAGAAGTGAAACAACATGAGCGTTAGGAAGCCTGCACAGGTGTCAGGAAAACAATTTGTTGTGGCAAGCTATTATCTAAGATAGGAAAGGGAAGAGGAGCAGTAACTCACTCACTCAGACACAAATCATGTAGCTAACACTAATGAAGCGGATTTATAATGCCTCTGTAGTTGATTTAGGTCCCCCCCCCCAAAAAAAAGTATTTCTTGCTGAAAAGGCTGAGAACTCTCCTGTTGTTTAGCATCTTTAAAGCACCAACTAGATACAAACTTCTGGCCTGGCTACCGATATTTATGACCTTCATGTGAGGTGGGTGGGGAGAGGAATCACAACCCTTGGGATTTTTCTCTTGACCCAGGAAACACATTTATCTCACTCTATTCTGAAGAAAGATTTCACAACCTGTTTAGGTAGGTCTGTGTACATCATAAGAACATAGTACAGTGGTACCTCGGGTTACAAACACCTCGGGTTACAAACACGTTGGGTTATAAACTCCGCTAACCCGGAAGTAGTACCTTGGGTTGAGAACTTTGCCCCAGAATGAGAACGGAAATTGTGTGGTGGTGGTGCGGCAGCAGCAGCAGCGAGAGGCCCCATTAGCTAAAGTGGTACCTCAGGTTAAGAACGGTTTCAGGTTAAGAATGGACCTCCGGAATGAATTAAGTTCGTAACCAGAGGTACCACTGTAGGTATGTTATAAGAGTCATCACTTCTGGTGTAAGAATCATCTTACCATAGCACATACAGTGGTACCTCGGGTTAAGTACTTAATTTGTTCCGGAGGTCCGTTCTTAACCTGAAACTGTTCCTAACCTGAAGCACCACTTTAGCTAATGGGGCCTCCTGCTGCCGCTGTGCCGCCGGAGCCCAATTTCTGTTCTTATCCTGAAGCAAAGTTCTTAACCTGAAGCACTGTTTCTGGGTTAGCGGAGTGTGTAACCTGAAGCGTATGTAACCTGAAGCGTATGTAACCCGAGGTACCACTGTACCAGGGATTTTCTGTCAATGGGAGAATAAGATTTTCATAAGATTTTATTTATTTATCTGAATCATTTAAAGACTGCCTTTCATCCAGTTATGATCACCGGGGGGGGGGGGGCGTGTTCCCACAATAAAAAATAAAGTTACTATTTGTCACTAAACATTAGATAAAACCAGGAGTTTACAACATTGCAAGGCTCAAGCTAGCAGATATTTCAAAGGCACTCTTTCAAGTATTTAAATTCTAAGGCCTTATAAGTCCGGGTGGCAAGTATTTATTTCAAGTATTTAAATTCTTCAGGGCCTTATAAGTCCGGGTGGCATATAAGCAGCAGTGCAGGTTCTGGAAAATTGATGTTACATGACTCTTGCTGGGTTCAACATTCAGCACTTTGTGAACAACAGTTCTTTTCATAAAATGGCTGAAGTCTGGTTATGATTCCTCCAAGCCACCTGCTAGTGACTAACATAGCTGCTAAATCCAGTGCATGAAACTATGAAATGTTCCTTGAGGAGCACTGTTCTTAGAGTAGTATCTCTTGTGTTGCCTCTTGCAAGAGATACTAGTCTACAAGAGATACTACTCTGAAGAAAGGTTTTTATAACTGAAAGAAACTTCCAGATGCATTATTAATGTGTATGACCGCTGCATTTAATTTGTATACTTAACTGAATGACTCAGATTGGCATTTCAGTGTCATTTGACCTTACTATTTACAACCCCGTTCCTCCATCTACACCCAAGTAATATAAGCCTGTCAACTGAGGATAACTCTTGATGCATCTAATGAGCTGAATTATAGTCTACAAAAAATTGTACCATAATAAATGTGTTATTTTTCAGCTATTTCCAGACTTTGTTGTTTATACCTTCCTTTATTGGTTGTACATGGGATTACCTCAAGAAACTATAGTCCTAGCACCTGTTTGAGTGCAGTCTTCTTCCTCCCTCCCTCTATTTTTGGTGCTCCCCCATTTTTTTTCTTCCCATAAGGTAGAAGTAATATCCACACAGTGATAAATTAAAGTGTTGGTTTATATGCTTCCCACGTAACCCCAAAGTTTTGTAGTGGTATGAACTGTAAGGTTGGATAAGGAAACACTGTTGAGTACACAATCTTAAGAAATGTAAAACTACTGTCTGAATCATTTAGACTGCAATTCTGCACACAGTTTAACTGCCATTGACTGTTTCAGCTGCTAATCTCTTAATAATCCTTAGTTTTAATTAATGACTTAACTTTTTATGAGAAATTTATTAAACTGGTGACAATCAGCAGTGCTTCAAATTTCATATTGAATTTTATATTTTTTTCAGGACTTCACATGCAAAATCTCATCTTAAAGCAGATGCATCTTATACACCCATGAAATATGCTTGGCAACAAAATCTCTATGATTTTGATGAGGACTGCAGCCTTCAGAAAGATAAAGATGAACTGTTCTTTGAAGATGCAGAGTTATATAAAAAATACAGGTCAGGTCATATATTTATATTTCCTAAATTGTTTTTAGGACAGAATCTAGCAGTTTGGGCCACCACCATTCTGTAAAATCACTTGCTATCCACCCTAATCTCTTTCCATACTTTGTGGAATTAGAAATTTGCAGAAACGGTAATCATGTCCCTCTTATAATTTGGGATGGAGGCAGTGGCAGAGCTTCATGCTACTGCACTGGGGGGCAGAGAGCAGGCGGGGGCATGGCTGGTGTGCGTCCTGAGGGTGTGGCGCGCTGCCCGCAGGGGCGTGGCACACGTCCTGGGGGCGTGGCGCACCGCCCACAGGAGTGTGTTGCTCAGCTCGGGCGGGGGGCAGCCGCGATGGCACCCCGTCAGGATTGCCCTGCTGGGGGTGGTGCGCTCCCTCCGCTCCCCTCTTCCTCCCCCAGTGGATGGGGGATAACTGGGGCTGCATTAGTTGCACCATTGAATCTTAGGTTCACAACAGTCATTTCATAGTCCCCTAACAGCTTCTAGTACCCAGGCTCTGAAAGTCATACAAATGTTACCTAAGAATGCTGACTCTACAGAAGAGAAAGAAGTTTGTTGGATATAAACTTGGTGGGAAGAAGAAAAGGAACATGAAAGTTGGGTTAAAAGCAAAGTTGCATTAAAAAACTCTTTAATTGTCTAAAAGGAAGAGTCAAAATGTCTTTACATGTTTTGAAATATTTTGCAAACTAATTTGAAGGGTCTTCATTATTCCGTTGCCAGCTCACAGTGACATATCATTTGTATTCTGTTTTCTTTCTGTGACTTTAAAAATGAAGTCAGACTGAAGAGACTTGCTGGACTGTATTTCAGTGTATCTTATTTCCAAAGTTTCAAGTAAGCAGAGAGAAGCACAATACATCTTAGATAAAGGTGAAGTCTATTCCAGTATTGTATGGCGTCTAGAAAACTTCTTTATGAGGCTTAATCAATAAGCTCCTCTATGCTCTCCCTCCAGACCATTCTATACTTTCAGTTGATCTCTCTTTCCACAATTTCACCTTTCCAACTACCCAATTTCTCAATAACTGTGCTCAACTTTCTTTGTATTATGGTATGTATCTGAATTCAGATGTCAAAAGCACAAGTTGTAGAAGTAAACAAAGTTTTGGCACACTTCATTTGCCTTGCTCTTTTTTGTCCATTACCATGCAATGACATATTTACAGAGCATTTTTCTGCAGCTCTATGTCTTTTTGTTTACTTCAGGCATCAGCCTAAACTGACTGAAGATTTGCAGAAAACTCATCATCAACAGTTTGAATTTAGAAATGGGAAGATTGTCAACTGTAGCTTTCGAAATCTTGCTTTAGGTGTGGAGAATTCTGATTTGCGTTCTGGCGCTGAAGTGGTTTTGTTGGAAAAGAAATGTGACAGTATCAATCAACACTGGATATGGAGAGAGGATAGCAGGTGAACGTTCACTGTCGGAAATGTGGTAGAATTTCACAAGAATTAAATTGCATTATTAGTGGGACTTCCAATCAGGCTAGGCTACTTTTCCATTTCACTTGTTCTTTAACTGCAGATATTGCAGGCCTCAACCACCAGCTAGTTCTAACATTTTCTAAGATGGTCTTTCAAAAATGAAAGCATCTTAGACAAGGGGCAAAGAAAACAGCCAAAATTATAATTTTTGTTTACAAAAGACCCTGCATTTTAGTCTTAAATATGCTACACTTTCTGTGAACACTTGTGCATAGCTCAGCCTTAGTATGTGTAACTGCAATAACCCAATATTTTATTCTTCTTTACCCTTTCCCTTTGTCTGTTGAATCCCTTACATCAAGTTCTACATTAGAAGCCCCTTGGGGCAAGGACTTGTCATCTCAACTTTTTGTAAAGCGCCATGTTACATGGATGGTGCCTATTTATTGTTTTTAATTATTTATTTACTTAGCAAAATTCAACAAAACTTCCAAGTCCTTTACAAGAAACCTTTCTTTGTCACCTTGCGCCTTTTCTTCTTGCTCCTTTCCTTCTCACCTCGCTGTCACAGAACTTTGGAGACAGAAGATGAAGCCCCTTGAGGTTACATTCTGGGGATGAGGGTGAGCAAGCCCTAAGACTCACTGCTGCACTCTGTGGCATTAAAATGTCCATGCAGCGCTTTGTGTAGAACCAGTTCAGTGTTATTACTTAAAAAGATATCTTTAGAAGAATCTAAAAGTGAGATATACATTTAGCAAGGAAAAAATCTTTTTTAAAAACAACAACAACAACTGTCTTCTGATTTCCACCTGACTTTTCTGTTCCTAGGACATTTCATCTTGTGCTGGACCCACAATTAGTGCTAGCGGTATCGATGCCCAGCATACTCAATGGGTATCCAAAGAGTCCTCTGGAAATGCAAGGGTGTCCTGTCGTCCTTCAGGTAAAACTGTTTGTGTGCTTATATAGTTTTACACTGCTTATATGCCAAAGTGGCTTCTAAGTACTTTACAACTATAAAATGAACTTATAATTAACACTGACATTAAAACATCCTTAATTAAAATATACAATGAAACATTAAAAACATAATAATTAACACACTTGGAATTGGTTAAAACAATAGCATCAGAAGATCAGTTCAAGGGAGGAATGCTTGCCTAAACAGGTATGTTGGCACATAATGGCAACTCAGATGGGGACTTCTGCATTTCAACAGATAGGGTGTTCCATAACATTCACCTTAACAGGTTTCATTAGGTGATCATAGTGCCCTTACTGTGTAGGGAAGAAGATAGTTTTTCAGGTAACCTGGTTCAGAGTTATTTAGGGCTTTGTATTTAAGCAGTCGAACCTTAAAACTAGCTCAGTGGCTAATAGGCAGCCCTTGCAGGTCCCTCAGCACTAGCATGATACCTCTGATAAGGAACACCAGTCATTACCCGAGCTGCAGCATTCTGCATCAGCTGCAGCCTCCAGACCAGCGGCACGGGAAGCCCCACATAGAATACATTGCAGTAATCCAGACATGAGGTCACCAACGCATGTGTCACAGTGGCCAAGTGATCCCTGTCCAGGAAGGGTGCAGTTAACCGGAAAGGCAGCAATGAGGTCAGGCTGAAATCCCATGATTCACACACCTTGCCCAAACCAGTGTTAACCATTTTGTGTGGCACAGTGTGCTGTTGGAGGAAGAGTGTCAGCTGCTGGCTTTCATGGCTTGGAGCTGAAATATACTCAGAGTCGCAAAGTGATTTCATGCTCTTTATTCAGCTCATAGTGGTGAGGAGGAATGAATAAATGTCCCCTCACAGTATCTGCTTTATATACATTATTTACACAATGGGCTGCACATGATTGGCTAATTCTGGAATTCTACTGTAAGCCAATCAGGTTGTGGATTCACTTCTATCTGGAGCAGGATTGGGTGGTTCCTGCCAACCAATCATACTGCTGCATTGTTCTAGGACCAATCAGACTGCTGCATTCTGAATCCTATTGTTCTAGGACCAATCAGACTGCTGCCTTTTGGATCCTATTGTTCTAGGACCAATCAGACTGCTACAGTTTGGATCCTATTCAACTCAGTACATAACACCCCTCCCCTCTAAGTTCCAGTCCTGCCCGGGAGGTCGCATTCATAGTCCTCAAGGTATGCCGGCGGCCTACGTGTGCGTTGTGGCCTGGGGTGTTCCCTGGTCCGGGCTCCGGGTTCTGGCTCGTGTTCCAAGGATGCTGGCTGTGATGCGGCTGTTTGGTCTGGTGCAACCGGCTCGCTCAGTCGTGGTTCTGGTTCCGGTGTCCTTTCGGCCTCACGGGTCCTCTCTGTATTTACTGATTCTGCCTCTCCTGCTGGCCCCTCCTGCTCTATGGGCCTCACTGCCCCGCTGTTCCCTTGGGACTCCTCTGACCTGTCCTCCTCCTGGTTTTCTCCCGGGAATCGTCGCCGTATCTGGTCGCAGTGGCGGCGCCAGCATTGCCCCCCATCCGTTAGCACCTCGTACGACACGGGGCCAGTGACCCTGGTGATTGTGGCGGGTACCCATGCTGGGCCTGCCCCAAAATTCTTTGCGTACACTGGGTCCTGGGCCTCGAAGGTCCGGGGGTTCCTGCCTTCCCCCACCACTACCTCATCCTGAGCTCTATCGGGGTGAAGGCGGTCCAATCTGATTGCAAGGCGCCGACCCATTAGTAGTTCAGCGGGGCTCCGGCCAGTCGTTGAGCTGGGGGTGCTGTGCTGTGCTAGAAGGAATGTGGCAAGGCGGTACTCCCAGTCCCCTTGCGTCATGCGGCGAAGGGTGTCCTTGGTGGTCCGCACCATGCGTTCTGCTTGGCCATTGGTGGCAGGGTGGAACGGCGCCGAACGGATGTGGCGGATGGCGTTCTGCGCTGTGAAGGTTTGGAATTCTCCTGACGTAAATGCAGTCCCGTTGTCTGAGACGAGAGTGTCAGGGAGCCCGTGGGTTGCAAACAGCCTGCGTAGTACCCGGATGGCTGCGGACGTGGAAGTGGACGGTACCAGTGCGACTTCCAGCCATTTGGTGTAGGAGTCCACCACTATGAAGAATGTTTTCCCCTGAAAGGGGCCAGCGAAATCCACATGCAGGCGTGACCATGGTGCTCGGGCGGACTCCCAGGACTGGACTGGGGCCCTTGGGGGATCTGGGCGGGATTCTTGGCAGGCCTGGCAGTGTTTGACCCAGGCCTCTATCTCTCCATCGATCCCCGGCCACCACACATAACTCCTGGCAAGGGCCTTCATTCTTACTACCCCTGGATGTGTCTCGTGTAGGGCTGTGAGGACCCTTTTGCAGAGGGGCTGGGGAACAACGACTCTGCTTCCCCATAACAGGCACCCCTTGTGGGCCGACAGTTCATGTTTGCGGGTTGTGTAGCCGGCGAATTCTGGCCCGGGGCTGCTGCTGGGCCATCCCCTCCACACCCAGTCCAGGACCCGGGAGATGACCCTATCTTTCTTGGAATGGTGTGCAACTTCTTGTGCCTGAATGGGGCGGTCGGGAAGCAGCTCCAGGCTCATAACCTCTTGTGCAGGTGCTGGGTCAGGGCCTGTTTCCGGTAGTGGTAGCCTGCTGAGGGCGTCCGCATGGCCCATCGCCTTCCCAGGTCGGTGAATCAGTGCATACTGGTAGCTGGCAAGGAAAATTGACCACCTGAGGACGCGAGGAGACAGCACTTGGGGGGTCTGCTTTTCGGGGGCAAACAAGCCAAGCAACGGCTTGTGGTCAGTCACCACGGTGAAGGGCCACCCGTACAAGAAATCATGGAATTTTTTTACTCCCTTTACGATTGCCAGACCCTCCTTGTCGATTTGCGAGTAGTTCCGCTCGGTTGTGTTGAGTGTCTGGGAAAAGTACGCCACCGGTACCTCTCTTCCATCCGGGAGTTGGTGCCCCAGGACAGCTCCAATGCCATAGGGTGAGGCGTCGCATGCTAGCACCACCGGCAGCCTCTCGTCGAAGTGTGCCAAGACCGAGTTTGAGACAAGCAAGTCCTTGACTGCCTGGAATGCGGCCTCCTGGCGCTGGCCCCACACCCAAGGGGCCCGCTTGTCCAGGAGTCTGTGTAGGGGCTCCGCTACCGCCGCCTTGTGGGGAAGGAAGGAATGGTAAAAGTTCAATAGTCCCAAGAAGGCCTGAAGTTCAGTCTTGCTCTTGGGCGCTGGGGCATCACAAATGGCCCGTACCTTGTCCCCAGTCGGGTGGACCCCTTCTGCGTCCACCATAAATCCCAGAAAGTCCACCTGAGGCACTCCTAGTAGACATTTTTCCCGCTTCACCTTGAGACCCGCCGTCTGGAAACGGTGCAGAACGGTGCGGAGGCGGTCCTCAAACTCCTCTGGTGTGGGGCCGGCAATCAACACATCATCGAAGAAGGGGGTGACGCCAGGAATCCCTTTAAGGAGAGAGTCCATTATATTCTGGAATATGCCTGGTGCCACGCTGACACCGAATTGCAGCCGCTTTACCCTGAACGCTCCTCTGTGCGTCACAATCGTCTGTGCCTCTGCTGTGGCCTCATCTACTGGCAGCTGTTGATATGCTTGGGCCAAGTCCAGCTTGCCAAAAATTTTCGACCCAGCCAGGGTGGCAAGGACATGGCTGACCACTGGCACTGGGTATGCGTGGGCCGTGAGGGCCTTGTTTATGGTACATTTGTAGTCTGCGCAGATGCGGACCGAACCATTAGGCTTGACGGGTGTGACGATTGGGGTTTCCCAGGGAGCATTAGGCACCGGCTCCAGCACTCCTTGCTCTACGAGTCGGTCCAATTCCTCGTCTATACGGGGTTTCAAGGCGAACGGGACCCGGCGGGCCTTGAGCCTGACCGGTCGTACTGCGGGGTCAAGCTGTAGCGCAATGGGGGGGCCCGTATACTGTCCCAATTTCCCATCGAAAACCCCTGGAAATTCCTTGCATATGGCGTCCACGTCCACTTGTAAGCTAGTGTGGTTCACCCCGGTGACAGCTAGCCCCAGTGGTCCAAACCATGCCAATCCCAGTAAGCTAATGTAGGGGCCCTTGACCACAAGCAAGTCCAGTTGCCGCGTCCGCCCTCGGTATTGCACCCTGAAGGTCCCCACCCCCATTGTGGGGACCTTACGTTTCTGGAAGTCCCGGAGGGTGAATGGGGCCGGCCTGAGTTTGGGACCCCCAGTGGGACACAGTTTCCTTAAGGTCCTTGCCGAGATTATGGATAGAGTTGAACCCGTGTCAAGCTCCATGCGGCATGGGGCCCCCTCTATCTGTACCTCTACATAAATTTTCTCTACGTTGGGGTGGGGCAACTGGTATACCTGGAAGTCCGTGAGCTCCGTCGAGTTGCCTTGGTGCGTTGGGCCCCGGGACCTGGGGCTCTTGGATTGGTCATCTGATGCCTGGTGTCGGGTGGGCCGAGCCCGACACACCCGGGCGATGTGTCCCGATTTTCTGCACTGCCTGCACTCTGCGTTGCGGAAACGGCAGGTCCTCCTCTCGTGACTCTCCCCGCAGCTTGCGCAGTTCCCTCCTTCTCGTCGAGGCAGCTGTGGTCTGTGCGCTGCTTGAGTGCGCTGCTGTACTCGGTGCACCTCCTCCCTGTCGGATCCTGAGTCGTCGGTGAGGTCTTCATGGTGGACCCTCGGTTGGGATGGCAGGCTCGGCCGTGCCTCTTGGGTCGACCTCTCGGCAGCTTCTGTTGCCAGGGCCTCCTCCAGAGCGACCTGGAACGTTAGGTCCTTCTTAGCGTAGAGGCGTCGTTGCAGCTTCTCATCCTTCAGGCCACCGACGAGGCGGTCACGAAGCATGTTCTCCAGCTCTGAGAAGTTGCAGAACCGGGCGGCTTGGCGGAGAGAGGTCACAAACCCAGTTATGGTTTCCCCAGGGGCTTGCCGCTTTGCGTAGAAGGCATTTCGACGAGCCACCACTGAGGGCTGCGGCGAAAAGTGCCCCTTCAGCTGTTCCATTATTGTTTTGTATGGAACAGTAGCGACGTCTTCAGGCGCAAGGAGAGCCCGGGCGATTTCAAACGTCTCCTCTCCGCAGACGCTGAAGAATATCGCCCTCTTCTTGGCGTCTTCTTCGTCGGTGACCCCTTTGGCTTCTAGGAGGAAGGTGAAACGGGAGGCGTACGCTTCCCAGTCTCCAGATGCTGGGTTGAATGGCGAGAAGCTGCTGTTGGCTGCCATTCTGAGTTCCTTGTGCCCCGGAGCTGAAGCCTGGATACACGGTGCGAGGCAGCGGTGTGGCAGTTGGCGGTGCTGCGGTGCTGTGTGTGGCAGTCAGCTCAGCGGGATCCCACCTTCGTCGCCAGTGAAATATACTCAGAGTCGCAAAGTGATTTCATGCTCTTTATTCAGCTCATAGTGGTGAGGAGGAATGAATAAATGTCCCCTCACAGTATCTGCTTTATATACATTATTTACACAATGGGCTGCACATGATTGGCTAATTCTGGAATTCTACTGTAAGCCAATCAGGTTGTGGATTCACTTCTATCTGGAGCAGGATTGGGTGGTTCCTGCCAACCAATCATACTGCTGCATTGTTCTAGGACCAATCAGACTGCTGCATTCTGAATCCTATTGTTCTAGGACCAATCAGACTGCTGCCTTTTGGATCCTATTGTTCTAGGACCAATCAGACTGCTACAGTTTGGATCCTATTCAACTCAGTACATAACAGAGCAGAAGTCTCAATAATTTGGCCTGTCCAGAAGGCTTTTCAAATGTTGAAATTCACCCAGATTTATATGTAGTTATTAAAGGCAAACAAAGTTCTCTTCCTTTTATTTCAGCTAACCCATATATATTGACCAAGAAAAATGCTAGAGAGAGGAGTGAACTGTATTGTAGAGGTCAGCAGAAGGTGTTTCCCAATGTCATTCTTATTATTTAGTGGCAATGACCTAGCAATGAATAAGTCCTGCAAAGGCTATTATAACTGCATGTACAACAAAGCTAAAAACCAGCAGGATGCTGAAGAAGAAGAGGAAGAGGAAGAGGAGGAGGAGGGAAGGCATATATCTTACCAGATAAACCTGAATATTTTAAAACATTTTCTTTAAAAATACCAGTTTGGAAAGAGAGAATGCAAAAAAATAAAAATCTTAAAACAGGATGGCCTATTTTATGTTCTCACAGAAACACAAAGAATGTAAAAATGGAGCTGCCAATCAAAGGTGGAATTACACGGAAACTACAAAGGTTATTAGTGCCTTTTACAGCACAACCCTGGATCAAGAAATCACAGCAGCAAATTATTCTTCGATTTGCACATTTTCCGTGGCCAGCACAGAGAAAATAGACCAACCGGTAAGTAATTTTTGTTTTCTGTATAGACTAGAGAAATTTGACTTTGCGAAATCAAAAGGGTGGCTATGTAGACATGTCTAGATGTATCTGTGCACCAATACCCAATAGAAAGAGATATCAAATATTCCGCTTCTTGTTGTCTGTGGTTAACAGAAGGAACAAGGATAAGGCAGGAATCAGGCTAGTGTAAAATCATGTGATTCATGCACACTCTTAGAAAACACATTGTTTTATGGCACAATAAAGACTAATAAATTTATTATGACAGTTTGATTGTCTTCAGGGAGACTGAAATGCTGGTTGGGGGACTTTTCACTACTCCAAAACATATTGTAACTAATATTAAGGTGGTCATCCTTGAACAAACAAATTTAAATGCAGATGGCAATCTGAGAGCATTCAATGTTATCACATTGTGGATTGAATTGGTGCAGTGGAACTTTAGTTTAGCATACAAGGTGACGTACCAATACCAAAATGTTTGCGTTTTCAACTATTGTTCCTTGTGAGTAGTCACTGTTAATAAGGTAATTATCACCATCTGTGCTTTTCTGCATTTCCTTTCCTTCTGATCTCACTGCTTACAACCCCTCCCCCCCCATGTACATATGTACCTGCCACTCAGGAGGCCACTTCATGTATTTGATGAAAGCTTATGCCATAATAAATGTGTAAGTCTTAATGTGCTACAAGACTCTTTGTTGAGTTAGCATCTTGCAGCAAAAATAGCTACACCCCTGGAAATTGTTGCATTGTTTTATGTTCGTTTTGTGAAACTATTGGGAAGTTCTTCTTCACAGATCTCATTGAAGTGAATGGGATCAGTGAAAGGGTACAAAGTACCCCAATGCAATTATGTGGATTTTATGGGAAACATGTGGAGGTTATCCATCTTAACGAACAGTGTGGTTCACGTACTAAAACACCAACATGGAAGCTGCTTTTCTGTCAGTTCATACCATGGTGTAGCCTTTGCAAACCTACTACTACTATGTGTGTTTGGGGGCGGCATGAATCACACCGATCTCCACCACTTTATTGTTATCTCAGTTACAGTTGGTTTGTTGGGACCTTCATGATTGGTTCAGTTCAAAGCCCTAAATGGCCTTCAAAGCCCTAAATGTCTTGGGACCTCAATATAGGCAGGAGTGTCTCATCCCATATCAGCCTATCTATGTCATAAGATCTTTGGTTTGAGGTCCTTCCTGAGTGCTTTGCTTTTCCGCAGTGGCACCCCATCTTTGGAGTGCCCTCCCCAAAAAGGTATGCTTGGCATTGACATTACAGTCTTTGTGGCACCACATTAAGACTTGAAAAGAAAAAATGCCCAAGCATTGTAAAGGTTTATGTTACCTCAGAATACAATCACATGCATGTCTACTCATTGAGCTCACTCAGACTTACTCCCAGGTACTCATCCATTCTATAAAGGTGCATTTAAAAACAACAACCAAGGATTCCATTTTAACAGAAATAATATTATGCAACAACATTTTTTTTTAAAAAAAGTTATAATAAAAATATATACTTTTTAGGGAAATGTTACCTGCCCCCCCCCCCGGCAAAAAAAAAAGAAAAAAAAGAGAGCGAACATGACATCTGTTATTCAAAAACTAGCTGTCTGTATCCAAGTTAGGAAAATATTAAGATGTATTTGTTTATGTATTTTTAATTCAAATACATCTTCGTGTTTTCCAAACTTTTTGGATATAAACAAGTTTTTGAATAATAGATGTCATATTGGATCACTGCATTTTTATTATGGGTTTTGCCCACCCCAACCCCCATTTCTAAATGGTTTCAACCATTTTTATTTATAGGGCTACTATTTTCTTTCACCGTGTGGAAAGCAGAAGGTAAAGATATGCTTGGCTTGTGCAAGGACCATAAGAGGAAAGAAGGACCTGAAAAGGTTGCACCCTGGTACTGTATTCTCCTGTGCCTCTGGTTCTGAGGAAGGAAAGCATTTATCCATCTGGCCCTATAAGTGCCTTGATGTTACCAAGGTTTGTGACAGTGTTCCTGCTTTTCAGTGACACCTCCTGCCATGTATATATGCATTTAGTGTAATCCACCAGCTGGCAATGTTACAGTCTTCTCTTGTAGAGTACTTTGAAACATTGGCAATCTGTATTTCAATCTGGAGGTTAAAATGAGATTAGATTCACAATTTTTCTTGCTGGAAAATACTAGACACAGGTTACTATGGACTTAGGCACTCTGCAGATGCTTTAGGGCTATTTCACTTTAAGTATAGTTTTAAACATTTTAAAACTTATCCTGGATTATGTAAAGATCCTACTTTGATCAAAGTATTGTTTCTCAGCCAAAGTTTCCTATCTGGTAGCTGCTCTCAAGACTTTGGAACTTCCTTCCTAGAGAAATGAGACTGGCTCCCTCCTTGTCCTTCTGCCAGCAGGTGAAGACATTCTTGTTAGGGAAATTTTAAATGATTGATGTTTTGATGTATTTTTAATCTCTGTTGAAAGCTGTCCAGAGTGGCTAAGGAAACCAAGCCAGATGGGCGGGGTACAAATAATAAATTATTATTATTATTATTATATTTTTATTCTTTCAGCAGGCTTTGGGGAACTATTTTTAAGGAAAGGGCTGGTGCTGTGTTGCTTTTATTGTAATGGTCTGTATTGATTAACACAGGTCATATATGTATTCTATTAATGTTTAATTGTTTTTTAAATGATTTTTTTCTGTTTTTAGCTGTGAGCCACTTTGAGTCCCTGTCAAACAAAAAGGCGGGATATAAAACCAATATAGTTATAATTATGATCTGTTAAATGCAACAATACTAACCAATGCCATATAATTATTTTATAATGATCTCCCCAATTTTTATATAATTATCTCCCCACTTTTTATCTTTACTGCTATATTCAAACACACACCAAGGATACTATCCATAATGTAAGATTTTGTTAATCTTATGACCAGATGCCCTGCTAAATTTATTAATTAACATAAGCACATTCTTAAATGATTTTTCTGGCTCTCTTAAAAAAACTATGCCACATCATCTATGTAAAGATTTGTCTATAAAATGCTTTAAATTGTAAGGTATATTTATAGTCAGATTCTCTGAGCAATTCTGTCATTTGCAAGATTCCCACTAAGTACTGCACTGTATCCAATGAAAAGGACCTTTCCCCAGAAGCTTATAAGCCTATTAAAAGTCAACAACATGGAATATGGTTGACAATTTGACCCTTGGAGGCACATATACTGATTGCCAGAACAGCAGAGATATGAACATAACACACAACAAGAAGCTTTTCAGGCCTTACCACAATAAGAAAAGTATATAAAAAATTACATTTTGGGGGGGTATTCATCTAGATGTAAGTGGCAAAATAGCAAGCAATTTTTTTTACTGTCTGAACATTTGAGAAAGAAGGGCTTAAAATCCTGGTGAGTAGTCTAGGAGTAATTTTCTTTTGAGATGTAATATGTAACGAGGGCAGTGCTTTTTTCTGGGGGTACGCAGGGCTATGCATACCCCTAAACATTTTGTGAATCTAAGTTTGGCCTCATTGAGGGGCAGTATTTCAATATGAGTAGGAAAATGAGAGTACCCCTGAATCTTTTTTTAAGAAAAAAAAGCACTGAACGAAGGTGTAACCTTAAATATGTGGGGAGGTTAGTGAAAGCATTTGCTCAGGAGTGTCTGTTCACCAAAAGCCAAATCCAGTTCACATTCAGTTTCATATAAAGGCATCACAGAAGTGTGAGGGTGTCCTGTGTTTGGTGTCCTGTGTAGTTCACAGCTCTGTGCAACTCATAGTGGCATATGCAAATAATAGTCACATCATCCATTTTCTCAGAAGGAACAGCACTTGAATCAATGAGTTACCATTTAAAAATTCACTTTAACAGAAGTCATGATTGCATCTTCTTCCGTTTATCCTAAAGACTGATTTGTCCACGTCTGAAGCTGAATCCACCTTACATTATTTAGAAGAATTTCTAGCATCTTTGAGGACAGAAACATCATTGCAAATAATCTCAGAAAAGATGTCTGCAGCTGTAAACCAAAGAGCAGTGAAAATAATTGCATACAGAAATGGAGCTGGTTACAGAAATGGGCAGCTAATTGTTGCTAATACATTCCCTATGGTGAGTAGCAATCATCTAGAGATCATCCTAACAGAATTGACCTGGACAAGCAGTAGGTACCAGATCATGGGCAAGAATCTCATACCAACAGCTGGGGAGAGGGGTTAGATAGGGTGTGTGTGTGGTGGAGAATGGTGAACACATCCTCGCCTGGCACTGCTGTTTTGATCAATTATTTTTATTATTTCTTCCACGAGGGAAGGAAAGACAATTTTTATTTATTTTACCAGGCAACAAAAAGTTTTGTGTCGGCCCTGACATGTTCTCTAGTATATGTAAAGAGGCTCATTTAATGTTTTGACAACAGAGTATAAACATAAACCATTAAATTGTCCTCGTGTCATTATCTCATGTTAAATGCTAATGCATGTTTGGAAAAAAGTTTATCTGGTATTGACTTTAACAAAAGGTTTCCATATTGCTGATATCTACAACCGAACCAATTATCTTGTGCATTCAAGGACAAATTAGACATGACCTTAGAGAGGCACCACTTTAAGTTTCATGAGTGTTTTTACTGTTGCAAATAATAGCGGCGAGGGATGAAGGGAGAATGAACCACCGGGACTGGAACTAAAAGGGGTGAGATGGAGCAACTAACCCGTTTTTCCTGCTGTGATTCCAACAAAACTCCCCCTGACATTGTTGTTTGCATTGGGAAGAAAGCTCCCATTGGATTGGCACCATTAGCAGCTTTCCATCTAATGCAAATAGCAGCTGTGGGGCAGTTTTTGTTGGCACCCCCTTTCTCGTGTTTCTCATGCTTTGCAATCTGTTGCTGGTTCCTGAGAGAGGGATGCACAGAGAGCTTAGAGCCGTGTGGGAGCAGCAATCGAACCAATACGATGCTCCTGCCATCATACCCACACGAACACACTGAGCTCTCTGTGCCTCACCCATTTCCTTCTCAGGAACCAGCAGTGCCACCCAGCATTGGGGAGGCAGGTGAGCAATGCCACCCTGCCTGCGCCACTTTGCCAAGCACTACTGACACAACTTAAAAGTGATGCATTTAGTGCCGCGTGGAGTTTGGTCCTCGTTGCATAAAATGTGAGGGCACACAAAGATGCAGAAATATTGCACTTATAATATCTCTAATGGCATGAAATGATTAGAACAGGCACCCCCAAACTCGGCCCTCCAAATGTTTTTGGGACTACAACTCCCATCATCCCTGACCACTGGTCCTGTTAGCTAGGGATGATGGGAATTGTAGTCCCAAAACATCTGGAGGGCCGAGTTTAGACTAGGACTGAGGTGACCCACGTTCAAATATCCACTCTGCCAAGAAGCTCTTGGAGTAAACTTCTGCTAGCCTAAGCTACATCTCAGGGTAGCTGTGAGGAGAAAAGGGAGGGGAGAGAGCCTATATACTGCTTGGAGGAATAAATAGGTAACAGAAAGAAAACTCTGAGAATGGCAATTTAAGCATTTTTATTAAATATTTGGACTTAGTAAGCTTAATTATATGTCATTAACTTTTCCCCTTCTGTAGCTGCTTTCTTTATGCACAAGACGACTTGAACTTAACAGGACAGCAAGTAGACTGTACACAAGTGAAGGGACCTTAATTCTTACACTGAAGGATTTAGTCTTCAGCGCTGTAAATGATTATTTCAGAAAGCAGGAGTCTGAAAAACGAGGTGAAGGAGCAACTTTTGTTCCTGGCTTTAACGAAAACGCATCTGTGTTGCTTGTGAAAGGTAAAATACCACCCTCAGCAAGTTCCCAATTAAATTTCTCTTTAACTAGTATGTAAATTATTTCACTTCACAGAGCTAACTTTTTTGTAGTAAAGCTATAGGGAGCCAGTTTGCTGGTATGCTGCCAAGAAATATCTTGAAAGTCTCTCACTTTGTTTTCTATTTTCACAAAGAATAATGGCGTCTCATGGAGAAAAGATTAATGTTGGTACACTGTATTTGAACAAATGTTTAAATTTTTGTTTTATTTTAGAACGCTTCTGCAGCTTCTAATTACCATAGTTATTTGTACAATACATCTTATCATGAATCTTTAAATGGGCCAAATATTACTTTACATACACATAAATTGTGAAAGCATATACATTTAGCTTATGTTCAGATGGAAGTTATATATTATATATCTTTTTATATATTATTCTTTTTTAAAATATATTTTTATTAATTTTCCAATATCGTTTCAATAGCAGCCTCATTCTAACAATACCAATTTTATCCAGTTAATACAATTATTAATGCCAATTATTCAGATGTCAAATTATACAATTTATTTCAACTGGCCCCCTCACATGCTAGAGTTGATGAGTTCATTCTTCTACCTTTTTTCTGCATTCCAAAATTTTAATAATTTCCATTCCATTCAGATATAACAAACCCTTATATAAGGCCTACAATCTTGTGATTTCTATTTGTGTTGGTGTAATAGATAATGAAATGAAATATGCTCCTAGTCCAAACCTTTTACATCCTTGTAGCTGGGTTGTTTTTGCAGTTTCTTATCTCATCGTCTCTGGCACGCGCCTGTAGTTTACTTCAGTTACAATCCAATTAACAGGATAACCTGTGTTTCCAGGAATGGGATGGGGGGGGGGTCGTGGCAGCCGTAGTGCTCTGTGCACTCAGTGCCTTTGCCAGCCCTCACATTCCATGGGGAAGTGAGTGCCAGACCACCAGACAAACTGTGGGTTAAGGTCTGGTCCCTCTTAACAGCTGAAGACAAAAGCAGATAATGAAATTCCTTGATCATTATTTGATTATCTCTGTCTGTCTCTCTCCCATGGTGTTGGGGAGACTCCATTCCTGCCGCACTGGAAACAGGAAGCTGGTGGAAGTTAAAATTCAGTAGTCTGCAGGCATACTCACTCCAGGGTTCACTCCAGACAGTGGCAAGCTTGAACATTTGCCCAGGCACTAAGATCAGTGAAGGGCTCACCATCCTAAGGGTGCTACCATTTCCACCTTGCTCAAATTATATTTTGAGACCACTTTCCCCTGTAATTTCACATGTAAGTCACACTGAGTTACTTTAGTTAGAGAGCCTAAAAGACTATGTAGCACAAGAAAGACAGGTTGTGATACTTCCATGCAAAGCTCAACCGCATATGAGTACAGTAACCATTCACAACAGCACTGATAAGCAATACAACTCAGCCCTATTAAGTCCAAAACAAATATAATCAAACTTGAAGATAAATTCCAGTTCAGCAGTTTAGTGCTGGATTCTCCTGAAAGAATGGTGAATTTCATATCCGGATCTGAGCACTTGGGGGACTGAAATGTTCTCCCAATGGGTTCACAAAAAACATACGTTAGAATTATCTGTAAGGTGCCACAATATTCTTCTGTTGTTTTTGCAGCAACCCATCTGGAATTTACCGTATTTTTTGCTCTATAAGACTCACTTTTTCCCTCCTAAAAAGTAAGGGGAAATGTGTGTGTGTCTTATGGAGTGAATGCAGGCTGCGCAGCTATCCCAGAAGCCAGAACAGCAAGAGGGATTGCTGCTTTCACTTCACAGTGATCCCTCTTGCTGTTCTGGCTTCTGAGTCAATCTAGGTGCGTCTTGTGGTCTGGTGTGTCTTATAGAGCGAAAAATACGGTATTTCAGTGAATATATGCAAAGTATGTGGGAATTCCTTTTTCTCAATGAAGCAAAAGAAATTATGAGTCTGCAACCATACAGTGTGCAAAGAAACATGTATTTGTTAAGTTTAAATTCCTGCTTTATTTTTTAGTACCACTGAAAACAACTTTCTATATAATTTCTGTCTCTTGTTAAGCATAGCCATTCTTGTCTAGTGCAGTATTGATCTAGCTTTCAAGAATTCAATTCTGTATTTATATTGGAAAGAGTTGTATATATTTTCAAAAAAGTATACCTTTGATCATTATCTAAAAATGAAGCATGGGGCACGTTTCCCATTTATCATCTTGTTATGTTTTTAATATAGGTCTAGTTTACTTTTGGGGCTCTTTTTACATGTCTGTATTTTTCTTTTAAGTATTTCTTTCCTATGTATTATTTCCCAATCTTTATCAAATATACTCAGAAAAAGGGCTCATCTTATCTGCTTTAGTCCCCTTTATTTTCCTTCCTATTGATTTCCTAAGCAGTACACAAGCCCACTAGAGTCTTCTCATTATAAGTTTGCTGCTGCTTTATATTAGGCATCTTTCAGCTTATGAAGTTTACAGATTTTTATCTCATCCACTCAAAAATTTAAAGCAAAAGGTTCGAAAAACGTACTTAATAATCAGTTCAGCACACTGAAGATTGGCAATTACCCATCATTTCTTCTTCTCAGCAAAAGAAAAGACCAATACTTTGAAATTTAGTAAATATAGCTGATATCTGTTGCGTAAATAAACTTTATTATTTTGTATTTGATACAGTATTCACTTTGTGTGGTAGATGGAAGCCCACTATCTCATTTAGGGGTGTGGGAGAGCAAAGCCAAGGAAAGAAACAACAACAGAAGAAACATTCTGAAATAAGATGTTTTCTGAATAAGTTGTGAGAAATATTGGTTAAATGTGAGAACTAAAGGTCCATTTCCATGGTCCATTGCAAAGTAGGCTGGAGACATATTTCTATCAGTGAAATAAAAGAAGCTACAACTTTCCAAGCATGCAATGTATAAAGGAAAGATTTGTTTCTTAAGTTTAGATTTTCTTTTCCCCTTTAAAGGAAGAGTAAATAAATGTACTATTCCTGGGATCCTCTTTAGTAACTATGGACTGCAAATAAATACAGCTGCAAATAAAACGTTTTAAGTGTGTTTTAAGTGCAATATACAATTTGATACTAGATGGCGATGGTGAGCCTTATGGAAAATCCAATTTATTTTTTAAAATGCTTTTAAAAAAGCATTTTCAGAACGTTTTTTCTATGTGTGTGGATTCTACTGGTGTAAACAAATTTCCTTTTGTTTTCTGTTGAAATTCCTAAGTTTAACCCATCTTGTCCGCTGTGGTACAGAAAGTTAAACTGTAATGGTGATCCCTGTCTGATTGAGTAACAGATTTTTATTTGTGCAATAGGACTTCTCCTTTCTTCCTTCCATTTTGTAGCACTCTATGCATATCCAAATCTGCTGCATTGAATTCCCCAACCCTCTGGAGCAGATTTTTTAAAAAAATATTTTTTATTAAAGATTTTTGAGGTTTACAAAAGTACATGCATCAGGTTGTAAAGTCTTTTCTACAGATTAGTTACATTTGTTGTGAGGCATTAGTGTTGAGTACAGTATAAGGTTGGAGAAAAAAAGGGGGGGGACTTATTTTCTTTTTTCTAATGTACGTGTGGGGTTTTGTGTCAGCGTCAACTGGATAGGCTCTCTTTCTATCTGCCTGTTATATTTCCTTGGTAGTGAGAGGGGTTAAGGGGGCCCAGGGTGTGGTTGTTTGTTTGTGTCTGGCTGCAGTGGGGTTTGTTTGCATTTGTGAGGGAGTGGGGAGGGCTCGTTGGGTCGAGTAAGCCATATTGATTCCTATCCTGTCAGTGGGTTTTTGTTGTTGTCTTGCTGGGCTGTGCATGTGATAAAGGTGAGCCATACTGGAGTAAAGGCATCTTCTATTTGTCTATTCTTCAGTCTGTTGGCCAGCTTTTGTAGTAAAGCTGTTTCCTGTACAATTTGGCTCTGGAGCAGATTTGAGGTTGGATGGGCTTTGGGGGACAGGAGAGGAAGAGGAAGCCCCATTGCATGAACAGAAGTACACTCACACAATGTTAGATGTCACTGCATATTTATATTGAAGATAGCTGTGTACAGGTGGCCCAAACCTTACATCAGGGTTACATTCCGGGGGTTCCACACACAAAGGGGAAAAGTGTGTAAGGTATGGCCATCTCTAACTTGCCGGGCTTTGGGAAGGTTGTGCAAGCTCTCGTAGGGACTTTACCAGAGGCACCAGGTTGCCCCCAAGATTGAGGGGGCCTGGCACACAGCATGCGTGTGACACCACCCACAGGTTGCATGTGTGTGATGTCAAATGCACAACATTGCCTAGAGGAGACCGAGCGCTCTGGAGGAGCCAGCTACTGGAGCTGTGGTGCACAATGTGCGTGACATCACACACATGTGCCTGCCCACCTCAAAACTGCGGGCGTCTGGCCCTTTCCCAGCAACTGTTGAGGGGACTGAAGACACCTCGGCTCCCTAGAGTTGACTTGCCTGGTTTTTACAAGATCTTGTGAGATCTCAGGTGGTCCCTTCTAACTGTTCTCCATTTATTTAGTTTCCCACCACCCGCACAAAGCTGCAATTGCATGAGTAAATCAAGTGTAAGTTGTGGGTCTACTGTATATTCAAAGATCTAAAATTCATAATTATCTAAGAGTGGGTGCCCAATACAAGTAGGCTTGTATTGTAATTAATACAAGTGGGCATCTTTCTTATTCAATTTTTTAGTAGTCTTGCCATAACTTTAATTCAGTGTTATCTCCAGGAATAGCTAGGAAAAAACTCCTGCCTGAAACTCTGGAAACCACTACCAGTCAATCAGTGCAAAGACCATAATGAGCTAAATGGACCAATGGTCTGACTGTGTAGGGCAGCTTACTTTGTTCTTATTGTATATCATCAACACTATGATTGAGGATCTCCACTTCGGTGGCAAGAGCTTACTGATGTTAGGACACCCAGTGTTCACCTATGAACACAAACCTTAAATACCCAATATATGAAAAGGGAAATAAAAGCAAGATATGGTGTGATTTGAATTTTTTAAAAGATGACAAAATGACACCAAAACTGCAGTCCTATAACTCTCTTTCTCTCTCTCCAAAGATAAGGAGTCAGAGGAGAAAAAGAACTCCAAGTCTATACCACCAGTGATGACTCCAGATAGTTTGACCTTGGTTGATGATTTTTTGCTCACCATCATTCTTAGAAATCCAGTTGAGGTCTGGGTTTCCACTGGAGAACCTTTCTTGCCTTTGGATAGTAAGTCATGGAAGAAAATGAATTTTTTTATTGTTACAGCAGCTACTTTTCTTGACTATGCTTGATTTCTGGTTCCTTTCCATTGAATGCGCTACCACCCCTTAATACAAACTGTCTTTGAAACTGGTTCAAAGTGGTTTGCAGTGCAGGCTGTGTACATTCTGTTCAAGAAGCCCTCTTGGGCACACAGAACTAGTTTCACAGTTGGGATCCAAAAAATCATAACTCTGTAAAATGAGAAATAATAAACAGGCTATTATCATGGACAAAAATTCTACTGTTGCAAATCATTTTATTAAATTTACAAAACAAACTTTTATTACTGTCATACCAGTTGTATGAATGTTCTCACAGAAGTAAGCCCCCCTTTGTTCAGCAGACCCAATTCCATATAAGTATGGATAGGAGTGCACTATTAAAGTGGTGCTTAATTTTTAAATGTAGTAGTCTGCTTTTTCATTCCATACATATTCTACAGAGACTTTCTTAAGCTTTACAGTATTTTCAGAGAGAGTTCCTTATGAAGAAGCTTACCTTTTAATTACATGTTTATAATTGGATCTATTTAACTTGCTAACAGTATCTGGTTCTTTAAAAAAAACTATTTGCTGAAACAGATCCAATTATGCTAACTGTTAATCTTTACAGACCTGCAGGTACAAAATCACTATGAAACAAACTGTAGTCAAAATAATGTGTATCTTGCTTTATTACAGCTTTGCAAAATGCAGAGAGGGAAGGACGACAAAAATGGTCAGAGAAAGATAAAATTCTGGCAGACCTAGATGCAATGAAGCACAAAATGAGACAACTACAAGGTCAGTATCTCAGAATTCAGGGTCAATGGCAGAATTCACTGTTATCATGTTCTCTTCCCACAACATAATAAATAAGCAGATTTAGCTTTATATTATCCCACATGGGGTTCATCCACAAAGCGCTTCTTTCTCAGGTGGTTCACTCTGGGCTATATATGCACAGTATGTATTATTGTTCTTTTCAGTTTGCGGCATTAAACTAACATTCCCCGAAAGGATAACATAGTGTAGGATTTCCTATGCCCATATTAGTCTTTCCATCATGTGTACTGTGCAGTCTGGGCTTGGCCTGCAGTTCCCAAATCAGGGCTTTTGATGGTCATGGAATTAACACAATTTGCCTCTACAATTTGCTCTAGCTAATCTTAGCCACCCTGTGCACTTATTTATGGGGACAATAATTTAAGGCCTGAATGATCATCTGATGTCGTTGCTTTGACCCCCCCCATCTGTTTTTAGAGGGAAGCTAAAATATATGTAGTTATCACTATATGATAATTATATCATTGTGTTTAATTAAGCTTCACTCAGTAACTGTAGTTCTCTACCCTAGAATCTGGTTAGAAAACCTGTAATCCATAGATCTTAAATGGCAATTTAGAATGAAAGTGTGTGGGTCGGTGAGATATACAACAATAGATTATGAAGATACTCTATGTACACCAAGAATTACTTCCTCTAGAGGTTTCCTGTCACCACCCCTTCCCTGCTGCATCTCCTCACTCCTGTCAGAAAAAAACTTGCTGGAGCATCAAATAGCCACCAGAAGACTTAGAGCCATTCAAATAAATCACTCTGATTTATTTATTTATTTAAAGAATAACTCTTTGGGCCATCCTTGTTTTAGGGCGACGCATAGCAAAATCTAAAGCAGCCAGTTTGGTGCCCACTAAGAGCCCCCTCCAGCCTGTGGTTGTAGAAGGAGGCTGGACTGAGGAAACTCAAGAAGAGATGAGGCTCATGGAAACTATACAACATACAGAGGTATGGAAATGAACTTTCTGCTGAGTAGTTTGACTGACAGCTAAGGCTGTCATATTCTATCAACATAAAAATTATGTAGTGACTACTTGAACCAACTATTCATTCAAACTACAGCTCCTGTGATTAGGAGCAAGGTGAGAGTAGAAATGTTCATACTTTTACATGGGAAGAGATGAAGAAATAAGAGCAGAATTGCTCTGGGCAGAGAAATTGGGTTCTTTGCCGAATATATTGGCTACCATTTTTAACTTCCCACAAATATCCAAATGATTCCTGAGAGAAGCAAACTTTACCTGCCACTGCTATGAGACTGCAGTTTTACCAGCAAGTTACTGGAGCGAGTTCAACATTCATTCCCAAAGGGATATGCCGTTCTTCAGACAGTAGAGTGGCTTCTGACTTCAACACGTAATCACTATGTTGAACAGAGCAATATAAAACATTTCTTTGAAGTATTCTAAAGTACAAAACTATAAATGTAAGTTGAATGTACTTAATAAGGCATAGTATGTACTTAAAACATATAAGGAATAGCTTATTTAATCATTAATTTATTAAAATATTTAAATACCAGCTTCTATGAAAGCATCTTAAGGTAAAAGGACCACTGACTGTTAGGTCCAGTCGCAGATGACTCTGTGGTTGTGGCGCTCATCTGCTTTGCTAGCCGAGGGAGCCGCCGTTTGTCCGCAGACAGCTTCCGGGTCATGTGGCCAGCATGACTAAGCCGCTTCTGGCGAACCAGAGCAGCACACGGAAACGCCGTTTACCTTCCTGCTGGAGCAGTACCTAATAAAACCCATTGAAATACAATAACAACAAGGCCTGGTTCACATATCATGCTAAACCATAGTTAATGGTTTACTCAGTTTAACATTAATGAGTCCCCAGTCAAAAGTCCCCACTTCACTCCTTTCACTCCTGGTTGCACCATATCAACAGCAATGGACCACAAGCTTTGCCTTATTGTGTCATCCAAAGCTAGGCATGTGATTTGATTCTCACCAAGCAAATCACAAGCAGTAGCCAAGGCTTCTTCTTGCCTTACCACTCACTGTTTGGGAGAAACAAACCACAAGGCCAGTCTTGGATGATATGACAAGCCAAGGCTTATTGGTTGTTGCTCCAGCAGAACACATCCAGAGCACATCCAGGAGAAAGAACACAAACTATGGTTTGTGTTAAATCATAGTTAATAACTATGGTTTAATATGGTGGATGAATATATGAAAACAGCAGTATTAACAGCCAGTGCAAATGTTACAACAAATGATTGGCATCAGTAGTCAGCAAAATCTTCAGTAATAGTACTATTTTAAAGATATTATCACACATGAACTTCATGACTTCATGACTTGTGTTTCATATTAGATGCACCTTTCAGAGCTTCAAGCATTACAGTTCAAAAGAACTTCTTCATTTTCTCCTAAACTACTGGTGAAAAGTCACAGAGAGCTCTACAAGCAGCCAACAACTAAAAGAGTGTGGGCTTATGTGAATGGATTTACACCTGAGCAAGGAGCTTATGCCTGGGGGCAAACAATTGCAGAGGTAAAGCAGAGGAAATCTCTCATTCAAAATAGTGCTTCTAAAGACCATTGTATTTAGTGCCCACAAACCCAGGAATGAAAATGTGAGACGTGGATGGAGTTTAAGGTCACGAATTTATTAGAGCCAAAAATCTTCAACCAAATAAGATACAAATATGTTGAGCCATGAAATCTGCACATTGGCTATTTCCCCCCAAAATACGCAGCAGCTTGGACATATTCAGTACTTTCTAATACATCTCCCATTTTGTTTTATTCCACCCCATGCAAATTGTGAGGTCTCAGTCCAGTTCTTGACTCTCAGGCAAAAGAATGCTTGGGTCCTATTCTACTAAGTTGTTGTGCTAGTGGAAGGCCACACAACAATTCCTGCTAGAACAACAGGACCTGCTCTCCTTCCCATGCCAGCCCCCATGCCCTCCCCAAATCTTCTCAGGAGGGTTGGGAGTATCCCCAGAACAGAGACAGAGGGAAGAGAGGGGAGATTGTTCTGGCAAGCATGAATCTTTGTGCTGATGGAATGATCATCTTAGCATGGCGTTGAATTTCATGCTTTGTCAATTGTAACAATAATAATAAAAATAATATTAGGAATAATAATAATAATAATAGGAATTCAAGACCATGTCCAACACATTGTATATGCATAACACTTGCCTTGAAATTAGCCTTACTTGGTATGCACCTCTGTTCTCACTAATGAATTGGAAGCCAGTATTTTCTAACCTGCAAGCTGAACTTGCAAACCAACATGGACCATTGAATACTAATGCAGTTTTTAATGTTTCAGCTACTTGACAGTTGTACAACTCAGCTAAAAATGCCACAACCTGCAAAGACATTGTACACACCTGATGGTGAGCAGCTGCAAGCATGGGATGAAATAGAAAGAGACATGATTGTTTGTGTTTGCACAGGCCATCCCTTTATGAGCAGAAAAGGTACATTTTCCGAAGGATTTTTTTTGTAGATAAGAGATATGTCTTATGTTTCTAAGAGGTGGGTGGGCTGATCAAGAAGTCTGGATGGCAGCCATGGCCAGATGTGATTAGCAAAACTCTCCCTGGCCATGTTTGATATGCACATGACCAGATAGATATAGATATAGATGATATAGATATATAATGAATATGTTTGACTTACGGGTTATTTTGAGTTGAAGCCCTTTTGTACTCCATTCATGACTCTAGAACACTTGCCACTGTCTATTTCCCCTTCACTTAACACAGAAGAAACACGACCAATGATTCAGGTCTGATAACAGTCACTATTATTTTTTTTAGTGATGGGGTATGTGGGTCTTGGGGGAAAAGGGAAATCCTAATCCCATGCCACCCCTATATATACTCAGCACAATATAAGATAATTTTGGTGCCCCACCACAAGTCCTCACCATAGCAAAAAGCAGTGGCAGAGAGGATTGTTCATAAAAGAGTAAGGCCCCATGTGATATATCTGCACCATAATTTTAATACACAATATTTTAATGCAGTCATGCACATAATTATTTCATTTATGAATCGCTTCCTATGAAGCATCTAAAAGTTATTTCACAAAACAATAAAAGTATATATATATATATATATATATATATATATATATATAGTTACATATATAAACATAGTTAAAACAGTTAAAATGATTACATATGTGAAAATAATTTCAATCCAATACAGGTCATGTCCAGGATTAAAACCTCCATTTAGAAAACTTGCTGGAAGAGGAAAGTCTTCAAGAGGCACTAAAAAGATAATAGGTGCCTTACTGATATGTAGCGAAGTATAGGTGCCACTACACAGTAAAGATCTGATTCCAACATCATATGGAAGATGGCATCTGCAGGACGCCCCCTTTCAAAGAGTGCACTGATCAGTTGGGTATATGAGGGGAAAGACTTTTTTAGTATCCCAATCCCAAGCTTTGTAGGGCTTTGTATATCACTAGCAGATATCAAATGTAGCTCAGTGGCTAACTGGCAAAATTAGGGGAGGGGGGAATCCATGCAGATAAGGTGAACATTGACATTTCCAGGAGATTCCATTTGTATCTACATCCACCTCCTAGACTTCATGTCATTCCTAACAGTCCCAGTACAGAAATAATCTACATCCATTGATTAATTCCAAACTAGAATCACCCAACCCTATTTCCATATCCAACTATTCTTATAACTTGTCCATAAACGAATATAAGACTTGAAACGTATGACAGTAACAACTTAAATTATACATTTGCATGTTGTAAGAGATTGGTAGACAAATAATTTTAAAAACTGAATTTTAAAACTGTTGTTTCAGCCATGAAACATGAATTGGAAGTTAGAGCTCTTTATGCCAGAATTCGGAAACAGCACGGTCCAGAATCTACCAACATTATTGTCTTACCATCAGAAAAAGTTACCGGGAAGGTTGTATCATAAAATTTAAATAATAGTACCGCATACTATATAATTGACTGTAAATTATGTTGTATTACTAGTAGTCATTGATAGCCTTATCCTCCATGAATTTATTTTATTCTTTTTTAAAGCCAACTGAGTCAGTGGCCATCATTGCCTCCTGTTAGAGTGAATTCCATGGTTAAGTATGCGCTGTTTGAAAAAGTCATTCCTTCAGTCTGTCCTGAATCTTCCCACTTTCAGCTTAATTGGATTTCTCTTTGTTCTAGTTTCACCAGAAATGGAAAAAAATCTCTCTGTCCACTTTCTCCACACCTCTATCATGTCATGCCTCACTCGTCTTTTCTCTAAGCAAAAAAGCTCCTAATGTTTTGACTTTTACACATAGGGGAGTTGCTTGATCATTTTGCTTGCCCTTTTTCCCTACCTTTTCCAGCTCCACAGTCCCCTTTTTGAGGCGGAGGCAACCAGAATTCTATGCGGTCTTCCAAGTGTGGTCTCGCCATAGCCATAAATGCAACACAGTTATTAACAGATGGTGCAGAAGGCTTTTTTTGCTGAAACTGATTAAGGATTTCCCTTATGTCACTTCTGTTGCGAAGGAGATCTCATTGGGAGTAAATCATAGCTAGGAACTCCATTTCTGGAGCAGTTTTAAATATTTTAAAATAATTGGACAGAAACTGTATCTTCACTCAAAGAAAAAGAATCAAGGGAGAACAAATGTCTGAAGTTAATTGTTGCAGGACTGTCAAAGCCACTAGAGGGGGAGTTTATTTCACTGACTTACTAGGTAAATTTTTAAAGACAAGTGATTATACAAATAGAGAATCTTTGAACAAAATTCTTTGTCCCTGACATTGTTGGTTAATATTTGTTGCCTTTAGCAAAAAGAATTTTACCCATAAGAAGTTCACAGTTAGTTCCATGTGGATAATTGGAAAGGGGAAAAAAGCTTTCTTTACATCATTCCTCACAAACAGCACGTACCGAAAAGGTCTACAATCTACTCTCATAACTGTGTTCATTGTGTAGAAACTTCATCCTGTAAACTAGGATACTTTACGTATAGTAAGCCATATATAAACTGACTAAATAAAATAATAAATAAAAATGATGACTAGCTGCAAAATAACTTGAGCAAGCCAGTCCCTCTTCATTGGAAAATATGTCTAACTTTATTTTTCTATAAGCTGAATAATATATTATTTTCATAAATTAAATATGGGACTAAGGGACAATTCAGCTATTAGAATTTTGCATGGATTATTTGCAATATCCTGTTCATGGAAAAATGTGTGCTATGGTAACACACAAGAATGATGACTGATTCACACAGCCATATTTCTTTTTTAAAAAGTGGTGAGTTGGTGAAACCATACATGTGCCCAATCTTTTGACTGCTCTGATATGTGTTGATATTTACGGCTTGCTAACCTTGGAAACTTTCAGGTGAAACATGATCTTAACACATGTGAGATGTCTATTGAGGTATTTATATCACCACTATATCAGATTTGTGCCATCACCCATCCCTAACAGATCTGTCCAATTCAGAGAGTATTTTGGAGTTCAAAACATTTTCATGGCTCTGTTGTTGTGTTGATCCCCTAAATTAAATTATTCACACAGTGTATTTTCCCATTCACACAGGGACTAAAATCACTCCTGCGTCTTGAAATGTAACCTAGTCACTAAATAGGTCAGTCCTGTCAAGTAAAATTAGTACTTGCTCTTACCAATGCATCTTTTAAAAATATTATCTAAAATAGAGGTCACATGTACCAAGTTGGTATCAGATCTGCTGGCCTCCTTCACATTCCTGTGTCTCTGTACTAGTCCCTACACCCCTGCACGGTAGAAAGTAGACCTCATCCATTGCCACTTCCATTGCATTCAGCGTGCTGGAGCATGTAAGAATGTGAGAGGGGACCCAACACCCTCTCTCCTCCTGCTGCTGCTGCTTTCTTTCCATTCTCTGCAACCCCAGAGACTGTGCCACTCCTCCCTTTTCCGCGTCTCTGAGTCTGTATTACAAGGTACAGCAAGCTGCAGACAGTAAGAGATTAATGAAGAGCATCAGCAAGCGGAATCAAGAAATGTTCTTGATTATTTTAATGGCAGAGGGGGGGTGATTGCAGGCCCTGTAGCTGCACTGAAGAGGAGGCTATTTATTTTGGGTAATCTCTGGATAGGCTGTTGATGGGGGAATAATAATAATAATAATAATAATAATAATAATAATATATTAATACCCTGCCCATCTGGCTAGGTTTATTCTGGTGGAATAAATGGATGTGTGTGAGGGTGAGAGAGAATCAAAGACAAAATGAAAAAAAATAGGAAGGTGGCTTGGGGTTAGCTCTGGGATTGTCCACTTTTGATTTTGGCTTCAAGCACTGGTAGTATGTGTCCCAAACTACTTTTCCTCAATGGAACATGGCTCTCAATTTTAAAAAAAGCCTCAACTTTAAAAAGGTTGCCCCTGTCCCAGAAGACTGCAAAACCAGGAAGACACTTGAGTTACTGGAGATCCGTCATATGAAGCTGGTTAGCTTGGTGGATCAGAAGTTGCTGTACTTTGTCTCTCTGTATGTGGAAGCTCTGTATTAAGTCATGCTGTGAATGCATTCAAGCATTCAAAACATGCAGGGCAGAAGAAGTGCAAGTAAGGCTAAGCACACTGGAGAATTTAATGTCTTATGTTCCCTTGAAAAAGCTCATCGCGCAAAAATGACCCTGGGAGGAAATATTTTAAATAAAAAATTACTGCAGAATATGTAGCAGAATAGTTTTAGACAGTATGACTGAAGTCTTGGCAACATCATGATTCCTGTGAATTTCTTTTTTTTAAAAAATGCAACAATATTAATAGTGACTTTTAAAAATATATGCAGGTCAACACAAATGGCAGTCTTCTGGCTCTTACATGCAGAACTGATCAGCATTCCAACGACTAGGTAAGTAGTCATTGACGTTTAAAAAAATCTAGTTATTTTAGCCGGTGCCAACTCAGACTCATGAGGCATTCCATCCCTTTCAATAAATGTCGCTAAATCACAAGTAAATGTTCTTAGAATGTTTTAACTTGCTATTCAATTGATATCACTTGTATTACCCCATAGGTTTGGACCTCTGTATTTCCTAAACAGCACCAGTTTTAAAATCATTCCTTATTTTGCCATTTCTGTAGTCACTTCCAATGCAGCCAGTTTGAATTGCATTGGTAGGAAGTGATGTTGCTGCTCCCCAGTTAAGAATGTATCTTCCTTTAGAGAAGTGACCATTCCTAACCCCACACATTTTCCAGGAGAGCTGTATTGGGGTGGGGTCGTAACAAACATTTAACATATCTTGGCACAATCTGGCATAGAGTCAAGCATGTTTAAAACCATGGTCTATAATGCACTTAATTCTGCTAGTTCGTGACCAGTGGTGTGTGTGTGTGTGTGTGTGTTATTACACAAGGGTTCAGTCTTTCACAGAATGCATGGAACTTGCATTGCAGCAATGCTACTAGGAATACCACCCACCACCATTTAAAAAAAAATATGGGCAAAAAAATATGGGGGGGGGACACGCTATAAATAATTCAGAAATTAAATTAAAAGGAAAAATTTTCCATGTAAAAATCGCATAGATAAGTTGTTTGCACTCTGGTGCCATCTTTATAGTTTATAACGCATTCAAAGCATTGTTTTTTGACTAATGTAGCTGAGTCCTTGGTTTAGCTCTGTGGATCTTTGCTGCTAATGCATTTTAGTGTTGCTAAAATGTATTAGGTTGGTATCCAGATTAGTTAACAAATGTTAATGGTTTCAGATGCATCATGTATTTTTCTGTCCCCTCAGTGACCTTTGGAGAGTGACAGCCAGAGACTAATCCATGCCAGGCAGACCACAGCTTAAGCAGACAATTCTGTTTAATGAATGCCAGGGACTGCAGTAGATAAACAATAGCTCCTTTCCTCTTAAAATAAAAAAAATCCTTCCAGTAGCACCTTTAAGACCAACTAAGTTAGTTCTTGGTATGAGCTTTCGTGTGCAAGCACACTTCTTCAGATACCAAGTGTGCTTGCACACGAAAGCTCATACCAAGAACTAACTTAGTTGGTCTTAAAGGTGCTACTGGAAGGATTTTTTTTATTTTGACTATGGCAGACCAACACGGCTACCTATCTGTAACTAATCCTTTCCTCTTAGTCTTTATTCAGGATCACATTTTACAGTTGACTCTGGGATCTGTCCCATGATGATAAATTCCAGAGCCTAGAAGCCTACACTCGAGTCTGGTCAGGATAGCATGGTTGCCCCCTACACAGGTGCCCTCTGTTCAGTTCTGCACCTAGATGGACCCACCACAGAACTACTTTCTCCCTCCACTATCCTCATCTTCTGCCCATGCATTCTATTTTTATCAAGAATTCAGGAACCAACCCTACTTGAGTGTAGTAAAGTGGGTGGTAATCTATGTATTCGCACCAAGTTCTCTGACCATCAGTCCAAAAAATATACTATAGTAGTTGAACAATCTCCACCTATTTCTGACTCACAATTTTGCGTACGTCTGTAAATGCACTGAGCTTTCACTAACTGGTAATATCTCCCTTAGTTAAGCAGTGAAACCAATAACATTCGCATCCATAAAGTCCTAGCTTCACTCCTGCTTTTACAGCACCGCCTCAAAGGAACTGTAAGCACCTCATATAACCATTCAGTGGAATGTGTGCTGGGGAGTTGTGGGTTGGGGAAGTTCAGCTTGCAAGCTGTTCCAGGCCATATACTTGGAACGTAACCTGACCACAATTAAGTGTCGCTCCAATTTTACAGTTTGTGTGTAAAAAGAGCTATCCACTTTTATTCTTTTGTAAAGTTTTATTTCTTGTAGCTACGGACAATGTTCAATGTCAAAAAGGAGGAACCTGAAATATTAAAGGCAGACAGTGAGTTCCAGAATTAAGCTTTTTGCTGGTTAGCAAATTGCTTTGAGAAATACGGAGCTATATTTTCTTTTAATGTTGTTGACCATAGACTCTCTTACATCTATGGATTTTCCCAGAATAAAGGCGGAATCTCTCCCAAGCAGTCTATCTCAACTGTGTTTTACATCCCTTTTGCTCTGCTGGAACAGCCAACAGCATTTAACATGACACCTGCTTTTTTTTAAGGGAACATCATAACACTTCCTGGTATTTTGCACCATATCATTAAAGATCACTAAACTTTTTCTTTGCTGTTCCTGTCTCTTTTTAATGTCTGCCTTTTCTTGCTAACAGTAAAGACCAATATTAATGGAAAACCCATTAAAAAAACTATTATCCAATGAAGAAAAAGTGAATGCACTCAAGTGTAAATGGAAGACTTATCGATCAATTTCCAGCTAAACCTGGCTTGCCTGACACTTTGCAACAGTGGAATGTGTTTTTATTGCATGGCCAGGTAGTTCAGATTTCCGGTCATTTTTAGTAAAGACCCTTTTTATAACGTGGATAAAATTTTATCACAGAGCTATGAAAAGAAAATTAGGCTTCATAACTCACATAGGACCTTGAAGAAACTGCTTCTATAAATTTTTTAAACATTATCAAACTTAATGCACCTGTTCTGACAAATTAGTGTTTATCTTCCCCCTCCCGTAATTAACTAACGGATTTCCTTTTCCCCCCTCTCCTTTTTCCCATAAAAGAAGAAATTCTTTGGCTATCGGTGAATATTACCAGAAAAATGAAACCTTATCTGCAGATTTTAATTAATCGAAGATATAAGTTGAATAGATTTTTTTGTGGTCGTTTCAACAACATGCCCACACTGGCTTATGTAAAATGTACAACGACAATATTTCATTGAGTTGACTTTTCTCTGACCTCTGCACAATATACTGGTTTTGGGAAATCAGTTAGTATGTGCAGCAGTTTTGAATGTGCTGGAAATGCTGAGCAAAAAGGAGACGTGTATCTTATTCCACATGAAATCACCCGAATGTGATGTTGTGTTCTCAGTGGTTTCCAAGCTACATGTATTAGTGTCACCTCTCAAAATAAATCAGCAATTTGAAGGTTATGGCTATTTAAAATAACTTTTAGTGCCTCTTAAGTACTTATGTAATTATAAGTTATCATTTAAATTACAAACTATTGTTATGTATTTTGGAGATCTATATTTCTGTCTGAATCTTTTGAAACAATTTATAATATTCCAATTACAGTTTGTCATAAAAAACCTATAAAACATTAAAGTTATTTTTAGAGCTATCTCTGGATTCAGTGTCCTTCATAATAAAAAGTTTTGACCGAAACTACATGCATTCAATGATCCATATGATTATAGGGAACAAAAAGGACCCCATTAAATGCAATAGACAGCAGCAATCTGTGCAAGCAAAGGATTTGGCTCTGCCTTTGAAATTAATGGAGGAATTCATTTTAGGCAGCTGTGCAACTGAATTTCTGTTCCTGGAATAGAAAAAAAGCAGCCCAATATAATCTTACAAAAATATGTGTTTGTTAGAACACATACTTTGAATACAGAAGGTCCCATGTTCCATTCTTTGGAATCTAAGTTAAAAGGGATCAGACAGCAGGAGATGGGAGCCAAAAACTCAGCTTGATGGACCGAGAATTTGACCTGCTCTGAGTCAGCTCTTACATTCTTAAATGAGGGCTCGTAGCAAAACTATATGGCTAGAGTTATATGGTGACAAAGAATGCTTTTTATATCAATCTTCTCATATTTTCATGAATTTGAGAAGGCTTCCATCTGACCACATTCTCTTTTTGAAGCATGCTGCGTCAATAATACAATGCCTCTGCTTGGTTGGAAGGTTTTGAAGGCTTTCTGGTTGAGGGAGGGGGATGAAGAGAGATATTAATACAGTGGTACCTCGAGTTAAGAACTTAATTCGTTCTGGAGGTCCATTCTTAACCTGAAACTGTTCTTAACCTGAAGCACCACTTTAGCTAATGGGGGCTCCTGCTGCCGCCACACCGCCGGAGCCCGATTTCTGTTCTCATCCTGAAGCAAAGTTCTTAACCCAAGGTACTATTTCTGGGTTAGCGGAGTCTGTAACCTGAAGCGTCTGTAACCCAAGGTACCACTGTAGTTTTGTCCTGAATACAAAAGTGCTTTGGCTAGAGGGGCAAGTTCTCCTGTTTGTGCTATCAAGTGTGATTTAAGTAGAAATAAATCAATAAACTAGAGATGCCATGTTTTCATTAAAATGGCATTTGATCTCATTAGTTTAGATTATGATGAAAGTGCAGGGGATGTATTAGCCCAGTCACTCAAGTGGGAAGAAATTTGTTTTCATTCCTGGCATTCTGCAACTGGTAATGTCTAGAAATAAATTTCTAAAGTGGAGCATTTCTACTTTGCAGAGCCAGGATCAAAAGACGGAGGCGCTACAGTTCAGTGACAGACCATATGTTTACATGTGGAAAGTCCCAGGTTCATAGGAAGATAGGAAGCTGGCTTATATTGAGTCAGATCTACTCGATCTCAGCGTTGTCTATGCCAGGGGTAGCGACTCTTCCAAAGAGCCCTGCTTTGGCCTGCAAGATCATGTTTCACAAACCACACCTGCCATCAACTGATATCATTGGATGATGTCATCTGATGAGCGGGGTTCAATCCTGCCAAGTGCTGCTTCGCCAGTTTGTTCCCTGGCTTCAGGATTGCACTCTGCAGTCACCAGCTTCAAAGTGGGATCCAAAATGAATCTTGTGGTTGTGTGTGCAAACCCTTAATAAAAATGTTAAATAAAATTTGTGAGCGTCTAAACCTAACAGCTGAACGTTGCTGAAGTTGCTGGTCTCTCACATATTTTTTGTAACCTTGGGCTTTTCTGTCTTGCAACTTCGCATCTGGAAATGCTGAATCCAACTTAAAATATTATTAAGTTGTTTCAAATGCAACTCTCACCACTAGGTGGTGCCTTATCTCACCTAAATCCCGATGTCTATGTAAATACTAATAATATTATAAAGGTATTTTTCGCCACATAAACACACACCCATTTTTTCAAAGATACTAAATGAAATGAAGGAATCCAGAATTGGGAGGGGAAAAATCCTTTCCAGGAAAATAAGGATTTGCTCTAAGTCTTACTGCAGTATGCATGGATATAGGATTGCCATTTATAAGCCCTTTCTCTTTTCCAGCATTTATCTTTTAAAAATAAATAAATCCAAATTTGAAACCTTGCTATAATGTCAGAAGTTTGCAGATGGGGGGAAAATTCAGAAAGAAAGAAAATATGGTACACCTTTCCAAATCCCAGGTCTCCCACTCTCAATAAATTGAAGACAATATCAAACCATATGTGGCAGTTCTTATATACCATCAGTTGTCAACTTCCTTCCGTAGCATAATACGTTGTTCTGTTATCATCAGATTTTAAAGACAATAAGGGTGCAATCCTGAATTGCCCCCCATGAGCTTGGCGTGGATTTATGGAGCGGTAGGACCACCACCACAGCCCTGAAGAAGAGAAGAAGAAAAAGAGTTTGGATTTGATATCCCGCCTTTCACTCCCTTTAAGGAGTCTCAAAGTGGCTAACATTCTCCTTTCCCTTCCTCCCCCACAACAAACACTCTGTGAGGTGAGTGGGGCTGAGAGACTTCAGAGAAGTGTGACTGGCCCAAGGTCACCCAGCAGCTGCATGTGGAGGAGCGGAGACGCGAACCCGGTTCCCCAGATTACGAGTCCACCGCTCTTAACCACTACACCACACTGGCTCTCTGCCACATAGCAGCTTGGAGAGATGTTGTGGGGCATGCAGACATGGGCACAGCCAGGATTTTTGTTGGGAGGGGGGCAAGACTTTTGTTAGAGGGCAGAATCTCAGTTAGCTATGTATTTTTATTGGTTTTTATTTATTTAGGGGGGCAGCTGCCCCCTCTGGCTATGCCCATAGATGCTGATTTCTGCGCCAGCCAAGACATCCTGGGCCAGCTCAGCCCTCAGGTGCCCTCAGTACTATCATTTAGGTACCATGCAATAAGATTTCAGGATTTTAAATAACTTTTAAAGCATTTTTAACTTGGAATAGTCTTTATTTTTTGATTACTGCTGTTTTAGTTTGTTATATTAGTGTTTAAGCCACCGCAGGAACTTCAATTTATGTTGACAATACAAGATAAAAAAGGATGTAAGTATTTGAATCATTGACAAGATAATTATGGCATAAAGAGATGTGATTGAAGGTCCACACAGTTCAAATCTTGGACAAAAATGAGTGAAACTTTTTAGGAAACATTAAAGTGAATGGTTTACACTCAGCCATACATTCAATAGGTCTCTCTAGTTCTTTATCTATCTACCTTCAAAGTCAGTTGAAACATAGTGCCTGGAATCCAGCAACAGGCACACTAGTTTCTTTCAAATACATTTGTTTATCATGAACTCTTACAGAGAGGATAAAGTTACCAGTTGTTGTCACACAAACATGGGGGGGGGCATTGATTAAGCTATTACGATAAGTGTCAATATTTTGACACTTTGGGCTGAGTTTTTAGCAACAGAACATTTACAATTAGTGTGGCTGATAAGAGGGATTTGGCTAGAATAAAGTTCACAAAAAGCCTGGGCATAGACAAGAAGGGGAGCGGAGCATGAAGTAGCCAAAGAGAAAGGGAAGAAAGGAAGGGCATTGACAGGAGCAAGCCAGGAGTAAATCACACCAAGCAAGTTGGAGTTAACTCTTCATTAGCAAAAACATGATCTGCACAGGCAGGTCTTGCTTCCATGAAGCACTTGCTGAGACTGAAGGTCCCCGCCTCCCCACAGCTGCCTAAGTCCTCTCCTCACCAGGGTTTCGCCTAAGCAATCTGAGACTGTTTCTGTTTGAAGCTAACTTCTCCTCTGCGCTCTTCATGCCTCTCCTGGTTCTGTGAGACCAGTGGGGAGGGGAGTTTGTTGCAGCAGGAGGGGGATACACCCGTGACTCTTCACCAGCTGGACTCATCTCTGCCTCTTGGCCTCCCTCCTCTCCTGCTTCAGCTTCTGCCTGTGGTTCTGGACTTCTCTCTGCTACAGGCTCCCCCCACTCACTGAACCCTGTTACCTCCTCCCAGTCTGCTCCCTTTTCTCCCTGCAATCACTCATCATTGTCCCACCACCAGTCCCCAGCTTCTGAGCCTTCTTCCCATGGGGGTTCCCCAGCTGGTTCCTGCCACCTTTCCTCTACCTCCAGTCTGTGACAGGCCCACAGGAAAGTGTGGGGGGAAAGGGCCCATGGGAAAGGTGTCTGCATTCTTTTATATTTCTTTTACATGCAGGAATGTAGCGATGATATAAAAAGGAAGTTATTTATGAAAATAAATGCCCCTGATCATACTATCATAAATCCACGTAAGTAATGATTTCAGTGTATTCTACTGATATGTGCCAGACAAAGGGCATGGCCCATATATTCTTGGTGAGGTTGCTACAGTTCAAATCTACACTGGGGTGCACATTGCAAAGACGGTGAAAGCTGACACAAACCTGTAAATGTTACTTATTAATGGCCTCTGTTAATAGCGGGGGGGCGGGGAGCCTGTGTTAAATTGTTCAAATGGCTGCTGTGTTTTAAAGCTGAAATAAATTTAATTCCAGTTGCTTCACGTAAGTGAAATAGGTCACTACCTTTACTTCAGAAAGCTTTTCCCCGCCTTTCCCTTCATAGCAATTTGCAAAGTCTTGAGGAACTAAAAAGTCTACCCCTTTCCATTTGGGATTTTAATTATTTTTAAGTCAATGTGGAGATAAACTGAAATGTGTTTATGTGTTGCTGAGCTTCAGCAAGACGGCTTTGATTTGAAACCAAGGTGCAGCTCTTGCACAGAGTCACCACATTTGAAATGACATTTATTTTCTCCACGATGCTGTATGACCCACTTATATCTGTCCCACACTCCTGCCGAGAGATTTAATATTGAATGGAGGTGGGGATAAACACTGCCTCCATCCAACAATTCCCCTCCTCTTTCTCTCTGAAGATTCTGTCCTTGTCAAATGTAACACAGCTGCTCTACCTGGGTGAGGCTAGATTTGTCTGAAACAAGGAAATGAATTTCATCCACTGGCATGGGGAAGTTCTCAATAACAGCCAAATAAGGTTTTACTTAGTGACCTCCTATGCTTTTGCCCAGTAAAAACCAGCTGTTTTCCCCACACCCCTAAATGGTCCATTTGACACTCAAAGGGCTAGCGGCTGATTTGGAAAAGATCAGAGATGGATTAACAATGCCGCCTTTTTGTTTTGTTCTGGCAAGGAACGAGCAGCCTTTTCAACATTCGTGGCTTGGAGCTCTTCCATTGCCACTAACAGCTGAGGTGTTTACAGTTCATGGTTTCTAGGGTGACTGTATGTTTACCAATCTCTGAGCAGGCCATGCAGGCTGACTCTTGAGAACACATTCGCTACAAAGTGTGGATAACAGGATACCGCCATCAGCCAGATCTCCAGTCCAGAAGCAGATATCATCAGACCAAGTGTTGTAGCTACATATGGAAACACTGGAGGCTTATCATTAAGGGTGGCTGGGGTAGCGTCCTCCCGTCTGCAGGAGCTCCCCCAAAACCAGAGCCCCTTTCACCTGAAGACTCTTGCTTCTTTGCCCCAGTGGCAACTTTAGTATCCTGTTGTTTCGGCTACTACAGACACTGCTATGTGTCTCATCCATTGACTGAACTTCCTGTGGTTCATGTGTGACTTCCTTCCTGGTCCCTTGCATCCAGCCATCACTCCATCTGTGGAATTTTGGAGGCTATGGTTTAGTAACCAGTAGCACTCACAGTGCTTTATTTCATTGTTGGATTGAAGAGTTTTAAACACCTTGAAAACTTGCTGTAAGTCTATGTATGGCTCTAGATGGACCTGTGGTCCAACTCTGCATAAGGCAGATTCCTGTTCTTTTAAAACAATACAGTAACAAGTATTTCTTTTTTGATGTTTGATTTCTTTGAAAAATAATGTAAGAAAACAAAATTCAAGCATCATACAAACAAGAAATGTCACATTATGGCGGATACAATACAACAACGAACAATCTTCACCAAATTTCCAATTTATTTTCTCATATATTTATTACTGTCATCATCATTTTTGGGGGGCTTTTGTGCTGTTTCGATGTTGCCGGCCTGTTTAGCAAAAACTGCTTGCCTTGTTATCTTCATGTTATTTGGAGTTATTTTCTGCAAATTCCACTGCACTGTGAGTACAGTACAGGTGGATGTTAAAGAATCACCTTCCTCCCAAATGGCAAATGCAAAATGTGACAACTTTGCAAAATGGCGTAGGCATGTCTCCTGCTGCGCAGGAGCTAAAGCCAAGGCACTTATTAAGACACAATATGTCTGCTATGAAATAAGTCTCTTTGTGTTTAGCATTTAACTTGCTCTCAGGTGAGTGAATACAGGATCAAAGCCTAGGCTTTGGTTTAGGGTTGGCATGGGGGAGAGCAGGGTTCTTGTGACTTTAAAAGCTATATGGCAAGCAGAATTTCAACAGGTTAAGCTTTTCTAGTATGGAAATACAATTATAGGGAAAGCTTCACCTGTGGCCTGTAATAAAGTGATGGTGGGAGATAAGGGGAATACATCGAACTGTGAGCATATGCTGCCGTCTTTCAATACCTTGCTAAACATGATTGAGTTGGCTTGGAGACAGATAATCTATTATGCATATAAATGCCAACATTATTAAATCAAAGGGAGTTATTTCTGTAGAAGGGGTGACAGTAAGCAGGGGACTGTGCAGAGGAGCAGCTCTGCTCTTCATTTGCACTATTGTTTCATACATCAGTGCTGGGAATTTTCCAGCCCACCTAGTACATTATGGAAAGCATGACAGCAGTTTATTGAGCATTGATCCTGACTTTTTTGAAGGGAGAATAGACAACATTGGCTATTTAATGAGCACTCTTTCTGATTTGTTTGCAGGGAGGATTTTGGTGATGTTGCATCAAAGCAAGATGTTACATCCCACACTTTGCAGTGCATTTTCCCTTTCCTTCTTGCAAAAAGTCTGATATTTGGGAGAACTGGGATTGTGGTGCAAGACCTCCCAATCAGCTATAAATGTGGAGCCTGAACTTCTCAGTATGTGATTGCATCACACCTGAAAATAGTGACAGTCTAGCAGCGTCCAGAGAAGATTTGCCAGGAAAGAAATGATCTGAATTTTTGCAGGAAGCAGAAACAACAAGAAAAAGGCTTCAGTCTTCATCTTATTAGGAAAACACAAAGTGACTTAGGTGGATGAAGCCAGCACTTCGGTTCTAGGGAAAGGATGCAAAACAATTCAGAGCACTGCTAAATTCTCATACAGTAGGAAAGTGATAGGTATATATGGAAATGATCCATCAAAGCTCAGCACTTTTAAATCCCATTGGCTTTACCCGTGGAATTCAGTATGTCCCTAAAACTGTCCCTTCTGAATTAATGGGACTTAAAATGTTGAACTGAATTGTGCTTTGTGTTTGGACAAAGTGGTAGCCTAAAGTACAGTGTTTCCCTTATGGAATTCTTTTTTGCTGGGATAATAACTTTACATAGATTAGATAGGTTCAGTAGATGCTGTATTCTGTTCACATTCTGTCCGTCATATGAATACGTGTTCCCTATTCCTACCTCACTCAAAGTAATGAGGCTTCAGCTTTTAAACCTGGAGCTCAGTGGCTTTAAATTGTGTTTGTGGCGGCCTTAAATTTCCGTAACCGCGGTGTGGCTTTTAGAATTACAGGAACTGTAGTTGTTAAAGAAGAAGAAGAAGAAGAAGAAGATTTAAGAGAAATATTATTGATGTACTTTGGTCTCTCAAGAAAAATGTTGTGGGTGACCTTACACGTGAGCTGTATCTTTGTACTTCAGCATGCAATTTATAGAGATGGAGATGTGTTCTGCCTACGTAAACTACGGCAAAAGATTAGGCGGTGCCTCCATCTTTCTGATCTTGCCCACCAAAATACAAATGTCTTTGAAAGTGAAGTGAATTCTGTCGAAATACAAATGTGTCTTCCTTCAGCCTTATCTTGACTGGTGGCATTTTATTCAATTGTTGAAATTTAGATGTTTCCACAGAAGTAATTATAATGGGAAAACTAAACTGCTAGTGTTATGGGCAAAACAGGATTGTCAAACTATGACATCTTTGGCATTTTATTTCTTATCCTCTATTGTGAAAGAACCAGTACAAAGCATCATATCTTTCTCTTGTCAGGACCTAGATATGAACCAGACGAGCTGTTTCTCTCTGGTGCCGGTTAGGTCTAGGTTGGCAGTTTCCCATGTCCCTCACCTTGTTGCAGTCTGCGCAAGCAGAGTTGCAGTCCACACTGCATCCTTCAGCCCATCATTGTGCCATTTGTGTGACTGCAAAACCTGGTGTTATGCCAAGATCTGCCCTTCAGTGTCTCAAATTATTTCTTCCTCTGCAAAGCAGGCTTCTATTCTTCCACCTCATTCTCAGGGCACTTCCGATAATATAAATATCTAAATAGACTATAAATACTTTAGCCAAATAGATTATAAAATAGTTTAGCCAAGCCTACCCAGACATATAGAATCTATATGTGTTTCATTTATTTTTAGCTACACTTGATTTTAATCATCTTTTTCTTTTTAACCTTTATTAGGTTATTAACAACCTAAAAGTGCAGTAGCAGTACCATATACAAAGCAAATAATAAACAAGGAGAAAAGGAAATGGTGGCACACAAATATAAATCAAGACAGGCACATTTCCTGTTTTCAATCACCTTTTGAATGTTTTTAGATACATTTTAAACCGTTTTTTAGTGATAATTTTAGTATTTTGTATTTTTGTAAACCACTTAGAGGTTTTCTGGGGGCGGGGTGGGGTTGCAATCAAGTGTGGAGAGTGCGGGGGGTGCGGTCCACCCCGGGTGTCATCCCTAAGGGGGGGTGACATTGCCGTCCCACCCCCCTGGGACACTCGCCAATTGCCACAGGTGGTGCCCCCCTGGGATGCTTGCCCCACCCCGGTGGACAGCATGTGCACCACTCCGGGGGCCAGAGCAGCTAGCTCCGCCTCTTGGGGGAGAAGAGGGAGGGGATAAAGTCCCACTGTGAAAGAAGAATTCCTTGCACTGACAGGATGTGTTAGATACCACCCAATGTTTCTCTCTCTCTCTCTCTCTCTCTCTCTCTTTCTCTCTGCACGTGTGTGTGTAAGTAATCAATAAACACTTTTTAAAAAAAGATGTATGTTGGAAGACAGGCCACATTGGATATTGCCTAAAAACAAATAACCGGGAGAAACTCAAATCCTACAACAAATGGCTCAACTGCTGAATTTCCAGCAGGACTGAATAATTGTGATTCTGAACTATAGACTTCAGTTCTTGTTTATATATTTTAAACCTGCCAGATCTTTTGCTGATATAGATGTGGCCCTGTAGCTGCAACCTGTTTTCTTGATCTGTTGCCAGTCAGGCTTTTATGGGGATGCTTGGAAGATGTACTTCAACAGTTCCTTTTTATAATCTCTATCATTAACACCTCTTTGGCATCAGAGAGCGGGTTTCTTTGCTATAGATTGGAGGAACAGTTGATTAAGCAGCCTTTCCCTGCCCTGGGAGCAATTTCTCAGATTTCTTCCCTGTTTCAAATATGCCTTCTGTACCAAAGGTTCTCAAAAAAAAAGGAGGGGGAAAGGGAAAAGGAGGAGGAGGTTGTGGCAGGGCAATCACAGCCCTTACCTCCACTATAATAATACAGTGTTTGAAAAATTTCAATCAGGCCAATGCAGTGAGGTATCTTTAATGAGGATTTTTTACTGACCTTATGTTTGACGGTAGGTGGATTCTGATCTTTTTTTGTGGCTTTCCACATGTATCCTTTGCCATTCTTTTTCCAGACTTTCAGCCTTTGGACCACTTTGTAAAAACATCGTTTCATTAGTGTGTGCCTCTGTGGGGCCAGTTTGTTACAATAAATAAAACGGTCCTCTGATAGCGCTTCTGTGGCTATGAATGGGGTGGATACCGTTCTCCTCTTCCTGTGTATATTGTCAGTTGTGCTTGCATCACTGGCTCTATTATGCTATGCTATGATAGAAGTTATCCTAATAAATTGGCTTGGGTGTGTGTGTGTGTTGTACCCAGAGGGAGGGGCCCATCAAAAGGGGCACATTTCCATATCTTCCATGGGCCCACACCTGCGAATTCAAAGAAGGCTTTGATTCACATCTGATCTGCTGCAAGCGTAGCTTTATTGTTTGTTGCCTCACAGGCCTGCTTCCACCCATGTCTGAGGTCACTGTCACCAATGACCAAAGCATACCCTCCAATGTGCCATGGCCCCAAACCAGAGCAAGGTAAAGGACCCTCTGGGTGGTTAAGTTCAGTCAAAGGCGACCATAGGGTTGCGGCGCTCATCTCACCTTCAGGCCGAGGGAGCTGGTATTTGTCCACAGACAGCTTTCCAGGTCATGTGACCAGCATGACTAAACTGCTTCTGGCGCAATGGAACACCATGACAGAAACCAGAGCGCATGGAAACACTGTTTATCTTCCTGCCCCAGAGGTACCTATTTTTCTACTTGCACTGGCATGCTTTCGAACTGCTAGGTTGGCAGGAGCAGGGACTAAGCAACGGGAGCTCACCCCATCGTGGGGGGGAAACCAGGATACCATCTTCCAGGTCCGCACTCCTGCACAAGTCACACGACCCGTGCAAGATCACGAACCTGGAAAAGATACTTTTTCAGGGACAGCACCCAAAGACATGATTTTGGGGGCACCGTGCAAGATCACAAAATGAAACATCTGTGGGGCTGTTTCCTGTCACAGTACTATAATTGCAAGACAGTTTAGGAAATGGTCCATTACATCATTATTCCACAGCTAGATACTTTGCATTTTGCTAGAAATGTTAGATTTGTTCTAGTGACCAGCATCAGGAATGTTTCCTGCCCAGTTTTGCATTTATTCACTTTCTGTTTCTCGAAGCTTCTTGATTCAGCACCATTTTTTTTATTATTTCTGTTATGCAAATACGAACATGAGATAATTGCTATTGGAATGGAGCTCGCCAAAGCTGCGAAGGCAGCAGCACAGCTTATCATCTGACATAGACAATTTAGATCATAACTTTCAGGGGCAGGACCGTTTCCCTATGAAATAGTTTATTGATTACAAGATTTGCAGTGATGCGAATATGTAATTTTAGACCCCAGACTTAATGGTCTTACAGAGCAGGTGGGGGTTTTAGACAGCCATGCTCATTACTTCAGTCATGAAGCACACAATTAACATTTCTGTTCCCTACCAGAAACACCCTCCACTGTCACCCAAGGCTTTACAAAAGGGTTCTACACTCCTGATATGTTAGAACAAATAGCAATAAAACACTTACAACAAAAAAAGAGTTTGTCAGCCCCAATTTCCTTTTAAATTAATCAATAAATAACTTGAGCATGAGCAGTTTCATATTTTTAATTCACTTAAATTATAGAATCAAAGGATGAGCAAGTAAAATCCTCAATGATATATTGGGCAATAGATATTGCTCATAATATAGACACAGAAGCATGGGAACGATTGTGGAATATGGATATAAAATTTACAGCATGTTGTAGTCTAAGAGAAAATTATATGAAAATGATATATCGATGGTATCTAACACCGAGTAAATTGGCAAAAATGTATAAATCTAAATCAAATAAGTGTTGTAAAGAGAAAGAAGGTTGTTTTTATCATATGTTTTTATCATATGTGGTGGTCTTGTAGTAAGGTTAAAGCTTACTGGGAAATGATATATAATGAATTGAAAAGGATGTTTAAAATTACATTTGTAAAAAAAACAACAGAAGCTTTTCTTTTGGGAATTATAGGGTCAGAACTACCTAAACTATATAGAAACTTATTCATGTATGCTACTACAGCAGCAAAAATGTTACTTGCCCCAAAATGGAAAGAAGTAGAAGTCCCAGCAAAGGAAGAATGAATACAAAAACTTATGGAATATGCAGAAATGGCGAAACTTGCCAGAAAAATAAGAAACCTCCCCCCACATACATGAAGCGCAGCTTCAGCAAGGTTTAGAAGAGTGGGGAGGTGCTTCCGAAAACTGCTCTCTGATGTGCCTCGCTCCAGGGAACAACTTCAGGAAGTTATAAAGCAACCATGAGGGGACTGTGGGAACGAGAGAAGCCAAGCATTGCCACCCATCTGTTTAATGCGCACTGTAGGGACAGAAAACAGCAGAATTCGCGTGGGAAAATTAACTATGCCCAGCAGGTGTAGCTCAGTTTTCTTCAGCCTTGCACCCTCCTGGTGTTGCTGGCCTGCCACTCATCAGTCCCAGCAAGCATAGCCAGTGGTCAGAGAGGATGGGAGTTATAGTCCAGCTACATCTAATGGGCATCACATTGGGAAAGGCTGATGTCAACACTCTGTTCCATTGCAATTCTAAGGACAGTGGGAAATGAGAAAGCAACCATCAGAGAACGATTGGCTCCATCTGGAAGCGCTCTGTATGAAAGATGAGGGGAACTGGTGGCCGTCTTGCTCTTGCTTATGAGCATAATAATGTTTGAAGCAGTGCAACTGCTCTGCAGTTGCTAGAATTTGCTTGTATCCTTTGCTTTAAAAGAGTATGCTTGCATCATTTGATTTGGGCACTCTAGTAAAGACAGCCACTATGGTCAAGTGGCTAGAGCGATGGAGTTGATGCAGGTGGCCTGAGCATCACATGGGACTGATTGATGGAGTTCAGGAGTTCCTGTAACAGTAGCCGGCACTGTGAGTGCATTTAGTGTTCTGCCCGTGTAGAAGATGATAAAGATGTGCAAAAGCCTGTATATCACTCAGCTTCTGTGGAGGAAGATGGATGCTTGGAAGGGAAATGGGCAAAAAGCATTACAATATTTCAGCGTGTGACTGCAAATTATTCTGTCCCGCTGCTAGCATTACTTGTGAACTGAGCTTGGTTTTTCCTTCAGATATTTACCATTGTATGTTTCCATGAATTCACTTAAAACATCTTCACCACTTTCCAGTTCTTCAAATTGGCTTTTCTTCCCACTACTGGATAAAATTGATTTGTTTTAATTTACATATTCTAGGAAGGTTGACCTTACAGAATTCTACACATTTGCAAAATAATAATTATATTTATCAGGGGAAAGAAATTGCTCAAAGTACATGCAAAGTAGAGACAAATGCAGCTGGGCCCAGAACCAAATCTACATGCATGTGCATTCTCTGAATACCTCCCAGAAGCAATTTTTGTTTTATTTCCAAATATTAAAAAAAGTAAGTCTATCTTTGTAACAACAATATAAAGCTGTCATTGCCAAGAGAAATGCCCACAGAAGAAACACAGAGGCTGCCATTCTGAACCAGATAAGCTACTTACATCCCATTGATTGCAACAGCCACATAGCTATGGGCAGGATGTCAGCCATGCTCAGTTTCAGCAGCTATGAAGCAGAGACTAGTGTGCATATTTGTGGCAGAGCTGGCCAGAGGTTGTCTTAGAATTCAGTAGCATATTCACACAATTCCCAGGAAACTTGTAAAACAGATGATGCCAGGAGTGCAGGGGTGTATGGATGACACATCTTTTAATTTGACAGCAGACGTGTCTACAAAATGTCTTAAGCCCTTTGACATTTTCAATATGATGTTTTGTTCTCCCAAATGTAGCATTTGTAAATTGTTTGAAGAAACAACTATCTATTTTGCCGTACCTCTGAAACACGAAATTTCAGAAGATTGCATCTCATTTGTATATAAAGCACAGCACATGTGATTCCACAGGGTGATCTAAGAATAATTAAGTGAAAGCAGCATCAACAATTTGATTCATTTTTATCTTCTTAATGGAAATGCTAATTGTATTCTTTTAAGCACTCTTTTCCATTTGGGATTTTTTTTTTTAGTTTTCAAAATATCTAACATTCTGCCCTTATGTATCACCACACTGTACGTCATTGTTTCCCAGGGCATCATGTTATCATACAGATGTGGATATGTTGGGCAATATAGCTCACCCAACAGTGTTTAGGAAGCAAATGCCAAGGACTTGACAATTGGGGTTATATTGACTGAGCAGACATAACCAAGTGGAGGAGCTGCTAGCATCAACATTGAATAAGGCAATCTTATGAGAAACTGGAATACGGAGAAATGGAGGACCAAAGAAAATGTGAAGTGCAGTTTTTGTAACAAGCATCAAAGCATTGAAATGGTGGCAAACTTCTTTCAATGTAAATTACAGGCTATTAGGGAGAGGGGAAAGGAGGGAAGGTAGACTGAGAAGGGTTCAGAGGAAGAAGGGTGCATGTGCTACAAAGGGCAGAAAGGAAAAGGCAGCTAAGAGAGAATGGGGTGGGCAGGGGAAACACTGTAACAAAAATATGTTTCTTCCGTCCGACTATTGAATATAGAAAATGGCTGTCCAAATTATTTGAGTTATGTACCTATGGTCTCAGGCCACTATTATAGTCTCTTGAGGAGGCACGGCTAGAAAGATGCTCAGTTGCCAGTTTCAATTGGCTTTGCTTAGGAATTTCACCGTAGGACAACTTCTCCTTGATTCTCTCCTTGCGTTCTCTGAATTCATTCGATGAGTGGAACTTCTTCCTTCTGACGCCACACGACGTACAGATGTAGCAGCTAAAATAGAAATGGCCCCTCGGGAAGACAGTTGTGCTCATGCCTGGGACATCTGCTTTGTCAAGTTCTTTGAGAAATATGACACAAAATGCAGCAGACTGAGGACAGGCACCATCAGTAGATATATGCATCAATACCATTTGACCCTCTTGTAGTGATTTCCTACCACTCCTAAAGGAATGTTACAATGCTACATGAGTTTCTCTGCTTGGCCATAACCCCGTCCCTGCTCCATGTCATTGGTCACCACTGTCAAGGTGGAAAAATGCACAGTGTTAGGACAGTGGGATGCAGGATAAATTGTGCTGGGTGTTGTGGAAAAGTAGGAGCTAACTTGAAATAAGGCTGCAATTTTGGGGCAAGGCTAGCATTTTTAAATGGTTAGTTGCCTCCTGAGTTATTTAATACCTTCAGAAATTACAGGCAATCAGTTTGCAGAGCTGGGATAGACTTCACTCAGAAATCCAGGATAGGCTAGATGTTACCTTGGGGGCATCACTGGAGTACTAGGGAGTGGATTCACAGTCCTGGTGTCAGACATGGTGCCTGGCCCTATTTCTAGATGTCCGTCTGTGAATAAAAGCATACAGTGAGCTTTGACAAAGCCTTGACAAAGGCTTCCACTATTCCTGATAGCACATCCCAGTTGCATGGAAGTCCACATGAAGGCTTCTTTTTTGCAGATGACCGTACTAATACATGGATCTGTAGCATCAGGGCCAGGCAACAAGTTCAATTAAAACTAGGTTAGGCCTAAAGCTGCCAGCTTGTCTGTCTGCCTCATTCCTACCAAGAATTCAAAGTTCCAATCCTAGTGTCTCCTTGCCACTTCCTTTCATCAGATCTATAGTTCTTTCAACACCTGTTGGTTCACTAAATTCCTATTTTCAGTCCTACTTCATTGCACCACATGTAGCTACTCTGTATCATGGTTCCACTCCCTCTCCCACCCCCCTCCACCTCCTGCTAACATAGGAACACTGTGAACACTGTGACAATGAACACTGTAAAGTTTCTACTATTTCTTCTGAGGTCCTCTCTTATTATTTATTTATTTCATTTATGGATCACTTCCCATGAGGCATCCCAAGGTGATTTACAATACAGTAAAACCATGCACTGAACAATTGTTCCCTTGTGACTCAGTTGCCCTTTTCATGCATCATTCTTTCCCTATCCTTCCCTTGTGTTTCTCATACCCAGTCCATTGCCTAAATCGCCTTTGGGATCTCTATATCTCAGCTTCCTTAAATCCTAGGGCCTCTTCCTAGACTTCAATTTGCCACTGCATACAGTTTTCATCCCAGCCAAACTGACAACTTTCCTCACAGAAATTGGACTGTCTAATTCCCTAAGAAACTGAACATTCCATGCTACAGCACCAGTTAAACCAACCAGTGTCAGAGGCTTCACTGCCCCAAACACAATCCAATCTCAATGACTGGATTACCCTCTCACACAGGATGAATTTGGTATCAATTGCTTGAGCTATGGCCAAATGTTTTTCCCCCAACTTTGATGTGGTTTCCTTTGGTTTAACATTATCATTAGCTCCTTTCATTCCAGTAAGTAACTCTAGCTACTGCAAACTCTCCATTGAAGCTCTCTAATCTTATATGTAATTAGTAATTATAACATGCTTAGCACTGATAGGATCAGATATTTCAGTTGCCAGATTTCTTCATTTTTTAAAAGAAAATCTCTGTCTCTTATCTTTAGTTAAAAGCCAAAGTGGTTAATTATTTATGGTCAGCTTTATCGAGTACCTGCCTGCCTCTGGCTTACAGTATTTCAACAGCATCTTCAAACTGTTAGCTGCCATCTGGACCATATTGCTGCTAAATCAAATTCAATAAACTTTACCCTTCCATTCTCTGAGGTTTATTCAAATGAAATGAAAGCTGGCATGTTAAATCCAATCTGTTTTCAAACTGTGCAGTTATCTTAGTTCCTGCGCATTTTGGTAATGAAGGGAGGGAGCAACGGTGTGATATAATTAGTTAATAATTACATTACAAGGCTGAAGTGACTATCTTCTTTGCTAATTGCTAGGGATTTGGCAAAGATACCTTTTATCTATGTGCACGGAATCTCTGTGCAAAGAATTAGGAATGTCACTGAAGTTTGTAATTACCTGATTTGGAATACGAATCGGTCCACCTCATAATGCTTGGCTGTATTACGAATCACATTACGAATCTCCCAGAAGCCCTTCTCCAGCTCATAATGTAAATTGAGATCCTATACCTGCCTGGTGAGCATCTAAGCCGACCAGGCTACTTTATAGGTGCAGGCACAAAATGGTATTTAACATCAACATCTTTCTCTCAGTGAAACTCTCCATTGCTAGACATTGCTCCATTGCTATATGGGCAGATGAATCATTCAAGTGACCTTGGTTTGGTGAGCATCTTCTCCATTTGGTAGAACTGAGCTGAACTTGCATAAGTTTCCATTTTCAAAGTCAAAAATTGCATGTTCAATGAAAGAAAGTTATGTTTTCGTTGAACAGTTTGAGCTATTGCCACAACAATTGAAAGTGTTCATCTACTTTTAGTTGAAGTCCTGGGCACTCAGACAAAGCTGTACAAAATCAGCCAAAGCCTTATTTTTAAGGCTCAGGGGAATTTACAATCCCTGAGCTAACACACACACACACACACACACACACACACACACACAGAGTACTCGGAAGCTCTTGAGCCTTCAGTTTCTACGCCTAAGTTCAGGAAGCTCTCCAAACCAAAGCTTAGCAAGAGTCCCTTGATTTACTCTTTGTAGCCTTGGGGGGAGCCTTGCAAGCCATCAAGCCCAACCCCCTGTGTGATATAAGAAGTCCAGAGCTGGAGGATTCCCAATGGATGGCTGTTCAGTTTCAGCTTGAAGGCGTGAGGAAGAGCCATCTACTCCAACAGGCAACTGGTTCTGAATAATCAAGATTCTAGAAAGTTAGAAGAGACTTTGGTGTATTATGTCCCAATCTAGTTGGTAAACTAGAATTTTGTATCTCATAATAACCCTTTTGTAAAACTAAATCACCAAGACAAAATCTTTGAATCTCAGAGGAATTGTAAAGAAATGTTCATGGCATAACAGTCAAGAAAAAACTGAGATTACTTAATATATTTGGCATATATTTTGCATTAACTTTTCAAGGAACACGTGAAACAACCTTGCTCTGCTTGTGAGTTTCCCAGAAATCCTCTGGATTGCCACTGATGAAGACAGAAGGCTGGACATAAGCTGCAATCACATGTCAATTTATTCCGGAACAAAAATAGTGAAATACAGCACTTCTTTCAGTATTATCTGCAAATACAAATACGAAAGCAAGTAACATGGGAATGAGCACTAAATTTACATTATGTTCCACTGTTGTTCTGGAAAAAGGCTTTATGTTGAGTGAAAACTCAAATATAATGCAGAAGTCAACAGTTAGGGAAACACTGTGAAAACAGAACAAACTGCCATGAGAATGCAACCTCAGTTAACTCTTTCTTAGTCTAGTCCTGTATGGTTACATTCTTATGTATTACACATGAGTCCATTATCAGGTGGAGTGACAAGTTTGCTTAGTTTCAGAGTGAGTCAAGGTCCCAAGGAAAGCATACCCACTAGAAAGGAGTGGCTGCATCGCACAGCTTGTTGTAAAAGCCAGAATATCGCTGCTGGTTTGTGTGCGTTGTGTTTAAAGTGTTCATGATTAAACCATGAAAGCAACCAAATCCTCTTAGCCAACCTAAGTTTGGGAAAGCAGAACATCTTTTTTCTTCTTTCTCAAAAGGCACCAATGAAATGATCTTAAACCCATCAGAGTACAGCTGGAATGATGTCATAGGTTGTTATGGTTAAACCCTTCCTGTATTTGCTGAAGGGGATTGAAGCCTGTAATATCCTGAGACTCAATACCTGAACACAAATCCTGGAGAAGGAAATGGAAAACCTTTGCTTAAACATTAATTTCTTCTGCAGAAAAAAGAAATGTCTCTTTTAATGGTAAATTACCATTTATTCTGAATGTGTCACATAAAGGAAGTCATAAGTCATTGTTATTGACCTATTAGGGATCGTTCTATTTTACCTTTAATTAAATAAAAATGTGCTCTTTGGAATAACATGCTTTTTGTTTGAATATTGTTTTATTGGATCCATGCCTGGTACATTTTTCAAAAAGTTTGTCTCTTTATGGATGCTTCCACAAGCTGATTTCAGAATCCATCTCACATATTTTTGCTTCAAAAGTTGTGTTTCTGCTTAAGCAATTTAAGCAGCTATTTCTCAGCCGAAATTTATTTCCATCTACTTTTTTCAGTATGGGAAAAAAGTGGGAACTGAAATGTTCCAGTTCATTTGTCCTATGGCCTGCAATAAAAAATTGAGACCATGGGTTTTGAAGCTGGCTCACCCGTGTACCCAAATGGATTATGTATCATAGAGACCAGACTCACACAGGCTACAACAGTAGTGATTGAGACAATTGTCACTGGGCTTTAGCGAGATTTTCCTTCAGCTCAGTGTCAGACTAATGGACAAAACCGCATGCTGAACTTCTGAAGCTACAAATCTGCTTGACACCCTAAGCCCCTCCAAAGCGTAGATAATGTATTTTCCCAAGTCTGTTGCCTTCAGAGTGTTTCAAGTGGTATTAGTTATACAGTGGTACCTTGGTTTAAGAACAGCCTAGTTTATGAACAACTTGGATTAAGAAAGCTGCGAACCCGGAAGTAGGTGTTTCGGTTTGTGAATTTTGCCTTGGAAGCAGAACATGTTCCGCTTGCTGTTGAGTGTGTTCCATTTGTAAATTGAGTCCCCCGCTGCTATGGGAAAGCATGCCTTGGTTTAAGAACGCTTTGGTTCAAGAAAAGACTTCCAGAATGGATTAAGTTCGTAAACCAAGGTACCACTGTATTACAAATCAAATGTTTCTCTTCCTGGATGCTGTCTGAACCCTCTTACTTTGTTCCACATACACCAATACAAAGAGCATACAACTGATGAAAGTCCATTTCATGTCAGGAACCAGGCAACTCTGGCTGTTACTATGTGCCAGCTCAATGCACTGCAAGTCAAGATAGCATCGATGTTTTCTTGCTGGAGTCCTCGTTATGTTTTTATCTTGGTTGTGCTGTTTACCTCTCATTTTCTATTATTTAATTTTTATTTCTTCCAAAAAATAAATAAATGACTTTGGGTAAATGCATGGAAAATTTAGTTCTTAGTTAATGAACAAACGATCACTCACATTTAAGCCTCTGGCTAAAAATCAAGTTATATAACCCCTCCCCCATCGTATGAGTCTATAGAGAGACATAAGAAGATCCTGCTAGGTCAGCCCAAAGGTCAAGCTAATACAGCATCCTTGTGGTTAGTAAAATGATTTGCAGAAGCCCACAAGCAGAGTATAAAGGCTACACAGCCTTCCCCCATTGTTTGCCCCCTAGTGAGGTATACTGCCTCTGAATCTAGAGATCCTATTTAGTTATCAAAGTTAACCTCCATGGATTTGTTTGATCCTTTCTAAAGACATATGAGCCCATGACTGTCATATCTTATTGCCGTGCATTTTCTAATTCCATTTAGGCTGCAATTCTATATCCACTTTCCTGGGAGCAAGCCAGGATTGTTCTTTTAGAAGTCACCACTTTATTTTGGAGCAGCAAATTCCATAATGTGCTTCATTATTGTCTATCTGGATATATTGCCAATCCATGTCATTGGTAGACCCCAAATTCCAGTATCATGAGAGAGGGGAGAAATGCGTGTTCATTAAATACTGTATTTTTGTAGCAGCGGGCATAGAGATTTGGGTTCTAAGCAGACCTAATCTTGGCATCTGGGACACGGGTGGCACTGTGGGTTAAACCACAGAGCCTAGGACTTGCCGATCAGAAGGTCGGCGGTTTGAATCCCCGCAACGGGGTGAGCTCCCGTTGCTCGGTCCCTGCTCCTGCCAACCTAGCAGTTCAAAAGCACATCAAAGTGCAGGTAGATAAATAGGCACTGCTCCGGTGGGAAGGTAAACGGTGTTTCCGTGCGCTGCTCTGGTTCGCCAGAAGCGGCTTAGTCATGCTGGCCACATGACCCGGAAGCTGTACTCTGGCTCCCTCGGCCAATAAAGTGAGATGAGCGCCGCAACCCCAGAGTCGGTCACAGCTGGACCTAATGGTCAGGGGTCCCTTTACCTTTTTAATCTTGGCATATTTTGTGACTTGTGTGTGTTCAGTTCTTGGGAACTGAAATGATTGTTTTGTTGCATCTCTAACAATGTAATCCTAGGCATGTGGCTCTAACTGTATTTAGGATTGCATCCCAAATGAAATTACAATTATTAGAATGTGTCTACATCAAACAATATTCACACATAACAAAGCACGACTTTCTGTCTTCTTGTGGCTTAACAGGAAGCACCACCTGCTGGAGCCTGGTGCCTGATCACTCCCTCTTTGCTCTTCCCCTGGCATGAGTTTGGGGAAAGCAATCCAGGAAGCCTTGTTTTCCCCTTATATCCCAGCCACAAATTATGGTTTGTTGCTCCTTCGCAAGCCATAATCATTAGCCATCCTGAAGGAATGGTTTCTTGGCTTGCTGATTATGGCTTGATCTTGTTCAAATACAGCAAGACACTACGGTTTCCTGGTTTGTTTATTCCACATGCGCCAGGGGAGGAGTGAAGCAGGAGCAACTGGGCAGCATACACAAACATGCTGCTTGTTTGTGATAAACCTCAGGAAGCCAGAATGTCTGATTTCTCATTATGTGCCGATGCAGCCAATGGGTGGAATTCAAAGTAGTGTTAAGGAGACTGCTCCATCAGCACATGCATTTCAGCTTCCTGATGGAACAGTCGCCCTTGTCCTCCCACCATGCACCATTCCAGAGGTTCTCCCAACCCCCTACAGCTGTTGGGGGGAGCTGGTGCATCAGAAGGAGGCTCCATTGAACTAGTGGGACTCGTTGCACTGGCTCCTGTTAGCTCAGCTATTTAGCTGAATCCAGCCCAAGGCTTTTGCACCATAGTGCCAGATCATATGCTAAAGTTCTGGGTGTACAAACTATCCTGAATCACTAGATATACTTCAACTACTAGTACACATATAGACACACTTTTTTAAAAAGAAGAAGAAGAAAGAAGTGGGGGCATGGCTGTTTTACTCTCATTTAAGCTAGTAACAGGGACGCGGGTGGTGCTGTGGGTTAAACCACAGAGCCTAGGACTTGCCGATCAGAAGGTCGGCGGTTTGAATCCCGTGATGGGGTGAGCTCCCGTTGCTGGGTCCCGGCTCCTGCCAACATAGCAGTTCGAAAGCACGTCAAAGTGCAAGTAGATAAATAGGTACCGCTCCAGCGGGAAGGTAAACGGCGTTTCCGTGCGCTGCTCTGGTTTGCCAGAAGCAGCTTAGTCATGCTGGCCACATGACCCGGAAGCTGTACGCCGGCTCCCTTGGCCAATAAAGCAAGATGAGCGCCACAACCCCAGAGTCGGTCACGACTTTACCTAATGGTCAGGGGTCACTTTACCTTTAAGCTAGTAACATTTTCTGTGCAAGAGAGATTACAAATGATTCAACCATATTGGATCCCTAATTTGGCTGGAGACTGTTCAGCCTAACTGCTAACCCAGCTCTATACAAACACTTGCGCAACCATGAAAGAAGAAACAGAAGTGTGGTAATAATAGATATATTTCATAGTGTCTGTTGCCATGGGGCGCTTGTTCTGAATCTTCTTTTTCTCTCTCCCCCTTTGTTTTAAAGAAAGTGAGAGACAGAATTACAATTTTCTAAGTAATTTCATGGTTGGTTTTGGTTGACACTTGATCAAATTACTAGAGATACTTCAGAGAAATAAAAGAAAAAAAATAAGTGATTGAAGTGACTCTAGATCAATATCTTTTTGCTGATCATCCATCTCCAAGGCAAAATCCTGCTCAGTGAAATTCCCACCGGGACATTGTGTTGAGGCAGTGACCATAGGAAATTTAACCCTTAGAATGATCGTGGGTGACAATGATCAATCAATTGTATTCCAAACTTGAAAATATGTGATGTCACCTTCAGTGACTCCATCGTTAGAGTATGCAAGCGCAGCCCTTAATAGGATGGAAGAAAAAAATTAAGAAATAAAATTTTATCTCTTAATGGTCTCTGGGTAAGAGTCTGATGTAGAAAAATCAATAGCTTCTCTTCAAGAAAAGAAAAGAAAGATAATGAAACAAATAATTGCAGTTCTGCAGGCTTTATAGATGGTTGTGGTTCATGACAATAGATAGGAGTAGTGTTAAGAAATATTTGAAGGCACTTAAATATTATTTTTGTATAAGGGGGATCACCAATAAAATGATGCAATGTGAAACTGTTTCTCTGAGTGCGTCTAGCCAGCCAGTCACAACATCTTCTAGAATAGCTTATTCATTTATTTAAACTCATAGAATCATAGAAATGTAGAGTTGGAAGGGACCACAGTGGTTATCTAGTCCAGCCTCCTGCAATGAAGGAATCTTTTGCACAACATGGGGCTCAAACCCTCAACCCTGAGATTAAGAGTCTCATGCTCTACCAGCTGAGCTTTCCCTCAGTCTATGTTTCTTTTAAACATTGGGTGAGGCCCCTCCCACACAGCCTACAACAATACAAAACTGCATAGTATCAATAAAACCAATAATATAACCATCACCAAGCATAAAAAACAAACCTCAACAGCTAAAATAGTCGACTAACTACAAATCCAAGCTGTGAAACATCAATCATGACTAAGCCAGTCAGAAAATGTATATCCTTCTGAAAGGCTTGCAGCCTTGGAATTTGCCATAGACCCACTGGCAGGGGTTCCTTCAAATAGCTCAGGCCCAAATTAAAGCTTAAATTTGGCATTTGAACTTGGTCTCCAGAAAATTGGGAAAGATGGTGTTTCAGGCAGGAGTCTTTTCCAAGCCTACCTGGAGACACCTGGGAGCTTCCGTATGGAAAGTATATGTTCCGCTACTGTTGAGCCATTGCACTTCTTCTTGACACAGTTTTGATTATATTGCAAGTGAGGCTCTGGATAGAAGAGGAAGAACCTTGGGGATCAGCTGGTGGTTTTGACATTTCTTCCTGCTGAAAATCATGGGCCAAAAAGAGAGAAATACTGGAAGTGAGTGGCTGATTATACAAATGGTATCATAGGGAAAGGGTTTGATTCATGATTATAGTCTATGCTTCAGTGATGAAGGACTTTTGGCAAGAGATGGATTAATGAGGACTGGGAAGAATGTTTGCAACCCTGATGATGACACATAGAATCATAGAATCATAGAGTTGGAAGAGACCACAAGGGCCATCGAGTCCAACCCCCTGCCAAGCAGGAAACACCATCAGAGCACTCCTGACATATGGTTGTCAAGCCTCTGCTTAAAGACCTCCAAAGAAGGAGACTCCACCACACTCCTTGGCAGCAAATTCCACTGTCGAACAGCTCTTACTGTCAGGAAGTTCTTCCTAATGTTTAGGTGGAATCTTCTTTCTTGTAGTTTGGATCCATTGCTCCGTGTCCGCTTCTCTGGAGCAGCAGAAAACAACCTTTCTCCCTCCTCTATGTGACATCCTTTTATATATTTGAACATGGCTATCATATCACCCCTTAACCTCCTCTTCTCCAGGCTAAACATGCCCAGCTCCCTTAGCCGTTCCTCATAAGGCATCATTTCCAGGCCTTTGACCATTTTGGTTGCCCTCCTCTGGACACGTTCCAGTTTGTCAGTGTCCTTCTTGAACTGTGGTGCCCAGAACTGGACACAATACTCCAGGTGAGGTCTGACCAGAGCAGAATACAGTGGCACTATTACTTCCCTTGATCTAGATGCTATACTCCTATTGATGCAGCCCAGAATTGCATTGGCTTTTTTAGCTGCTGCGTCACACTGTTGGCTCATGTCAAGCTTGTGGTCAACCAAGACTCCTAGACACCTTTAAACTAAGTCGAGTAGGGGGGTTAAATTCACATAGAGGGAAGTAAGGTGCAGATAGGGCTCATCAAGCTGGGAAGGTAGCCCATGTAGGAGAAGGAATACTCTGATCCTAAGCCTCTGCTGCTCTGAGGGATATATTCAGGAGAAGAGAAGGCTAAGGAGTAAACCCTACACAAATCCATAATGGAGTCCCTAAGACAGTTGGATGGCACCTTGTACTCCTCCTTCCAGCAACTCCTGCAGCCAAGCTGGTGCCAAACGTATTGCTCTGCTTTCTTTTGGACCATATCTGTGTCTTGCCATCTGGGCAGCCCAGGACCTCCATACGCCCTGCCCAGACTTGCACCCCAGGGGAGGTCACTTTGGTGCAACTAATGCTGTGGTTTGACTTCACCCCCAGAGGTGTACTCCATTGTCTCTCAAGACAGACAGATGCCAATAAGGCTGCCCTAGCCTCTACTGGTAGGCACACTGTTGAATATTCAGGTAATGATCATAACACCAGTGATCTTAATATATAGGCAGGGAAATTATCTGTGAATAAATGCTCAGTATGTATTTTCTATCAGTGTTCTTATAACACAAGGAATATATATTACTATGCCAGGTATGCTCTATCTGCTCTATAGTTTTGAAAGCTCTTCTCTGCCCCTTCTCTCTCATGCACCAGAAGAGATGATGAGTGGAAGACTTTCCTACCCTTCCCCAAATGAAAAGAGGGGACCGGTTCTAGGAGATGAGCCATTCAGTGCTGCATAGAGAAGGCTGGTCAAGAAACCAGGTGTGTAGCATTCCTCTGCTGTGTGCAGTCTCTTGAATCACAGAGGAGACAACCAGCAGGTGAAAACGTATTTCCACATATGGGTTACATCTCACCGGATCAGGGCCATTGTCTATATTTAATTACAGACATTTTCTCCCATTGCTCAGGCACCATTTACTCAACAAATCTCTTCTATCTTTTGCCTAATTTCATATAATAATTCATCATTTTATTACCCCTGATCAGTGGAAACATTTTACTGAAGGTCAAAAGCAGGGAAAAGAAAAATAGTAAAATTAGAACTGGAAATGGATTTGATTAAGAATTTTAAAGGATAAATACGAAAGGATATAATTTATTGTCTTATGGTTTTAATGAGAGTGTTTTTGGCCTCCGTTTGACTGTTAGTTCCTGACTTCTGGTGAGCTTCCTCCATCTGTTTTAACATGGAAGGGGAGGGGATAAAAATCTTTCAGTGACCATATTTCTTTTTCTCCTAGTGTCACTTCCCATCACTAAAAGGTATTGAACACTGAGAAGTGTCTTCGTTGTCAGTGCTAGGGACCTTATGTCCATTCATTTTGTGTGAAGCTGCCCTTGAAGGCAACTCAGAAGCTATAGGATCACAGCCAGTGGTGCCCTCAGGCCAGGACATTCAGACCTTCAGTGGCCAGGAAGAGGTCTCCAAGCACAGCAGGGCAGCTGGTGTGATGTGTTTTGAAGTCAGCGAAGACATACACCTTACCATCTAAGGCAGAGAGACCTTGTAAGGCAATTAAGCCCAGAGTGGAGAGGACATGAGAATAAGGCCCCCAGCTTAATGCAATGTCCCCCCATACTGGCCTTAGTTAAGAAAACAAAGCAGCAGGTACCAATAAACACTATCATGGGAGTTTCTGTGATTGTCACTCACGCTCTGCTTCCATGCAGTAAGTTGCTGTGAATATTCAATTTCCTGATGAGGCTTTAAAGACACTTAGCTCTCCAGTGCATCAGTGTGGAACTCCTGCTTCTCCATGATAAGAAGCCATGTGCCTTTAGGGAGCAGGGAAGTGATTGAACGTGTGTATTTTGCATTACTTGAACTGCAGTCATCTTACTGACACAGGCCAAAAGTTTAACAGGTTTGGCCTTTGGGGAATTAGGAGTCAGGTGTGTGTCTTGTATTCTAGTCAGATGTCACTTTGCAAAATGTTGAGCAGAGGATGGCAGCAAGTGTTTGAAAGAACAGGGATCTAAAATGATGCCCAATGAAATCACTATTGCTCTGGCTATGTGTGCTCCTGAATTTGCTAATAAACCTTGGGGAGAAGAGATCTTAATCTTCTTAAATTACTTTCATGTGATGATTTTTTTATTTCAACAATTCTTATGAGAAGCAATATATAACTTTTGTCATGCTTCGGTACAGTACCAGCAATAATAAAAAGTGGATATTGCTATATACTGTATGTAATAAATAATGACTAATGAGTAACCCTGTCCTGGCAAGTTTTATAAGAATCACTCTATCTTTAGTGCCTGGCATCCCCAGACAGTTACCAGGGCCCCACTGAGGCCTACTGCTGATGCCCAGCTTTGTAAAAATGTCTTGGTCTAAAAGCTGCCATTTTAATTTACCACAAAGCCCAAGAGTGACATTTCATATGGGGCACTGTGGGAAATTAAAATGATGGCTCCCTGACTTTGGTGTTTGGTACTGATGTCAGGTAACCTAGGGGAGCCCCACTGACACAAGAGGGACTTATCCAATGGTACTTTGTCTGGGCCAACTTCCTTATTGATCTGGCTGCAGTTCCCTCCTTTTCTCAGAGCTAGGTGAAAGCTTGCAGACCACAGCACACTTTCCTAATGATCCCCACATCCCTGATACAGAACCAGTGGTCATGGTGTCAAGTCTTTAGATGCATGTTGGCTTCACATAGGTATCAGATTGGCCACTGTGGAAACAGGATGCTGAACTAGATCATACCATCGAGCACGTTCAGACCAAATATCAGGATGTGCGTCTTCTGGGTTGCCCTCCTGGCTGAGCTGTGTGACCTGTGTGAGATCATGGCCCCCTAAAAATGCTGGGGGCGGGGAGAGAGATTGTGGTGTGAGATCACAGCATCCAAAATGGAATGTCCCGGTTTTCCCAGGACAGTTGAGGGGTATGTTAGATGCACCTTTGGTCTAATCCAGCATAGCTGGATTAAAGCTAGGCCTTTACTGAAAGCAGCCACTATGTGATGGTCTTAATGTGTTCCAGGAGGTTCTTAGCTGAAGCAGCAGAACTGAATGTTTGTAGAATATTCTGTGTGAATCTGGTCACTTTGCATGGATATGGCTGCTCCAGAATGTGGTCACTGTATCCATGTGGAATATTGTCTGAACTAGTTTTTATTCGTTTTTGGTGGTCCATAGGCTATGACACATCACATGCACAACTTTGTAGAAACTAAATCTGCTCCATGGTCTGTAGTGAGCAAAATAAATTAAAAACTGGGGTCTTATATAAGTCTTAAAATATCCATGCATTCTGATCACCGGAATAACTGTCTTGGAGAAGTGGATTCTTCCAGCAATCTGCATCTCTGTATTCCCACATCTGTTCTTTACTTGTTAGGGGTGGGATTCTCAGCAAGTGTACATGGGCATAAACCCACCAACATCTCAACATCTCTAGCATATTTTGTTAGCTCAGGTTGCTATCAGAAAGGAATCTTAGATAGCTGCGTCCACTTACCCCTGCATTTCTCTAAAAGGTAAGCTGTCAATTGTGATTTCTGACTGAGTTTTTTAGCAATGGATTCTTGCAAGTCCAGAGGCCTTTTTGCTTCCAGAGTCACTCCCAGTGGATTCAGACCCTGTGGAACATGTAGAGTTAACCTGTGAAATCAGGATTTTCACTGTGCAATGCAAGCTGTCACCCAGGAAAGCGCCATACAATGCATCTGTGAAATGTATGAAAAGAAGTCTAGAAATTCAGTTAATTAACCACATCAGTTTCTTAACGTGATCAATTTTAATTAAACTGAATTTTAATAGAGATCTGTGTAGTCTGTAGAGAGCAATTGCTAATTCTACAAAGCATGTGCTGCTTTTCACTTCAGATTTGCTCCCATCTAATTAATATGGATAGGGCATTAAGCCTTTTTGGACTCTGGTGGTTTTCATTTCATGACTATTAATGATTTTAATGAACTGAACTAATTCAGTAGTTTTCATCCCAGCGTTTCGGAGCTTTGTTCATCACAAATTTCAAGTTTATAATTGGTTTCCAGGTCTTAACAGTGGTCATTGATCAGCTCCAGCAGTTCCTTTTACAACCCAGTAAGAACACAAGAAAAGCTTTTAACTCTTTGCTAGCACAAACCTTCGTTAATGCTGATGCAGCAGCAGCACTAAAAAGAAAGGAGACTGGCTGGGTGTACATGAAAAATGACCCCGATCTTCTGTCCAGGGAAGTGGCACTATTTGGATATTTAATAGTGAAATGAATAATGGAATATGAGGCCAAGATCAAAGAAATTCAGAGCGGTTTTTGGGAACAAGCCTATGAAAAACACCAAGAGCATGTTTATTTACAAGGAATCATAATGCATTTGACAGACTTAAGAGCTTAAAAATCTGGATGTAATCTTGAAACGTCAGTTTTAACCAAAGCAGCTTGGGGCAGGAAGGGGCACCGGAGTCTAATGCAGACTAGTCATTGATAACATCTGCATTTGAACAGGCACAAATGAGACCCTGACACAAAACAAGGGAAAAGCAGAGTGTCAAGTAGGGTTCTCTAGCAATGTTGTATGGGCTGAAAATACACTCTGTCAGAAACACAGGGTTGCTGTCAAATCACGGGGCCATATTCCTCCGCCACCCAAAAAACACATCATTTGTCTTATGTTCTGAAATGTTAGGCATTTCTTCCCTGTGTCAGTGGCCAGTGAAATGGAATGGGATTGTGGAAATGGTAAGCATCAGGGCACAAGGTAACTGAACTATAACATGTTATAGAACAGTAGGTGGCAGGTGTAGTGCCCTCTAGATTTTGTGGACTGCAATTCTCATCATCCATGGCCACTGGCCATGCTGACTGGAGCAGGTGGGAGTTGCGGTCCACAACAGCTAACCCTGCTGTGGATGGCAAAAGAAGGAATTTGACATGGGATGCCATTCTGACTGACAGTGTTCCCTGATAATTTGCCATTTCACCAGCCTTTTTCTCCACACTTGTGTCGCTCGGATTCAGAGAACCACTTCCTTCCAAGCTGTATAATGTGACTCCCAAGGAAGTAAATTCCAAAACCTTGAAATAGTCCGGCAAACAATGGACTTCTTTGGGGCAAGTTAGCCAATTGTTCAGCCCACTCACCTGATCCAGTAACAAAATAAGACAACCCCCTTTCTTCCCCCTCACCCCCACTCACTCTTATAGCTCTTCTTGAGCCTAGATTAATATCCGGAGTTTGTAATTCTGAAATAGCTTTAAAATCAATTACAGTTACTGAATGTCCAGAATCTGATGTCAGAACACACACATACACAAATTATCCTGTGCCCAGTGATTTTTTTATTGGGTCTATTTTATGACCTCCTTCTGAAAGGAGCTATTAATGGGTAGGAAAAAGAATGACTTTTGAATTTGTGGTATTAAAAATAACAAAACAAATACTTTGAGGGGAGAAATGTGATTACTGGAAATTAATGAAAATGTGGGCAATAAACCCGTACGAGCAGTTGAGAAATGAATACCAACAAAAGATTGATTCATTTCTATGGAAACAATAGCAGGCACACTCTGGTCCTGATCCAACATGTACATGTACAGAGCAGTCAGTGTAAGAACCTGGAATCAAGCAGATCAACTATTTGCGGATGACACTGACTCCATGGAGTCCCTTCATTGTTGGAGGAAGCATGCCTCTGAATGCCAGTTGCTGGAAATCACGAGTCAGGAGAATGCTGTTGCAGTCAGGTCCTTCCCGTGGGCAGCTGTAAGAAGAGGCTGCTGCACTGGGTGGGCCTATGACCTGTTCCAGCAGAATTCTCTCCTTATAGTCTTACAAGTCCAGTCCAGACTTCTAATGGTACGATTTCAGCTTCTTTCACAGGGCTTTGCATGTACAGCACTGGCTGCTGCCTATGGTTGACATGTAGCCCCTGTTTGCGTACGTACACAGCTAGGGATACTCGTACAGGAGCCGACCTTGAGCTCCCCGGAGGAAAGGCGGGATAGAAATGTAATAATAAATGATACACACATGAGTGTGCTTGCCCATCCACTTGAATGCATGTCCAGTTCTAGCTGGCAGCAAGTGATACATGGACAACAGAAAGCTTCTTTGAATCAATCTCCTTGGTTGTGCTAGAAAATATGGCTGGAACGAGGGGTGAGTGTGAAAGGATAAAAATGCCCTCCTCTTAGCCTTGCTCTTCTTAGTCTTCTTGGTTTTTTAAAAAAGGAAAGGGTGGGCGGGAGGTGAAAAATGTATGCAAATCTGACAGTCAAAGAAAATACATGTTTTGCTTCCCTAAAATAGGTTATATTTGTGTTACTGGGCTGATAAGGGGTGGCAGTTGCCCTAGACAAAGTGGGAGAGGCCATGAAGGGCGAGGGTGGAGCTCCGCAGTAATAACTCCTGTTCAAGCAGCCACTTCAGTGCTATGTTATTTGTTAGCGAAAATTCAGAAGTGTGTATCCTTCCTAAAAACATTTGTCCTGGAAACACGAAACAGGCACAGACATTGCAGTCCTACATCACATTTCTCATCTGACATTTGCATTCAGTCGTGTCATATTTATTGCATGCATCACATACAAGTCTTGATTCATGTGGTGCTTGTGTGTGCACCCATAAATCGTTAAGGATGCCATTTGGTCAGTCCAGCGTGGATCACATTTCACAGAGAATTCCACTTTCTCCTTTGTAGATTCCAATGTCATAGCAGAGTTTGTCTTGAATTTGTTGCCTGTGATTTTTCCACTAGGTGGCAGTGATGTAGCCTAATGCCCCAAGTAGAATATCTTAAATAAACTGCTGCAACTGAAAAAGTATTTCCTACTACAGCACAGAAGTGATGGGATCAATGTTTTATCTTGCCTCTCTTTTACCATCTGCTTTGGGGAGACTCACCAGGCAGAAATCTATCAGATGCAAAAGACTAACAATGCAATCCTATGCATATCTACACAGAAGTGGGGGTGGGGAGAAAGTAAGTTTCATTTGCATTTAAAAGTGAACCTACCCAATTTGCACTTTCAAAAACAGCACACAAACTAAAACATAGTCATGAAATGCACAATTTTGTGATGTAGTTCTCCAGCCAAGTAACAAAAATGCATGTGCTGGGGTAAGTGTGCATAAAAATACAGATGTTATTAAAAATAGCATACAAAAATGCATTGTATTATAGGAATTTGTTTTGTAAAAATATGTATACTGCAAGTTGGAGGCGATCTGCACTAAAACGCTGATAAATTTTCATGGACACTTTATTTTTTTAAAAAAATTTTTTATTTAAAAAAAATAAATTCACACTGATGTGGAAATGTGGAAAACCAAACTTAAGATTTTAAAAATAAAAAAACGGATTGAAACAAAAATTGACAGATTCATCCTATCACTTCAAAGTAATTACAATTGAGTTCATTGGGGCTTTCTTCATGGTAAGGGAGTGCAGCCTAACTGATTGATCTGATTAGCATGGATCATAATCTCAATGGGTCTTGAGCAGTAAACTGAACCGAGATGCATATTTAAAAATAAAACAAAAATCCTGACATTACTTAGCTCCAAAAGGAGATAATGACTTCTACAGTGGTGTGTCTGGAATCACTGTAGAAGCTGATAGCACCTTTTGCAGCTAGTATTTTATAGAATTTGTCATAGTTTTTACTGTCCATTAATGCAGAGCTTATGGCTGAAAACATGTTGGGATTGAGATCTATACTTCTTGAATAAAAACAATCTCCAGCAACAGCTGGGTTTGGGTTTTTTTTTGTGCTTTGTAGTACTATCCTTTTGGTGTACTCTAGTGAATTTTTGCAGTTTTATCCTTTTTTGCCTCTCTTGCAATATTGATACTGCTTGTTGAAAAACTGGCAGGGAATGATTCAACTGGAGGTTTAAGACATGAAGCATCAGTCATAATGTTAGTGGTACTCCAGAAATGATTACCACCATCCTGCTAAAATTAGTCATGACCATTGTAAACACTGGAACTTCTTAGTCGTGATGAAATCAGTTCTGGTTGCTTTCAATAAGTCATAGTTACTACTAACTTTTGTTACATTTGGACCATAATGTATAAAGCAACCCTTCTCAGGATGGCTAGAATGACTCAGTCCAGCACTGGATTGGAACACATTAACACTGGCCTTCTTCAGACATAATACTAAATTATGGTTTAGCATTACATGAACAACCACTGAATGTTCAAGCTCTCTGCTCCTCTGGTGCATCCATAAGATCTGGAAGTTTTGCTTCCATTTGACCCATTTGCCTGCTTTGGAAGATCATACCTTTGCTTAAGAAGCCAAGGTATGAGCATTCTGCCCTTCTTTGAGCTGCTTTGTTCCAGCTCCAGTGGGCGCTGTGATTAAACCAGGATGTCAGGATCTTACACCATGGTTGGTTTAATATTCCTGGTTGTTCTGAAGCTGGTAACCACCAGGTTTTTAAGTTCAGATGAAATAGTTAGAGACTTCTTGTTTTAATCACAGTTTGCATGAAGCAGCTGAATTCACAGGCAAAAGACTTCTCAGTTCACTGAGCTGAGATATGATCATCTGAATCAGCTTGTTATGTCTGAAATAGGACAGACAGATTCATCTTAACTATAATTTGGAGAAAGAAGCCGACTTCAAATTGTGGTTTACAATGCTGGCTTATTTTCTGGGTCCAACATGACCCTTTGCCTTCCAAAATGTTGTGGACTACAACTCCCAGAGCCTGGCATGCTCTGGTCCATGGGGTCATGAAGAGTCGGACACAACTAAATGACTAAACAACAACAACAGCTCCCATCAGCCCTAGCCAATGGTCAGAAATAATGGGAGCTGCAAAACATCTGGAAAGCACCATGTTGGCTTCCCTTGCCTTAATCTATAGAAAAGCATAAACCATAGTCAATTGAATATAAAGCTGTTTATCTCCTTGCAATGGGAAAGGTGCAGAGGGGAGAGATATCTTTGGTCACCGCAGCCAATTGGGAGGCAGTGCCTTTCCCGCGGAGCATTCTCAGTCTGCTTGCCTCCTCCCACTAGGCAGAGGCTGCGTGGGGGAGGCTGCATATGTGATCTGTTTTTTCTGCATAGCATCTCCATTTGTATGCGGGCGGCGCAACGTTACACAGGAGGAGCACAAGGCACAATGTTTTGCTGATGTTAAAGGTGCAAAGGGGGGATATTACTTCAATCACTGTGCTCCTCCTGTGTAACATTGCGCCACCTGCACACAAATGGAGCCGTGTGAAGACACTGCACGGCATGAACGGACTGCCTACAGCCTCCCTCCCCGCTGTAGGGCGGGCAGAGTGGGAGGAGGCAAGCAGACTACGGAGGCCCCGTGGCTCACCACTGCCAGGAGCTGCGACTGCTAGAGCAGGTTCTATGTTTATATATTTAATTGCTATATTCCGTGGATAAGATGACCCACATTTTTAGACTTTAAAAACTGGGTAAAAAAGATCTCGACTTATTGACGGAAAAATACAGTAGATCTGACAGGCCTGAAGCCTGTCTGCCCCTGCCCTAAACCAGAACATCAATGATTCTGGAGCACTGTCCATGCTGAGTGGAGCTAATGGGAGTTGGAATCCAACATCATCTGGTTTAGCATTATGACTACAATGATGAGATTCTGCTTCCACTTCCACTTCAGAATTAGCCGTAGATCCTGATGATGTGGCTTGGTCTAAACATAAACCGGGATCAAACTATAGCATGCTATCCTGGTTTGTTAAGTAACTTTAGCTTCCTTCAAGCATTAGAATTTCCTCCTCACATTGCCACCCGTCCCCATCCCCCTCCATGTGATAGAGAGTCATGTGTCAGAGAGTCAACCTCTGAAGCAGGGAGCCTCCTGTTTTCACAGAAGCTCCCTGTCCTATTTAGAAACCTGATCTAGCAAGGTTTTAAATCACACACGTTCTCCACAGGTACAGAAGGTTTCTCTACTTCAGAGGTTCACCCTCTAACTCATGGAAGGCAAAGGGGATGGTGACAGAGAGGGCAGCGTTTAGCATGCTCATTGCCATTCTCCCCCACACTGTGGTACTTGTGTGTGGGATTAGAACACCCAAAGAGGATTTCTGATTAGAACTATTCACTCTCCTGAGTTTAGACGTCATGGGAAACTATGGTTAGGTCTAAAGGGAAAAAATGAAAGCTTTAGATCTTCTCACAGACATGGAGGGGTGCAGTGAGGAAGCATCCCACACAGGTCCATTCCTGTGACATAAAAGTGTTGTTGTTGTTGTTGTTGTTTAGTCGTTTAGTCGTGTCCGACTCTTCGTGACCCCATGGACCAGAGCACACCAGGCACTTCTGTCTTCCACTGCCTTCCGCAGTTTAGTCAAACTCATGCTGGTAGCTTCGAGAACACTATCCAACCATCTCATCCTCTGTTGTCCCCTTCTCCTTGCGCCCTCCATCTTTCCCAACATCAGGGTCTTTTCCAGGGAGTCTTCTCTTCTCATGAGGTGGCCAAAGTATTGGAGCCTCAGCTTCACGATCTGTCCTTCCAGTGAGCACTCAGGGCTGATTTCCTTAAGAATGGATGCATTTGATCTTCTTGCAGTCCATGGGACTCTGAAGAGTCTCCTCCAGCACCATAAGTCAAAAGCATCAATTCTTCAGCGATCAGCCTTCTTTATGGTCCAGCTTTCACTTCTATACATCACTAACATAAAAGTAGGTGCAGCCAATGTGGAGTCCTCCAGGGCTACAGCCGCCATCATTCCAGGACTTGGGCTGATGGAAGTTGTGGCCCAACAACATCTGAACAGCACCAAATTGGCTACCCTGACACAAAACCATGGTTTAGGGTGACATCTAAACCGGGCCAGTGATTTCTCAAATGGAACTACTATTGAAGTGTCCTGGGTCTTTGGTTCCCATAGGATTAGTGTTGGGATGTTACTTTGACAGGAAGAACGATGAGAAAATGTCACTCTTTGGGAACAAAAGTAAGTTATTTCAAAGGGAATTGAGACCTGGAGAAGAAGTCACATGACGATAATGTATTAAATGAGAAATGCTTCCAGATAATTAAATCTGTATCTATTTAAAAAATGGAACCATTATTACTACTCATTTATTGCTCCTTTGAAAACAATTGTAAATTTAAATCAATGCAGTATAAAACTTCCCATTGACTGACCTGAAAGCTGAATGCAAAGGAAAAAAGAAATATGAGGAGCATGGCAGAAGGATGGGGGACAGCCCTCCCTCCCTCAGACAGATTCAAAACTTTCTAGTGTAACCCTAGCTAAAATGTCTGGCCTTGAAATGACTGAGAGCCCTGACCTTTTCTCTGTATGAAGGTGACCTGTATCATTACACATTGTCTCTCCCTTTGCACTCTCTTTGTTTGGGTCACCATGCCCACATACACACAGACAAACACAGAGACAGATATGGACGAAATAGGATAAGGGAGATACAGATATACATTTAAATATAGATCAAAGCTATAGATATACATTTAAATATAGATCAAAGATAAAAGCGGCTCTCTTTGTAGCCCCTACCAAGGCTCTAATACAGACGGAAACAGGTACCGATAAATGTGAAAAGCCTATTATTCAGGATTTTGTTTTCTAAATTGTTATGTGGGGCTTCTTTTGCTTTGTGGAACAGATATATCACAACTGGCTGTTTTCCCTTCATGCAGTTATGATACCAAAAGGGCTGGTCTGCAAATCCTCGCATGGAATGTTTTGCAGGCCTGATCAAAGCACATTGGGCCTTATGATGGAACGGCGAAAGCATCTGAATAGCCTTTAGGACATCACAAAACAGCCACCGCAGCATGTGACTCTGGCATGCTTTTTATAGACTTACTGAACTATGCAGCTTTTTTAAAAAAAGTTTGCAACCCAACTGTTGTAGCCAATGTAGAACACAACGGGCAGTCGAGTTAAAATGAAACATATTTCACAAGAAGGTGGAAGAAAACTTTTTTGAACACCAGCCAGTGCTAAGCAAACATAACCTAGGACCCCAAACTCGAAGCTAATTATGATTTTAAAATCCCCATACATTTGGTATTTTTTTTCCACCACTCCCGAGAAACCGAACAAATGAACTGCACTTAGCATTAAAGTGGCCCTCAGCTACAGAACAGTAATTATTAATCTGATCCATTCTTTAAGCAATTAAGCTTGAAAAGGTAGCTGGATATAGAATGTACAGATCAAAATCATACACTGTGAAGCACATGTAGTGGCAGCTAATTTAGAGATTATTGTTTCCTATTTGTTATTAATCAGTCCTGAAACCACTTTGTACCAAGCCAAGGCTGAGAATCACTGTGTGGTTGCTCAACGACTTGTCTCATTTGACCATCGCAGAGCAAAAAGGCAGAACCAATTAATTAATCAGTCATCTCATTAAAGGTGTCTGAGCAAAACTCGCCGTTTAGCAACTTGAGGCTTGTGTTTTCTACTGGACTGTAGACTTTGGTTGCCAAAAATGGGCATATGACTTTCTGAAATAAAACTGAACTCCCCAGTTATTTTAGGCAAGCTTGACAATACACTAACCGTACAATCCTACCCATACCTAATCAGAAGCAACACCCACTGAGTTCATATTCCCAAATAAGTGTTGATAGGATTGTACTCTGTTGCATCACTGCAAGACAATGTTTTTTTTAAAAAAATAAAATTAAGTTACCATCACAGTGCTGCTTCACACTGAGTTTTGCTTATTTATTTTTGTAACCACTAACTTTCAAGGCCTATTTTAAAGACTGCCTCCACCTGTACTTTGCAGCCAACCTACAGACCTTTCTATGGGCAGGATTCAACTGATGAGTCCCATCAGTGGAAGCCCTGTGCAAGAACTTTCCCCCTGCCCCCAAAATTGGCTTTGGGGGGAGGAGGGTTCAGAAGAACCCCTGGAACAGCATTCAGCAGGAGGAGAGGTCAGATTGTTTCATTTGGCAGGCTGCAATGCTTGCGCTAACAGAATGCTCAGAAAAGTGCAACATGAATTTCCTCCCTTGATCTTAGGAAGAGTTCTTTCCAGCTCTGCCCCCCGAGTTCCTTCTGGGATTGAGCCTAGGAACTTCTGCATGCAGCATATGCGCTAAGTTCCGTCAGTCCCTCACAAGTCTCTTTTGGGCATGCCCAGCCCACACGTGCGATTCAGCTTTTGGCGTTGCTAAGCAGCATTTAGTATGATCCCAGATGAGGTGTGATTAACCACGTGCAGCATGTGGCTTTGTGGCAATTCTGTGGGCTGTCACTCTACCTGGGGGAATGTGCTTCCATTTGTAGATCATGCTTCTGAATTTTGCTTGCGTCCAGTGCATGGCAAAGGATGTCGAGGAGAGAGTGACACCCAGAAGCTTGTTATGCGCGCGCGTCTTACTCCTACAGAGCTGGGTGTTTCTGAGCTCCTGCACTTGAGGCTCGTGGAATCCGGTGACAAGTTGTTTTGTAGGTAATGTTTTGCATGCACCAAAGGTGCAGCAACTAGGTGTGCATTGCAATTACTTTAGAAGTTGTTCCAAAGGGCCATGTACTTAAGCACTTTTAAAATGCAGAGCTTAATTTCTCCCCCTGCTACATTGTAATTCATTGTTGGCCTTTTCCACAATGAATTGCTGGGATTAACCAATAAATCAGCAGAAAAGACATGCCAATTTTCTCAACAGTTGACAAATTACAGTGCAAGCAAAGCACTATATATTCTATTTGTATTTTGAATTCACTTCATAGGGAAATTTAGGATTCATATGCTTTTAAAAATGCTTTCTTATTCCTTTTATGTGGCCATAGCACGTTTAGTTATGCACAATTATTGCTTTCTCCAGCAACGCTCAAAACCTTTTTGCTGGCAGCCACCACCAAATATATGCAAGTCATATTTTTCTTCCTTTGATAATATTTACTTCCAAGGAAAATATTACTTTGGTCTAGAGGATTTCTAATTATATTGTCTGCCACTGCGTATCTTCATTTTTCGGTAGAGCTGAAGTGAACATTAGCGGTGCAGTTTATTCCCATCCTATTTGGACACAGCTCAAATCCTTTGTTTTGTTTTGTTTTTTTGTTATCGGCTTTACAAAAGTTTCCATACAACAGGCACAATTGATCAGGGAGTTCCCCTGTGCAAGTATCATTGATACAAAATGGAGCTGCTCAATGACACTGGGCGACTATCCCTCCCAATGAAGTGTGTTTTACCCATTGCTGCCAAATGGGCCATCTATAAAAGGCAGGGTTGCCATATTTTGAAGAGCAAAAAAGAGAACACTAACTAACCCTACTATATGTAGGCTATAGTAGCTATGATATATTGCTGAGGGAGGCAGGAGAAGAGAAAAGGAAAGCAAGTCTTCATCCACCAATTATGTCTATGTCTCATGCAGAAAGCATAGCCAGAGGCATTTTGACAAATTTTAAAAATCCACCCAGAAAGAAATTTTACCCCTGAAAAAGAGGACGTGTCCTGGAAAAAGAGGAGACATGGCAACCCTAAAAGGCAAACCACTGCAGGACTTTGCAGGTCATTGCTTTAATTCACACAATCCCACCCCCCGCAGTTGCTATGATGGGTCAAACTGTTCCCACCTCCCTCACTAACATATTGGAAACCTGAGCCATACTTTTTGTAGCTGGGAAATTGTTATTGTTGTCCATTTTTTAAAGTGAAGAGGCCCATGAAGAATGGCTACCCAAGTGTCCAGTCTAGCTGGTACCTTGAGCAGGCTCCTAATTCCTTGGCTCCTTCATTGTTGCCCTACAGGTGACTGTGCAATGGGCATGTGTGTATGTTTTCGCAAGCACAACAGAGGAATGAACTAGCTTTCCTTGATCTGCGTGCCCAGTAGCAACAAGAGCGCCAAGGGGATGGGAATGCCCAAGTCTCGTCAGTAAGCACCATGTCTACCAGAAACCTAATTAATAGTCACTACAATTCCTTCAGGGTAGGAACCTCTACCTCCATTTGCATATGGAACTTCACCAGCCCCCTGCTATTTTTCTTCCTAAGACTGCCCTCACTATCCTGTGGTGGCAAACCATGCCTCTCTAGGCCTTTACCATATTCCTTAAGGCAGTGGTTCTCAAAGGGGGTGGCATGCCACACTGGTGTGGCAGGAGAGGGTGGCAAGTGTGGTAGGAAGATCCCAGGACAATCAAACATACGTTTAAACATTTCAGTGTAGTACAGTATAGTATTTTTTTTGCAGAATATGGTATCTTTTCAAAATGAGAGCAAGAGCATCAAGTGATACTGACGACAATCATAGTTGTGTTTTCCAATGTATTCCTTATCGATTAAAAAACTTGGTGTGGCGCAAGCAAATTTTTATTCTGAAAGTGCGGCCCAGAGAAGAAAGTTTAAGAACCTCTGCCTTAAGGTCTGGCCTTAAGCTAACTCCTTTCAGCATCTGCACGATCCTACCTACCCATTTTGGCTCATGCAACCTCTCCCCTTGGAGAACAAAGCCTTTGAGCGTTTGTTCCCAGCATGACACATTCTTCATGGATCCTCTCCTCCACCCAGCTGCTCCAAGCTAGTTCCCTGTCCATGAGTCCTCTGCTCCCCTAGGATGCCTCAAATTGATTCAGGCAGTTTAAGCTTCATGGGAGCTCAACAAGGGCACATTAGCTTCAACCCCAGATAGCTCATTTCCATGTGCCTTCTATACCTCCTTTCTGTGTTTGTTGTCTTCTCCAGGAGCGGGTCTAAGGAATGGAACTTGGAAATTGCCCTGAGCAGAAATCACAGGCAACCTACAAAGGCTTGCCTACCTCCAAACCCCTGCAATGTATAGATTTTCTGGAATGTTCACCTTGCTATCTTGCTATCTAGGGTTCCAATGTGTACCAACCATCCAAAAATTTGCACTCAATTGCTCTGAGACATTCGTCTACAATCCTGCCCCCAACAAGCCTCAGGTTGCGGTGAAACTCAGTATCATCTGTTCCAAGTGCTTCTGTGTGCTCTGGCTTCCATCATGGTGTTCCATTGTGCCAGAAGTGGTTTGGTCATGTTGGCCAAATGACCCGGAAAACTGTCTGTGGACAAACGCCAGCTCCCGCGGCCTGAAAGCAAGATGAATGTCGCAACCCCATAATCACCTTTGACTGAACTTAAGCATCCAGGAGTCCTTTACCTTTTTTTACCTATTAGCTTCTCGTCTCTTCCATTTCTTTCTCTCCCCCTCCTTTTCCCACTAGTAATTCAAGTAATTAAGAGTACAGTACAGTGCAACTTCCCTGTGGTGCATTACAATTCTGAATCAAATGTCTCCAGATATCACACCTCCATGGCTACAAGGGAAGGGAAGCGTGTTAGTGCGTAATGCATGATGAGGGATATGTGCAGGAGTGGAAGCAGAACATAGGAAGCTACCTTATACCAAGTCAGGTCAAACCAAATAAAATAAATTAAATAATGATAATAAAAATCATTCCAGTAGCACCTTAGAGCCCAACTAAGTTAGTTATTGGTATGAGCTTTCGTGTGCATGCACACCTCTTCAGATACCTGTAACAAGTCAGGTCACAGTTGCATGCAGGTCAGCAATGTCTTCTCTGACTGGCTGCAGCTGTCCAGGATTTCACACTGGAGACTTCCCCAATCTTACTAAGCACTGAGCCTGGGAGCTTCTGCTGAGCCTGGGTTCTGACTTAGATTAGGAGGGTCCAGAGCGATCGGTCAAACCAGAAGCAGATGTACTGGAAACTAGACCAAGAATCCAAGATCAGGACAAGGCTTCAGCCAGGTTCTTGATCCAGGGTTCTCAGAATGAAGACCTTCAGAGTCTGTTCCCTCAGAGTTTGCACCGACTGGGGAGCCAACCCTCTCCACAGCAGGGATGCACATACCCATGTGACCTCTCTATACAGATAACAGGACTGAAGTGAGAAGAGAGGAGTGTTAGGTGCCAATTTCAGAGGGCTTGCTGCTAATTTAAGGGCTGCCACTTACCTAGGAAGGGGTGGCACCTAGGAGGCACCGTCTCAGTCTGGAGGCATAAAGGGCTTTAGTCAAGTCCTGGTCATCGTCTTACTCCATTATCTTCTTAGGAAGGTCAGAACATGAGATGGGGCTTTTTCTATGGATCCCCAGTTGTGGATCTCCCTTCCAAATGAGATTGATCCAGTGCCTTTCATTGTCTAGGCCAGAGGTTTTCAGCCTTTCTGAGTCCACAGCTCCCTTGACGCAACTATATTCTTTCTGCAGCTCCCATTGAAAACTTGACCATCATTCCAAGTGCCCCAGGGCGCCACAGCACACGGTTTGGAAACCACTGTCCTGTATCTCCTTTTTTTCATATATAAGATATTTATTAGGATTTTTAAAATATTACAAGAAAAAATGAAAAAGAAAAAAAACACAAAATAAAAATGCTTAAAAACACTCAGATTTTCTATTACTTATTTTTCCTTAGCTTGTTTCCCAGACCTCCTCATACCTCCCTTTTTTGTATTCCAGTTCAGTTTGTTGGTTCAGCAAATCCTTACCCTCTTTATTTATCCTAATCTTTAGTCTTAAAATAGTAACTTTAAATTTTTATCTCTTAACAACCCATTTTTCATATTCCCTTAAAGCATTACAGCTGGAAACCACTTAATTTCTATCCTACATCGTTCTAACATTCATTAATTTTACAATATTTCTGTAGATAATCTTTGAACTTCTTCCAATCTTCTTCCACCGACTCTTCTCCCTGGTCTCGGATTCTGCCAGTCATTTCTGCCAATTCCATATAGTCCATCAGCTTCATCTGCCATTCTTCCAGAGTGGGTAAATCTTGTGTCTTCCAATACTTTGCGATGAGTATTCTTGCACTGTCCTGTATCTCTTGACTGTTGGTGATTAACCTGTCAGCCAGTTTAAATTTGCTGCATTTTTTTGGTTGGGAGACCAAAGCATTTGATTTGTGGAGTTGGCTTTCTGATGGCTGACTTACTTATACTGATTTTTGTCCATTAGTGTGCTTTGCTACCCTGCTGCACCTTTGAACTTGTATTGTCTGCATTTTGTGAGGTTTGTATTTTATGAGGTCTTGCATTTTTATTGTGACTGCTATCTGTGACTGCTATATTGTGACTGCTAATTGCAGAAACGGGTTGAATATGTGGTTTTTAAAACTAAAGGACAAACAAATTGAGTAAATAACGATGAGTGCTGTGAGGTTATGTGAGGACAGTGTAACATCGCTAGAAATGGAGACTGTTAAAATGCATCACACACACAGAGAGAGAGAGAGAGAGACCCTCAAAGCAGGAGTAGGAACCCTTTGGTCCTCCAGATGATGCTAAACTACAACTCCCATCAGCCCTAGCAAGCATGGCCAACGAACAGGGATGATGGGACGTGTAGTTTAGCAACATCTGAAGGTTCACCACACCACACATGTTTAGAGGCCAAGTACTCTCTTACTATGCCACTCCAGCAGGGCAGCATTCATGCTACGATTGTTGAACAACATGAACCATTTTGTTGTGGCTTTTGTTTCCTACTTTTGCAGTTAAAGGTTATCTGGAGGCTTTCCTCCCTTTTCTCTCCAGTGAGAGAGTGCACATCTTTCTTCATTTCTGCCTAACTGGCAGTGAAGAGTTGTCCAGCTTCCAGTCAAGGTACCACACACCCCAGTCCATTGTCTGAGCATGGTTGTTTGCCTTAGTGATGCTGGATCTGAGTTTGAGATAAAACTCGGAGAGGCTTTTAATCTGGCAGGGTTCAAATATCCTAACCTCTGTACAACAGGCAAGTTCTAACTGGCTGACACCACCATATGAGCAGCACTGGATAAGACAAAGGAAGACAAAACAACAACATTCATGTTGCAAAAGAATAGAAAACTACTTCGTGTTTAGCGGGTTAAAATGCAAATATTACTTGCTATCTTGAAACATAAGCAACCCATTTGGTACACCAGTGCTGAACATTTAAAAAATGGGCTTCCTTTAAACAAAGAAACAAAATTCTTCCTTTGAATTGTTGCTTGATTAATACACAGCAAACAACTTTGACAGGCACAGCTGGAGCACAATTGTCCTTAGCTTGATTGTAGAATTATATCCTTTGTGTGCAGTTTGCATGTAGATGACTTGTAAACTGACCATTTGGGTGCAGAAACACTCCTGATATAGCAAGAACAGAGAGTAACCACCAGCACCCCATCCTAAACATCTGGGTTTAGTAAGTTCCGTTTTATTCTAGCAACATGTACTGTCAAATAGGTGTGTTTAAAAATGCAGCCTATATTCACAGCTTAAACATGGCTGAGGAGACAGAAGTCCCTGACTTGCAAGGGTTAAAAAACCCCAGCCACATGCAGGTGGCATTGCTGGCTAGGCATGAGAGCTTTGCTTGTTTTCCTGACAAATGTATTGTTCAAGACAAGCTATTGGTAAGTGCTTATAAAGAGCAAGTTTGTGACCTTGGCCATGTACTTTACTTCCTGAAAACATATTAGCCTTGTGCGGAATGAATGCACAAGCAGCCTTTTAAGATGTAGGATACAATGGCATAAAACACCCTCACAAACACACTCACGCAATCCCCTCCAAGAGACTTAATTCAACATTTAAAATTGATGTTCCAAAACAGGCTGAAGAAGCTACAAGCTTTTTCACATACCTTATTGAGACTCCAACCTAGGAACTTTCCATTAAAAAAAATATTTGAGTGAGGGCTGCCTGGAGAAATTTTAAATGGCTGCAATCAGTGGTAGCACCAGAAGAATTGGTGGGGGGAGGGGAGATGGCCACAGAAGGTAAAAAGCAAATTTCTAAGTGGGCAAGAAAAAAATAAATAACAGCAGGTGTTAATGATAGGAGTTCAGAAATGGGAGTGAGGGGTCCTTGTTTTGGGGGTGGGCGCTTGCCATCCCCCCTGGCACCGCCTGTGGCTACAACATATATTTCTGTATACAATTTTTACACAAATAATGGTACCACACATTGCTATTTTCCAAGAAAAAGAGGTGTCGGAACTCACCTCCCTCATTCTCTTAAAATGGCAATGGTACCCACCTGAGAGGTGCCAGAACTGAGTTCCGGCTTCAGCCAGGGTTTTCTGAAGAGGCAAGCTCTTTGCTAGACGAAAAGCAGCTTGTGTAAGGGACCCTGCAGTGAAATTTTCAAAGGAGGCTCTGGCTGAGTCAAAGAGCTTTTACCCATAAATTACTACTTCGGATTACAGTCAGCAGATACAGAGTGGTGGTGGTGGTGTCACCAGGGCGAGACTCGTGGGTCAGATGGTAGCAGTAGGATTAGGCACTTTGCCACTTGTCTGTTTATCCAGCAGCAGTTGTTATCTCACACGAGTTGCAAATTGCACAGGTGCCATAAATCCTTTTAGTAAACAGCTTCACCTGCATTGTGGGGGGTGTCATAAGTAGAAAACCGGAACAAGCAAGCTACTGTGTGTTCAATGTGCTTGCACCAGGCAAGGAATAGTTTGTGCACACTCATGAAAGCTTATACCCAGAACAAACTTAGTTGGTCTCTAAGGTGCTCCTGGACAAGTTTTTAATTTATTATCCCAACAACACAAGAAAGGCAAACAATCCCCTGCATCACATTATGAAATGGGAAAAAGGGGAAAGTAATGCAGTTATATCTATGTTTAAAAATGTAACTGAGGATTAATAGTCAAAAGGAAGAGTCACTTATGAGTAATGATAATTTAAATGGAATTAATTAAGCGGCCAGACTGGGAGCAGCAGGCCAAGATAATTGATATTTTGCCTTTCTGTTCTTGCAGTGATCCTACTTCTTGTCACATAAATAAGCTGTTTTCCACTGTTAATTCTAATTTACCTTCTAGAGGGTCCCCCCCCCCCCGTTGTAACCCGTATCTCCGTATCCTTGCAGCACAGATGAACAAAGATTTCACTGCTTGGGAAATTGAAAAGTGAGTAGGTATCATCAAGTTGTGGTAGCATTAGACATTTAATTAAGGGAGGACTTTAGCCTGAAAGTAATATAGGCTGGAGAGATTTGAAGTTTCTTATCTCCTAAAAAATAAATTTTATGAGTGTGGTCTAACTTGTCTGAGGTCTAACTTTTGCTGTAAACTTCAGTATAAGAACTTGAACAATATGTAAGTAATTGCTCATTATCCAGAGAAGTCTGTTCCTCTGACCACAGGAGCTGATCCATTTGCTTCAGTGAACGATGGTCATGTGAAGAAACTCAGTCCATGCTTGTGCTTCCAAATTGATGTTCGTTACCTTTTTGTCCATTGCCTCTCCTCCTCCTCCTCCTGCCCACCTAAAGATGATCAACAGCATCTGCTCTCATGGGTGACATTACATACTGGTGTGGGAGGAAGTTGGCAAATTCAGGAGCAGCTGTACTACTTGACTGTACTACTTTCTGAAACTCTAGACTTAAGGCTAGTGAGGTAAAAAAGGATGCTGTTGGTTGGAGACAGGAGTTTCTCATTGAAAAACTCACTGAAGTAGATAAGAGGACTGTGGAGGGGAGGCTGTTGATGTGAGGAGATTGTAATATCCTCAGGGGAAAACATGCCTCTGGATCATAATGCTACAAAGCCCACTTCTATATCATGGCTGAAGTTAAGCAGGCTGGAGTCTGGTCAGTACCCAGATGGGAAACTGCATGGGAACTGCATGTTCACCAGCCTAAGTTCCAAGAAGGGCATGATAGAAGGGAAATAAACTAATATAGCCTTGCCATTTCCATCCCCTTGCAGAACAACCCACACAATGCATCTATCAGCTTTTTAAAAAGATCTTTGCTGCTTTTATTGTACATCACCTTGAGATGATTGTGTGGAGAAAGTGATTAGTAAATTAATGATGAATAATAATAATATTAGAAGAGTGTTGCATAGGTATGCCATTTATGATGTGCAACTGAACCGGCAGACACGTGCATATCAGCTAACACATAAATATGCAGAATGCAAAGTGGGGGCAACTCTAGGTAATGAAAGGTTTCAGGGCCCAGGGCCCTTAGACACAAATTTGCACAAAATTTACACATCCTAATATATATGTATGAATGCCTCTGGGCAAATGAAGATGGTAGGTAGCTGGGGAATCTCACCAGCACTGAGCTTTGCAGCACAGGCAGCTACATGGTAAGTTAAGTTTAAAAGTGGGGGAGGGAAAGGGCCAGGAGATCTGGGATCTGATGCAAATACCCAGGGCTGAGCTCCCCTGGACCACTCCCTTAACAATGCCCCGGGGCCTCAAAGATAAATTGGATGGATGGTTACAATACTATCAGATTAATGAATTGTATAAACTTGACAAGAAAAATGGTTTTGCAACAGAAAACTCCAAATTGGAAACAGAATTGTTAGACACTAATGTTAAAAATCTCTCTAAAATGTATAATTTGTTGTTAGAATGGCATACAAAGGATGAACAAGTTAAATCTGTGATGATTGATTAGGCAAGAGATGTTGGGCACAATATAATGTTGGAAGATTGGGAAAGGCTGTGGAAGGAAGGGGTTAAGTTTACTGCATGTAATGTATTAAAAGAAAATATTATGAAAATGATGTATAGATGGTACTTAACCCCGGTGAAATTAGCAAAGTTTTATCATACAAATGATAATTTATGTTGGAAATGCAAAGAAAAAGAAGGTACTTTCTATCATAGGTGGTGGACGTGTCCTAAGGTGAAAGACTTATGGGAAAAGATATATAATGAGCTGAAAAAAATGTTGAAAAATACATTTATTAAAAAACCAGACGCCTTTCTACTTGGAATAATAGGATTGGAATTGCCCAAAAAAGATGTTAGACTGTTTTTGTATGCAGCAAGACTTTTATTAGCCAAAAACTGGAAATCGCAAGAGATACCAACAATAGAAGAATGGCAGATGAAGATGATGGACTTTTTGGAGCTGGCCGACCTGACTGGAAGAATCCGCAACCAGAAAGGAGACACAAGAGGACTGGAAGAAATTTAAAGAATATTTAGCTAAATATTGTAATATAAGATAAAGAGTAATTTCTTGGAAGTAATAAATAGGCTTAGGGATAGAACAAGAATATGTTGTTAATAATTATTAAGGATTAGAATATTAATAAAGGAGAAAAAGGTAGTAAATGAAAGAAGTTAATACTATTAGAAATATGAATTTGGAGAACTGCTAAACAGGTGATATAATGAAATTCAGTTAGAGGGGATTTGAGGAAGTCAGTTATCAATGTAATGAAATTAGGGTTTGGAAGTAATAATTCTTTTTTATGTCTTTTCTTTGTTTTTATGTATTGTAATGTTTTTTCTTTTTTCTTGCTTCTTTCTTCTGTGATAAATGTGAAAACCAATAATTTTTTTTTGGAAAAACAAACAAACACAATGCCCCTGTGCCTATACAAAATGCAGCTGGGTGTGGCAGAGGAAGCTGGATTATGGAAAAGGGCAATTCATTTATTGTCAAATGAAGAAATAAATTAGCCTTCCTGGGACACAGTCCTCAGACAACTTACCGGTAACTTGGAGCAAGATAAGCAGCTCAAGACTTGCAGCCTGTAGCTTCAAGGGAGGTAGTAAAGTAAGATGCTAAAATAAAGGATTCTGTTCTGCTGCCTTAAGCTCACTGTTATCTGATACTTTCTTATCCACGCAGCTGTTTTGCCAGTGTGGCTTCTCATCTCTGCCATGCAATTGCAATTTTTATGCATGGGTGAAGTTTCAGAAAGTGAGATTTTGATTCAGGCAGGAGGAGGCAACACAAAAGGCTGGTATATTTCTGCCATATTTTGGCAAAGTCACCAATAGTCATTGGCTGGTTTAATCAACACAGACCCCATGACAGTGTGAACTAGAGTTATAAAGGATGTAACCCCTCAACATGCAGGACCTCTCTCAACTTTAACTGATTTCCAGCTCTCTAAAGGCGTTTGCTTTGCTTCCAAAAGAGCCTTCTTTCCCACAGCATATACTTTTATCAAAGGTGTAGATTGCTCTTTCTGAGCGATTCAAATTTGTCCAAAGCATGACACTGTCTCATCCTACAAATTAGAGCCAGGGGCCCCAACGAAAAGTTGCAGGAGGTTGAGTGAAAGGACTGCTTGCTAATGTCCCCACTTCATGCCAGTCTGCTGATGCAGCAGACCAAAGAGCAGCACATGCCAAAGTAAGCGTGCCACAAGTCACATGATTCCAATGTCAGTGCATCACATGGGTCACATTCACACCATATGTTGAAAGCATAGAGCTTCCCCCGGAGAATCCTGGGAACTGTAGTTTATTCATGGTACCAAGTATTGTAGCTCTCTGGAGGGTAAACCACAGCCCTCAGAATTCTTTGAGGGAAACTATGTGCTGAGACTCCAATACTTTGGCCACCTCATGAGAAGAGAAGACTCCCTGAAAAGACCCTGATGTTGGGAAAGATGGAGGGCTCAAGGAGAAGGGGACGACAGAGAACAAGATGGTTGGATAGTGTTCGTGAAGCTACCAGCATGAGTTTGACCAAACTGCGGGAGGCAGTGGAAGACAGGAGTGCCTGGCGTGCTCTGGTCCATGGGGTCACAAAGAGTCGGACACGACTAAACAACAACAAATGTGCTTTAAATGTTTGGTGTGGATGTGATCTTGCTTCAGTTATGATTTGGTTATGATCTTTATAGAACTAAATGGCTTGGGGGCAGGATACCTAAAGGGCTGCCTTCTTCCATACCAGCCTGCCTCAGATCTTGGGGAGAGGCCTTTCTCTGTGCCCAATGTATGGGAGAAGCTCTTTCTCACTGTGGTGAAAGTGAAGGCTGCCTTCTCAGTTGCCATACCCAAACTGTGAAACACAATGGTACCCAGCTAGCATTCTTATTGCATTCTGCTAGTTGGTAAAGACTTTATTTGTTCTGAAAGGAGTTGATGTTTCATCAAAAGATTAAGAAAAGAAATCCATGCTCTATCTCCTATTCTCTTTTATCATCTTCTTTTGTTGTTGTAATACTTGGGTGGGCCCTTTATCTTGTTCTCAGGAATCTCCCCAGTACATCCCTCCCTCCCACATCATGCTGCTCTACATCCTCCACAAGTGCTTTTACATATTTGGAATGCATCCTTGATCTGTGTTAATACCTCTTGAATGTCTGGATAGAGGATGGGGAGATGTGGGTGGGTGGAAATGACACTGCATTGCTGTAGTGCAGGCTACTGAAGAAAGAAAAGATTGAAAGTGGTTGCTCTGCCCACAAATGTTGCCTTGCCTCCCACCCACCACTGGCAGGAGGTCCTAGAACAGGGACGGGGAAGTTATGGTCATACAGAAGCTGTTGGGATCTTCTTCTTTGGTGATCACTCATAGCCGAGTAAGATTGTCTTCACTAAACATGGTTTGAACAGCGAGTCTGTAAGTGACTGTGGAGGCCAATTCTGGATCCACTCGTCCTTCCACAGTGGGGACATTGATTTCCGGGCAGGAGTTGGTCATGGTGAGGGTTTGCCAAGCGTGCCTTCCTCTTAGCACGTTTCTCCCTTTCATCCTGAGTTCGAGCATCTTCAAAACCCATGACACCTTTGGTAAAGGCTGTTCTCCAATTGGAGCGCTTGCAGGTCAGTGTTTCCCAGTTGTTGGTGTTTATACTACTTTTTTTTTAAGATTTGCCTTGAGAGGGTCTTTAAACCTCTTTTGTTGACCACCAGCATTACGCTTTCCATTTTTAAGTTCGGAATAGAGTAGTTTCTTTGGAAGACAATAATCAGGCATCCCCACAACATGACCAGTCCAACAAAACTGATGCAACTCCCATCATCCCTGACTATTGACCATGCTGGCTGGGACTGATGGGAGTTGGGAATCCAACAGAATCTGGAGGGTCACAGCAGCCCCATCGCTCCCCCTAGGTTCAGCAGCAAACATAAGAAAAGCCTGCTGGATCAAGCCAATGGCCCATCTCCACCCCATGCCACTTCTCCCCAGCCCCAGAAACTCTGAAACATATTTTGCCAAGCAGACACATATTTGGAACAACATGGAAGGATGCAGTGGCAGTGGGGTGAGATTTTGAAATAGAATAATTGTATGGAAATGGTTAACTACCCCCTTGCCCCGCTGTCACTTCTACATTTTTGCCCCCCTGCATGTGTGCAGTGGCAAAGCTGCATGCTCCAGCACCGGGGGTGGAGAGCAGGCGGGGGTGGGGCTGGCACATCTCCTGGGGGCATGGCATGTGTCCCGGGTGCATGGTACGTCACCCGCGGGGGCCTGGCACACCACCATGGGGGCGTGTGCACTGGGGGATTGGTGCCCGGCGCGGTGGGGGGGTCTGCGGCATGAGTCGGGGGGGGCAGCCAAGATGGTAACCCCCTCCCCGATGGTGCCGGGAGCAGTGCACTCCCCCTTCCTCCGCCAGTGCGTGTGTGCATGTTTAATGCATGTGTTGGGGCTCTGTTACATGCATCCACCACTAAGGTTTGTAAATATGCTGCTCAGAAATGCTAAATTTTCTTTTCAAAACGAAATTTGTAAATAAAACTATTTAATTAACTATGTGTACAGCTAAAAGAGGCGTAATAATTTACTTTTAAAATAATTGTACTAATATTTGGTAAAAGGAATGGGGCAAGGACTGTGAATAGCAATCTCTGGGGCCTTTAGAAATATGGAACGACACTGGCTGGCTGATAATGAAATTACATTTTGTCCTTTTTCCATGAAATGGGAAAGTCATTCTGCTCTGCAAAGTGCTATAATTATAAAGCCATTTGCCACCTCTAATGGGAGGACTTTTATTTCATAAAATATTAACAAAATATAATATCAGTGCCATAGGTTAGGAATAGTCTTATTTTCTCCATAAAAAGTCAATTTGTAACCACTGCAGAATGTCTTTCTGTGGATGACTGCATATGGCTAACTGATCTTTTTATAGTAGGATTGAGATACAAGCATTGGCTATGCAATCCTGTGCCCACTTACTAAGGTCTGCTAAATTCAATGGGATGTTCATCAGAGTAGTCATGTGTGGCTTCACACTGTCTCACAATAGAGTTATCAAAGTCATAAAAGCAAAGGAATTGAGTTGTGTTTATTAATATTAAACTTAGATGTTTCCATCATATTTATAAAAGCATTAATCTGAGATAGCATTTGATTTATACAGAAAATATTTGATATTCTTAGTAGAAAAAATCTCAGTACAGCGGAACCTCGGTTTTCAAACATAATCTGTTTCGGAAGAAAGTTCAACTTCCGAAACGTTCAAAAACCGAGGATCAGTGGGCTGGCTGCAAAGTCAATGGGGAAAAATGAAAAACGTGTCTCAGAAGCCGTTCAACTTCCGAGGTGCGTTCGAAAACAGAAGCAATTACTTCCGTGTTTTCGGCGTTTGGGTTCCGAATCGTTCGGCTTCCGAGACGCTCAAACACCGAGGTATCACTGTATTCCCAAACAGTTTTTGTCTTGTAGTAACACTGTAAAGTGTTGCACACATCAATAATTTCTAACTGTTATCTATATATTAATAATTTTTCAAATTTTCTTAAAAGAAGCTGCTGTAAAAGGTCAGACTGGTGTATTCAATAGAATAGGTTTTCTCCTCAGCAACTTTAGACCTACCAAGCTAAACAAAGCCAACTAGCTGTGTATGGTAGTTCAAAAGAGATTCAATAAACTGTCTGGATTTCCCATATGCTTAGGACTTTAGCAACTAGAGCATTCTCAATCACTATATGATCCATGGCCAATGGGCAGTGTTTGGTCTGGTGACCAAAGTGTATGGTGTAGGGACTAGACACTAGAGGTAAACAGAGGCAACAATATACCAAGAGGTAACTTAGCATCTATGTTACCACTGAGTCAGAGCCACTCCCTTCCAGGATCCTGTACGGCAGGGTGGCCCAACCTTTCAGACCAAGTGGGCCGCAAGAGTACTGCAACACAGAACCCGGGGCCACACACTTAATTAAATTTCTGTATCAGTAATTAAAGTGTTCACAAAATATTATTTAAGATATGTAGGAAAATTTCTGCTTAAGAAAAAAGATATATGGTGGGGAGCCTTGCCCAGCTTGTTTCTCTTCAGCCTGGAGCTGAAGCAGAGAAGAATAGTATTCAGAGGGTGCACAGATAACATATGGTATATTTGAGGGCAACTTCCTGCTAAGATCCTGTAAAGTCAATGCACATGAAAAGGCTCCCTTGCACTTTCAAGGTCCGTAGAGTATATCAGGTAAGTATCAGTGAGTGCATATTCAAGTGATCTCTGGTCCATCTGCACAACATTGCTTTGACTGAAAAAGGCTGTTGGGTGAAACGTCTAGATATGCATTCCACTGAAAGTGAAGCAGTGGGCAGCATAGACTACACACCATTAGAGAGGCTCGCCTAAAACCCACTGAGAAAACTTGCTAGCTTACCAAATGCTTTGTCATCAAACCCAAATGTCCTCTTTTGATGAGACTGAAGAGCAGTGGCGTAGCGTGGGGGGTGCAGGGGGGGCCGGCCGCACCGGGCGCAACATCTGGGGGGGACGTGCTCGCCGCCTCCGGAGTCGCCGAAGAGCCTCGGGCGCAGGCTGTAGCAGAGCCCCATGTCTCGCGGAAACGACGAGCTGGCAGTGGCTCTCAGCGCTCGCCGCGGTCCCCGCGCGTCAGGGCCGCGGAGGGCGCACCAGGCAGCCCCTCCTCACAGCCCCGCCGCCGCCGCTGCTGCAGCCGCTGGGCCATGTTGCATTTTCCTCGCCTCTCTGCCCTCCTCCTCCTCTGGGCAAGCGGCGTCGTTTGGGCGGCAGCACCAGCGGCAACTCGCCTCAGATCACCTGACACGGACCCGCTGCCGCCGCCGTGGCTACCTTACCGTAAATACCCCAGCCCAGGCAGCAGCAAGAAGAAGCTGGCAGTGGCGGCAGGTTAGGGGTTAGGGGGCGCAAATTACTTGCCTTGCCCCGGGTTAGGGGGCGCAAATTACTTTCCTTGCCCCGGGTTAGGGGGCACAAATTACTTGCCTTGCCCCGGGTGCTGACAACCCACGCTACGCCGCTGCTGAAGAGACATTCATATACAAACACCCTCCCTTCTTTGTGATAAGGGCTGCAGGAGGGAGGGGTGTGTGCTTTATCAGATCAGGATTAGATAAAGGTGTGGTAGGGAACCATTATTCAGGTATGGTTTCTCTGCGTAAGTGTTGTAAGAAGCCACACCACAGCTTCGCTGAATAAAGGCAGCTGAGCCCTTTTTGAATTGGCAAGTGGCAGCCATAGATTAGACTGGATTGCTGTATCACGCGAAACCTCACTATAGTGTAAGGGTGTGCCTCTGAATTCCAGTTCCAGGGAATCACAGGAAGATAAGAGTGCTGCTTCTGGGCTTCCCTGTGAGAACAGGGTGTTGAATCAGGCCTAGGGCGTGATCCAGCAGGGCTCATCTTATGACCTTATGTATAGAGAGACCCTAGACTGCTGCAGCCCCTTCCACCTCTGTTACTAGAAAAACAGGTTGAGATGATTGTATCAGCAGCAATTGTGGCTCATTATCTGCTTCTCAGTAAAAGTTCGTTCTAAATTTTGCATTGTTTCTGCACACTGCTTCAACACACACAAAAATATTGTATTATATGAACAGGGACTACTAGAGTTGCTATAAAAACTCTTAACTTATGCAGTTTTCTGCTGTTCTCTAATGAATTTTATGACCATTAATGAGGTTACCAGATGCTGTTTATAAAATAGCAAGACCTATGATTTGCCCATCCAAAACATAGCTATTGTGTGGATAAAGTTTTGTTGTCATTAACCAAAACTGTCTCTACTGTAAATCAGTAAAATTAAAAGGTATTAATCTATATTTCAATAAATAATAATATATTTGGCTTCTACATACAAGTTTTCGCCTTGCTTTGCTCATCAGAAGCTGTGCAAGGGAGCATCACAATGTAGATTCAATGCTAAAGTATCTACCTAGCTATTTTAGACCAATAATGGGGGCACAGAAACAATAATAGTGGATTGCTTTTAACATATATTGAAGGTAGAGGGAATAGGGGGAAGCAAATCAAAAAGCTGCAAATGTTCTGTTTTGATTGTAAAATGATGAGATGATAATGAAACCACTTTGAAAGGAATGATAATGCCAGGGGTAAAAATATTTCACAGTTGTCAAACTGCTCAGAAAGTGTTAACACGGCTCATTCATTTTCAGCAGCAATAGCAAGCTGAAAACATACTTTTGCTGGTCTGAAGCTGATTGATGTACATTACTCATATCAGGCTAATGGCACTTTATTTTCCAACAGGAGCGAGTAATGAGTGACCTTGAGTGCATATTGTTCTGCTGAAAGGTTTTGTTGCTCTGCTTAGTCTATGAGCACCCCCAAGGAAATGAGGGTCCGGTATTGGGTGTTTTCCAGCAAACCTCATTTCTTTCATGGCTTTCTGTAAGAGAATTTGATACAGGGATAGAAGCTAACCTCAGTGAGTAAATGAAATATTGATCTGTGCTACTCTGGCCTTGCCTTCACCTTGTCCCAGGGCTGTGAGTTACTGACTTTTCCGTTTTGGCTGTAATAGGAATTATTACAACAGGCCTGTGCGAGTAATTACTTGGCATGGCAAAAAGGAGGGTCCATCATATATTTCTGTAGAGACGCTCGTTTCCATCAGCCCAGCAGTCTGATTTTTTTGGCCCTGTCTTTCCGACTCTTGATTCAATTCTTTTAACCATCATTAATCAAGCTCCTTGTCAGTAGAAGTTTATCAAAAGTATTAAGTGAACAAGGTTGCTTGGCCTCCTTAAGAGAGAGAGAGAGAGAGAGAGAGAGAGAGAGAGAGAGAGAGAAAGGGGCGGGGGAGAAGCCAGCCAACGCAGGGTAGTAAATTTCAAAATATGGAAGGCTGGTTCCATGATATATAAGAGTGTCTCTTCAGCTAGAATGAGCAGTTTGTTTTAGTGATAGATATTGTAGTTTGAGCCGTGATAGAATCCTTCTCAGGTTTCTCTGTTGTGGACTATCGTTTACGAGAGACCGTGTGTTTCTAAATGGTGAAGGTCACGGCTGATGGCAAAAGTAAAAGCAGTGGTAATTCATTAAAAATAGTTAATAGGGCCTGTAGCTGACAGGGATAAATAGTGATTCGCTGCTATTCAACCCACAGCTAGTTGAGATGATGTTTCTTCTGCGGTTTGCATGCCCTCCAATTTCCAGACAGCTGTGAACATACACACAGACATCAGCAAGATTGCTTCCATCCTCTTAATAATAGATGGAGGAAGGGTTTCCCAAGTGAATGACACTGCTACTAGATGCACATTTTGTATCAGCAGCTTAAAAAGATTGGCTATGCACTTGCCTCTCTGTGAGTTGTTTATTAATAAGCCGGTCAGTTCGTCATGCCATGCCCTTTAAATGGGCAGGGTGTGCGGATTTCAAACACTCGGTGTAGCAAGACATAAACCAGGGCTCTCATCTTGCATCCTTACTTACTTTTATTTCCCATCAGCATCAAGATAAAGTCAGGGGAATGTTTCCTAACTCAAGTACGAAATGGTGCATCCTCCTGCCCAGCCTGCCCCTCCTGAAGGATAATGGCTGAAATATAAACAAGACACTTGTATTGATTAAGAATGTTGACGGATGAGGGAGCAGAAGCATCTCACAACACTGGTCAGGTGACAGACTGGATTGCAGCAGTGTAGAAGATTTTTAAAAATAAAATTCCATTTTAGATTTTTTAAAAACAACAACACATGTAGTCAGCAACAATAAAGAATTATAATATTCATAACCACCAGGATAATCTATAATAATTTAGCACACCCCAATTAGCTACTCTCATTTACATCCCCCCATCTAAAGCTTTTAATAACATGTGAGGTGGGACTGACCTAATATCGAGAGGGATTGCATTCCATTATTGTGGTCCTAGGGTGTTGCCAGGGCTTCTGAGTGAATCCTTTCACTTGGCTGAGCCCCTGTTGAGGAACAAAGGGCAATGGGTGGGTCTGAGTGTCCACATTTCCCCAGCTCTTATCACATTTGATAAATTATCGTTGCTGCTGCCACATCCACTCAGCCACAAACACGCACTGAACCGCTCAACAACTTGGATGGCAGTGGTAGCGTTTCAAAGACAGGCTTGGTACACAACCAATTGCTGCATGCAGGGATTTCGCCATGCAAAAACCTGTTACATCCCCCACATCACCAGGTCCGCCATGTATGGAATAGCTGTGGCTGGATCAGGGCTACTGCTGGCTTTGTACGTAGTTTGTACTAAAGTACTTCATTTTGAAGATATGTTTGATACCCTCTGAATCCTTGTGCAGTCAACCTGAGTTTCACTTTAAGCACAATATGACTGAGGCAGTCTACAACTTATGCTGAAGGTAACCAGACAATACATTCCAATTGTGGTGGCTTGAACACACGTTCTGTGTCCTGAAAAACAAATGCTTCTGAACACAGCCAATGTGAGTTGAAACCGCTTCCACTATCAGTCTTCACCCATATTTGTATTCTGCACAACTGAAGACATGCAGAAGTAGCCATCTTTTCTGACACAGATGGCATCCTAAGAAAAGAAACATAACACCCTTGATTGGGATAAAGGAGATATTCTGCTTAGGCCTAATGCAAAGAACCAAGGAGAGGGTGTAATTTTTCCTCTTTTTGCTCACTAGACAGCAAGCATCCATACAGTTATTCATCTCCATTGCGGAGAGAAGCTGAGCAGACAAAACTTGTCTGTTTTTGCACTGCAATCTACAGAGCTACTTAAAAGCACAGCCTTGGCATCCTAATTCTAAGTTTTTACATTGGCTGCGATGCAGGGCTCCACAATTGTTGCCATGGCAATCACCCTTCCTCCCCTCTGGTGACAGCCCCTTCCCCCTGATGATCAGCAAAAAGATCCCTCCTCCCAAGGTCTCAGTAAATTGCAGCGAACTTGGGAGTGGGGAGGGATATTTCATTTACTACAATACTTTTGCGGAAGCAGCAAGAAAGAAGATGTGATTAAAAGAAGAAGGAACCCTCCAAGTCTCCAACTCTCACCAGAGGACTCAGGGAAGGAAGTCTTATCATCTCTTTGAGGGCGAGGAGAAGTGATTTGAGACAATCACATAATGGCTGGCTACCATAATAAACCATAAATGAAGACTCCTGCGAATGCTGCTTCGGAGGGTAGCTTAGCGAGGGACAGTAACTAGGAATGGGGGGTTGGGGTCACTGAGGAAGCAGGACTCACTTAAACCCACCAACATCCAGCACCAGAAGTATGTGACTGAGTATTCCTTTGGGCAATGTGAAAGTGAGTTGAAGTAAAACCCCAACTTTAATGCAGGCCTAAAAGATGAGATAAGATCTGGGGGGAAACACAAATGCTCTAGTTTCAGAGAGAGAGAGAGAGAGAGAGTTTGGAACATGCTTCTGTGCTATTAGGACAATGGGCTGAACATTTTTAGTAAAAGCAAACATTCACATGAGTTTGCTAGACATCCCAAATGGGGTGTGCATTCAACTAACTATATTAAAACTATAATAAATAAATATTTATGAGTTGCTACAACTGTTTGGTTTTGCTCTCCTCTGCATTTTATCCTAATCACTGTCATGAAGATGGTGAAATACATTTAAATTAATATTTCCTGTATCCACAAGGGCTGCAGGGAGACCACAGTTTGTTAACAAAGGCACATATATGTTTGCACACTGCATTAGGTCTAAAACGCTGAGTGTACAGCCTCTCATGCGGTCATTTTGCTAGGCGTGTGAACTACATTTATATACAGCCATAAACAAATTAATGGCGCATACAAACGAGATGGTGCTTCCCCCCCCCCCATGCGGAGCAAACTTGACTTTCCCTTCACCGCCCCCAATCCTTCACTCCTCAAACAACGCATGTCTTTATTTCCTTTCAAATCTAATGCTGGTTTCCTCTTCCTGTCTCCCCACTCATGCTTCAGGCAAGCTATCTGCCTAGTTTAAACACCTTGATCTTTTACCTGATTAAATTTTTGTTCAGGAGAGGGAGGTGGCTTTATGATATCACAAATGCTGGGCAATCTGTCTTGTTCACAGCTAGCTTCTGCAAATTTGCAGAAGTTTTCTCCTGAACTCTTGCTGGGAAGATTGCACACCTGATCAAAACGAGGTGCGATTCTGTAGCTGCTTGATAGTCAGTTTTTGAAGACTAAATATGTAATGTGTGATCTAGAACAGAATATTCTAATTCCTAACTTGCTTCCAGACTGGGTATTAATTGTGTACAGTGGTATCTCGGGTTACATACGCTTCAGGTTACATACGCTTCAGGTTACAGACTCCCCTAACCCAGAAATAGTACCTCAGGTTAAGAACTTTGCTTCAGGATGAGAACAGAAATTGTGTTCCGGCGGCGCAGCAGCAGCGGGAGGCCCCATTAGCTAAAGTGGTGCTTCAGGTTAAGAACAGTTTCAGGTTAAGAACGGACCTCCGGAACGAATTAAGTACTTAACCCGAGGTACCACTGTAATTGCCACACTTATTCAATCACTTTTTTGGAGTATCTCCAAAATACAACAAATACTCATGAATACCATGGAGATCATGTTTTCCTTGATTTGTTTCCTTCCTCCCCTACCTAGAACTCAGAAAATTTGATCCCTGCCCCCTTAACTCAATGGAATGGCTCTGCAATTTCCCCAGGTGTTGTTGTTTAGTCGTTTAGTCGTGTCCGACTCTTCATGACCCCATGGACCAGAGCACGCCAGGCACTTCTGTCTTCCACTGCCTCCCCAGGTGTAGATCGTCTATTACACAGCTGTCCTGACCAATTAGCCTGCTCTAGCTACTAGCAATTTCTTTCACTGTGGTTTGTCTCTCCTCTCTAGGAATCATCTCTATCACTTTCACCTTTCCGTTTCCGAACAGTTGCCTTTATATCGCGTTTTTCTCCCCTCCCTTAAATGTGTTTGCGGGAAGTACAAGCACAATCTGGAGTTCAATGAGGGGAAAGAGAATATTTAACCATTTCTCTACACACGATGATCCCAATGAAAATCACCCTCTTCGACTTTTGGGGCTGGGGAAAGGGAAACTGTCCACTTGAAGACCAACTGTTAGAAGTCTGGAAGCAGAGTTCTCGTTGCCATTTCGCTTCCAGCTGAAGGCACAACAGTAATGATGGGGAGCTGCATCTGGAAGTGTCCTTAGAACACAAGTTTGGCTGAAGCAGTTGGCTGAAGTAATTCTGTCCCCAAACCTAAAGACTAGAAAAGATTGTTGTGAGCTTGGATGGCAGTGAGGCTGTGTCCCAAAGAGGAGCCATGCTAAAAACACAGCAGATTCACATTGTGTGGCATTTGCTGTACAGTTTCACTTTGAATGGTGCAACTTTAGACTGCTGGAATCAATCATTCAAATGTTCTCCTTTGTTTCCAATCACACACCATCAGCACTTGAAGTGTTTAAAGCTAAACCCCTAGCACAGTTATTATATGGGGCTCAGGTTTGGACAGGCACGCACCTTGAAGCTACAGAAGTGGTTCAGTCTAAGTTTCTAAGGCAATTTTTTCCTGTTCTATCCTGTGTTCCAAATCCTGTATTCATTGTTCTTGGAGGCTAATTGCCCCTCTGTTGAATTACAGATTTGGTGTAGGACATTTAATGATTGGCTTTGGCTAAATTTAAATCCCACCGGTCTACTACCCTTAGTATCACAAGACTGTCATGAGAGCGCTTGGATTAAAATTGTCAACCAAAAACTTTTACTTTTCTGGTTTATCACCACGGCAGTTATTAACACTGGGCTTCAGTAAAGCAAACAATTTAAGTAGACAGCGCCTATATGATACTGAGCGGCAGAATAATTTGACCACAAGAAGGACATTTTGTCCATGGTATGATGGTATCCACCTAGTCATTTTGATATGTTAGTACCCTATTTGCAAAATTTAACAAAATATAGAATTCCAAAATACAGAAGCACTTTCACTTACGCAGTTTTAAATATACTGTATTCAGCTGTAGTTGAGGGTCAATTTCAGAATTTCTGCTGGGAAAACAGCAGAAATGGAGATGGCAGTATTGAATCAGTAGCTCATGTGCTTCTAGCTTGCACTCTTTATAAAGATTTGAGGAGTGAGGTTATGACAGGTTGCTCAACCATTGCTACTGTGTCCTTTCTTCTACCAGATCAAGATAACCAGGTGACAGCAAAAACAGCAAAAAATAAATAAATTAGCAGGGGCAATTAGAATAAGATCTATTATTTGATTTTTGATGTAAACATCCAGAATGTATTTTGTATAGTTAAATTTTTACCTCTATCTTCAGTACATTGTATTTTATTTTATTGCTATGGCTGGTGGTTGATGCAAATAAAGATTCTTCTGATTCTGATTCTCCTTCGTTTGTTTGTTTGAAAACCACATCCTTCACATAGAATCTATTATGGCCAAGGATATGTGTTCTTCTTGGGCTGCCATACTTCCGGGGGTGGGTGGGTGGTGGGTGGGATGGATTTCTGCAAGGTGGCCATTTGTCCTGGAACTTCGGCAAGTAAACCAAGAAATCACTGATGTTTTCGTTAATAAAGCTCAACAACTTTGGGGGTGTCTGCATTTTTTCTTCTTGAAATATGGCAATCCTATAACCTTCTCATTGACTCATTGAGCAGAATATATGAATGCAGGAGCATTCATACATGGGTTCACCCATCTGCAATGGGAAGCATCATGGCTCGTTATTGTACCATGTTTTGAAACATGCTTTTAAATACTTTCTGGATTACAGTGTTGACTGTGGGGAATGGGACTGTGGGGAATGGACTGATCTGCTGAGGAGAGATGGAAATACTTTTGGATTGGAGTCCTCCCAAGACCTACCCCCCAATGAGAAAGGGAAGAAAACAAGAAAAAGATCAACAAAAGATAAAGTAAAGGGCAGGTATAAACAAGAAGAAGACCTGCAGAAGGGACATGGAAAAGATTTAAGAGCCTCGGACATAAGAGCACCAGGTTGATGGATTAGATAGACGAGAAAGGACTGACAAAACCCGAGACCAGGAAGAAGAGACGATGGATGAAGATTGGAAGAAAGTTTAAAAATTTATTTAGGAAAGTATTGTAAAATTAATGAGTATTAGAAAAATGTTGGAATGAAATTATTTGGCTTTAGCAGAAATGTCAAAAAGAATTATGAAAGAATATGTTATGGTTAAAAGAATTTGGTATATATAAGTTTTAGGTTTTAGGGTTTTTTAGGTAAGATAAGGTTAAAACAGATCAAGGTAATTTAAATGACAGAATATTGTGAAAGATGGAAAGGATTTGCTGAGATAATTAACAACTAGCATACAAAAAAGGGAGGTGTGAGGAGGTCGTTGAAATAAGTTAATGAAAGTTAAGGATTTGGGAATATTAGATTTGTTTTTCTTAATTGTTTGTTTATTTTTGTTTTTTGATTTAGATGTATTGTGTGTTTTGTTAAAAAATTTTTGACTTTGGTTTTTATTGATCTTTATTGTTTAATTGTTATGTTTATCTATTTCTTTCTCCCTTTTTCTCCCTCTCATGTCTTTTCTTTCTTCTTTCTTTGTAACTTTAAAATTCTCAATAAACATCATTTTAAAAAAATATGAAAAAAAAGATATTGTACCATGTTACTCTTGCATTTGTGTTGCTAAGATCTCAGAAAAAGTTTAGTGTCTCAAATCGCAGAACCAGAACAGATGAAGCAGTCCCTAGTCCTTCTCTCTGGAGTGCTCTTCTTGAACCCAGTACAAAACCTGGGTGAACTATCTGTAATAATTGTTGCTATTTAGGGAAGCCCCTTGAATCCTGCCAATGAGCTTGTGCGTATAATATACTTTTTAAAAAGGAAGCACAAATGTTTGAGCTACAGGTCAAGATCTGTGGATTCACACTGCACTTAGCTAGATCAAAGATCCAGCATTAGATTAGAATCGATATTGCATATTGCAGCAAAAAATGACAAGGAATACTCTGTCACCCGTGTTATATTTCAGGAGGAACAGCAGTCATTAATGCATAAGAAAGTCAATTCCATTAAGAAGCAATTTCTTTAAAAGATCAGGACTGAGCCTACATTCTGCCTGTGAGCCTCCTGCCTCAGAAAGAAGTATGTGGGAGATGCCAGTGTCTTAAATGTCATAGAGCTTACCTCTGAACAATGAAATCTGCAGTATTTTTTTAAAAATGCTATGGGAATTTGATTTGTTTTTATTGGATATACTCAACCCTTCTAAATCAGCATGCATTCTAATGCTAATATAGTAGTATCAGGCCAGGATGACTACAAAAGCAACAGAAGCTGTTGATAGGAGGAGAAAATACTTCTAGGGGTGCCAATGAAGGTGCATTTGAGCTGAGGGATGTGACGCATCATCTTCTGCAACACTACAAGATATCATGGGGCACGCCTCTCAGATCAAGTAGTGCAGCTGCTTGGGGTGGTAAAAGGTTTTCGACAGCACAGTTCCACTTTTCCTTAGGATGTTCTTATTTTCATTAGAGAAATGTTGGAGGAGGAGAAGAAGAAGAGTTTGGATTTGATATCCCGCTTTATCACTACCTGAAGGAGTCTCAAAGCGGCTAACATTCTCCTTTCCCTTCCTCCCCCACAACAAACACTCTGTGAGGTGAGTGGGACTGAGAGACTTCAGAGAAGTGTGACTGGCCCAAGGTCACCCAGCAGCTGCATGTGGAGGAGCGGAGACGTTCCCCAGATTACGAGTCCACCACTCTTAACCACTACACCACACTGTCACACTGGAGAGTATGGAGCTATCTGACCCCTGAGCTGTTTGAAGGCAATCCTGTATAGGGAAGGCTTTTTTTTTAATGTTTAATGCTTTATTGTGTTTTTATATAAGTTGGAAGCTGCCCAGAGTGGCTGGGGCAACCCAGTAAGATGTGTGGAGTCTAAATAGTAAAATTATCATTATGGAATGGGATGTCCCTATTTTTATTGGAGAAATGTTGGAGGGTATGCATGTCCTTATCCCCCCCCGACAACTCTCACTGCTTTACACTTACATGCCTGGATGATCACTATCACACTTTCAATAGGGAGATTTGGGCAACTTTGGGATGTTTTCTTAATACATAGGCATGATTTATTCATCTGATTAACGCAGAGCATATCCCAGGAGCTTGAGTACTAGAACTATACCTACAAATGGAAAGGTACATTCTGGAGTTTCATTGCTTGCAGAAATCCTTAAGCAAGTGAATTATAAGTCAGAATAATCGATTAAGAAAGCAGCCAAAAGCTGCATGTGAACTGACCCAAAGGAGAACTACATCTGCATGGTACTGATGTAAACCAGGTGTCTGCAGTCTCATCTCTGAAAAACTCATTTGCCTCTGTTGCACAACAAACCTGGGAAGAGTGAGCCTCAGTTTACACCTTAACTTTAACTAAGTCTGTGCCTCTTCTCCAGGCACATCCTGTACAAAGCAGCTTACGATAATAAAAATGCAAGTATAAGATATCAGCATTACCAAAGAACAAACAACACCCCTTGCCACCACAAAGTCAATCTCCAAAACGGTCAATCTTCCATAACATAGTATTCCAACCTCAGTTCAGGAAACACCACCAGGTTATTCAGGGAAGGCCAGTCAAAACAAAGAGGTCATTTCAAATTTCCAAAAACCCAGGAGTGTAGGAGAGGATGGAGCCAAATCTTTGGGAAAAGCCTCCAGGCAGCTCAGAAATCCTTGTGGATGCATACCACCCCTTATAGCTTATAGATATTCAGGTGCTTAGAGGTCTTATCCTCCACAATTAGAATAATGTTTGAGGAGATTCACACTCAGTATAACTCTTTTGCAAGCAAAATGCTTTACAGTTTGTATCTCATTTATCCTTACTGCATATCTGTGATAACTAAGCATATTGATCCAGGAGCAGGGGATTTTAATTATTGGCATGCCCCCTTTTTGTATGAGGCCCCCCCCCCAAAGGAGAATTGCAACTGGTCTCTACCAGTAGCCATTCCTTAGTTGCTCTGGGAGTTTCTGAGCTCTATTACCCAGGATTCCTCTCTTCAGCCCAGTTCGAGGGGGAGGAATGAATTAATAAGCTTTGGATTTATGTTCCCTAAGCACAGTGGACAAAGAACCTAACAAAACGGTGAAGTATGCATATAATACAAGGGGTAGGTAGCTTACCGTCCAAACAGCCTAACATGTGGAGGAGATTTTAGCCAGAAATTTGTCTTTAAACCAAAAATATTACTGTGGCTATAGCTGCCTTGGAGGAGCAGTTCTGCAGACATGTGACAGCAGCATGGATGCTTGCAAACAAAGCCACAATTATGCCAGCTCATTTCCAATGAGGGTTGGCATTTGTAGCTCCTTGTGGATTGCCACTTTCTAAGGACTCGGCTACACAGTTGCAAATAAAACATTTTGAGTGTGTTGTAAAGTGCAATATACAAATGTGACACTAGATGGCAATGGTGAGCTATGGCAAATTCAATATATTTTTCAAAACTTTTTTTTTAAAAAGCGTTTGCACAGCGTTTTTTATATGTGTGTAGATTCCACCCAAGTCCCTTTCCTATCAAGGATGCTGATAAGCTATTCAAACTTTAGGAATGTCCTACTGTTATAAGGGTATTCTCAGACAGCTTGATAGGCTAGGTCTTTTCTGGCATCTGCGTAGCCGGAACAATAAAGTCCCCATGGACTTTGGCAAGATTTGAACCTTTATTTCTCCATCTCATTTCTATTGCCCCATTGAGAATAAACTCCTGCTAGGGTGGGATGGTTTCAAAGTCAGACCAATTCCTATATTTGGCAGATTATAGTTGTATCTAAAGGGACTGGGGAGCTGGAACAACAGTGGAGTTGGCAGATACCGTAGGCAGAAGGTGGCGGGGCTATTTTTTCTACTTCGTGCATCCAAGAAGGCTAGGATTGTTGGTGTTGTTTAGTCGTTTCCAACTCTTTGTGACCCCATGGACCAGAGCACGCCAGGCACTCCTGTCTTCCACTGCGTCCCGCAGTTTGGTCAAACTCATGTTGGTAGCTTCAAGAACACTGTCCAACCATCTCGTCCTCTGTCGTTTCCTTCTCTTTGTGCCCTCAATCTTTCCCAACATCAGGGTCTTTTCCAGGGAGTCTTCTCTTCTCATGAGGTGGCCAAAGTATTGGAGCTTCAGTTTCATGATCTACCATATTTTTTGCACCATAACACTCACTTTTTTCCTCCTAGAAAGTAAGGGGAAATGTCTGTGCGTGTTATGGAGGGAATGCTTACAGGTGGCGGGGGGATCTGCTGCAGTCGTGAGCAGAGGATCCATGGTTCCCCTTCCTTCCCTCCTCCGTGGCTCGCTTTGAAACAGCAAAGCGGGAGAAGAGTCGCTGAGTGGGGAGGAGAGAGGGACAGAGAGCCTGCTTCTTTAAAGGAGCAAAGCGGGAGAGGAGAGGAGCCACTTACATGAGTGTAAGCGTCTCCTGTCCGGTTGGTTCCTTTAAAGCAAGCAGGCTCTCTGTCCCTCTCTCCTCCCCACTCAGCTAGCTAAATAGCAGCAAAGTTTTTTAGCTCGCTAAGCCGGGGATGAGCGGGGAGGAGGGAGAAAAGCAGAGCCTGCTTGCTTTAAAGGAACAAAGCGGGAGAGGAGAGGAGCCTTCTCCCCTTATACCCCTCTTCTTCATTATTAGCAGCATCCTTCTCACCCACCCCACGCGTGTTCCTTCTCCCCGTAAACCCCTCTCCTGCATTATTAGCAGCATCCTTCTCCACACCCCCCACGCGTGCTCCTTGTCCCTTGAGTGCTTTTCCTTCCCTCCCCACTTAAAACATGGTTACAAAGCATGGATCCACATGGATCCTCAGGATTTTTGCACTGGGTCACCCCAAATTCATCATCAGATCACATAGCATGTCCATGGCTACATCTTGCACCAAAAAAATCACGCACCCACTGTTGCCTGGAGCCGCAGTCGTGCAAAAATGTGGTTACAAAGCATGGATCCACATGGATCCTCAGGATTTTTGCATTGGGCTACTCCAAACTCACTGTCAGATCACATGTCTGTGGCCACAGCATGAACCACAAAAATCATACATCCACTGTTTCGTTTAGAATATTTTTAAAATTGTTTTCCTCCTTTAAAAACTACGTGCGTGTTATGGCCGGGTGCGTGTTATAGAGCGAAAAATACAGTATCCTTCCAGTGAGCACTCAGGGCTGATTTCCTTCAGAATGGATAGGTTTGATCTTCTTGCAGTCCATGGGACTCTCAAGAGTCTCGTCCAGCTCCATAATTCAAAAGCATCAATTCTTTGGCGATCAGCCTTCTTTATGGTCCAGCTCTCACTTCCATACATCACTACTGGGAAAACCATAGCTTTAACTATATGGACCTTTGTCGGCAAGGTGATGTCTCTGCTTTTTAAGATGCTGTCTAGGTTTGTCATTTGCTTTTCTCCCAAGAAGCATTACATTCCTGGTATTTTGGGCAATTTTATAATATCCCTTCTCCCCACAATGAAAGCAAATGAAAGAATGGGGAAAGTCCATTCTTGCTTCTCACTGCAGTTAAGCAGAATAAAAATAAAAAGACTTAAAAGTGTTTAGGTTTATCCTGGACTAGTCTGGGTCAGAAATGGGACTGATCCACACTTTCAAATCCCTGCTTCGCATGTGGCCCACCAGTTGGCTTTGATTGTTCAGTATTTGAATCTTGGGACAATTTTCCAAATTTCAGCAATTTTGCAATGATCGGAATCACAGACCAGTGGTGGTTGTTACAATTCAGAGTGCTCGTGAAAGGTTCTAGCCAATCCAGCTCAAGCACAATTCTCAGTAATGTGCGTGTATAGATGCCCACAAATGCATGTATGCACAGCTGACTACTGTGATTCAGGTGAGTGGGTTCTAAGATCATTTTTGAGTTAGCTGGAGGCAATATGATTGCAATAGTTGTTCCTCCAGCTTGCCTGGGTAATAACAAGAGGCAGCCCACAGCTTTTACTTGAATGGCGATGACAGCTGGCAAGTTCTCTTTGTTTATATGTCCACACTCAAATGAGTACATGCAGTTGTGAAATAGTGCCATTGGTCCATCATGGTTCACATTTTAATGCAAACAAGGGACGTGGGTGGCGCTGTGGGTTAAACCACAGAGCCTAGGACTTGCCGATCGGAAGGTCCCTGCTCCTGCCAACCTAGCAGTTCGAAAGCACGTCAAAGTGCAAGTAGATAAATAGGTACCACTCCAGCGGGAAGGTAAATGGTGTTTCCGTGCGCTGCTCTGGTTCACCAGAAGCGGTTTAGTCATGCTGGCCACATGACCCGGAAGCTGTACGCCGGCTCCCTCGGCCAGTAAAGCGAGATGAGCGCCACAGCCCCAGAGTCAGCCATGACTGGACCTAATGGTCAGGGTTCCCTTTACCCTTTACCTAATTCATACTTTCTGAAACAATGTATGAAGCAAAACATGTGATTGGCCGTTTTGGCTTCCTAAATATAAATTGCTAGTTCAGCAACCTAACAGGGGACATTCACCTTTTGGCCCCCATTGTGCTCCTGGTCTACCCACACCCTACGTAGCTGCAATTTTCATAAGGAAAAGGCACCCATGGGAGCAAATGGGAGTGTTCTTCCCACCGACCATACACAAATAGGCATAGTGAGGGGCGGTGCAATCTGGACTGGTACTGCAGCGGGGTACCCCGGATTAAACCTCACCTAGCATCCACACCAGGATCCCAGCCTGGGTCAGCCCAGCTGCACCTGAAATATTTTTCTGAAAAGCCAGTTATACAATTGCTAATTGTATGATTTATGCCTCGTGCTCGAGGCCTTCTATAAGCAAATCATAAGCTCCATCACTGAACTGTGGCCCTGCATTCCTGCACCACCTAACTTGGCTGAAACAAGATCAAGAAAGTGGTCTGGCTAACATTTGAATTGTCCCTGAGAACTGAGACCTGTGTGCTTCTGGGATCTATCTTCTCCTTACTCTTGGAGTATCTAATCCACTGCTGACAAAGAGAACATGCTTGGAGTTTTTCCGACATAGCTTTATATATCGTGTACGATTAAGTGCCCTATGAGGTCCTGTTAATACTAAAAAGTTTGTCAAGCAATGAGACCCTCTGGACCGTACATAGTATTTTGTTTCTGAATATTTATGAGCACATAAAACTAAACTAAAATAAAAAGATTCCATCTAATTCATGTTGCATTCTTCCCCCGAGTTCTAAATTAGGTAAAATGATATCTAGGGCACATTGTGTGGAATGCTTTCAAGACCTGAGATTTAAGGCAAACGGTTCATACAGAAAAGAAATGAAGAAAGGTACATTTTATCTTAAGGTAAACATTTACTTAAATACAGAAGTAGGGTTGTAAACTGCAAGTGTTTTTGGTGTTTAGCAGGACCATGAACCAAATCTCCCGGCATTCCAGAGTTTGACGCAAGTAAAATGAATAAGGAGGTCCACAGAACAAACCTGTTTAGGCTTTAATCCTGCGCACACTTATTTGGAAGTAAACCCCACTGGACCCAGAGGGCCTTATTTCTAAGTAAATAGGCAGAGGAGCAGGCTGCACATTTATTTTGCAGAGAGATAAAAAAGTTAAGCCAGAGAAATGCGTGACTGGTTAATAGGCACAGCTATTTTGTGATATTTTTTCGCTCCACAAAAGTCATAGCAGCAGCAGCAGCCCAGACAGTTTCTTAAGGCTGTTCTTGCTCTTCTGTGCCCCTTATTTGATCATCTGCCAAGGTCCTTGAGCAGTGCCAAATCAAACAGCACAGCATCTCTATAAGTTGGCTCTTGGGAGCTATGGAATTCAGCTGCTGGAGTGCAATGCAGGATGTAAAAGGTGCAATTATACTGGACTTCCTGAACTTTAGATTCAAAGTGTTTTACTTTTAATCTTATCTCACAAGTATCTGAAAGTGGGAACTCCTTAGATGCTTCATCTGATGTAGATCTTAAGCTAGGACATATGAAATACAGGGTTAACAAGGAAACAGAAAATGCTCTGTGGCATGACCAAGATTTGTGCGGGCTTTCATAGGCAAGAGCCTCCTTCAACAGCTGCATCTTCCACAGATGAAACAGGCTGTTGCCAGTGAAACCAAATTCAACAGATAAAGCTGCAGAGAATGCCTGCACCAAAGTCTCATCCCCACAACATTTACGTACTTTCCTCCCATGGTGTCCCAGAACTAATCTTCATGCATTTCCCAAACATAAGCACTTCCTTCTTTGATAACTGTGGCAGGGCTTGTATTTTTAGTTTTCCCTTCTCCGGAGATGCCGAGACGGCAATACTGTATTTATTTTACTTGGGAGTGACTCCTATTGAACTCAATGGGGCTTATTTTTGAGCAGCTGTGTATATAGGATTGCACTGAAAATTTGATTTGCAAAAAGATTTGAGGGGGCGGGAAAACAAAGTCTGACATATTTAAAATCCATTTGTTATTAATTACAGTGGTACCTCGCAAGACGAATGCCTCGCAAGACAAAAAACTTGCTAGATGAAAGGGTTTTTTGTTTTTTGAGCTGCTTCGCAAGACGAATTTCCCTATGGGCTTGCTTCGCAAGACGGAAACGTCTTGCAAGTTTGTTTCCTTTTTCTTAACACCGTTAATACAGTTGCGACTTGACTTCGAGGAGCAACTCATAGAACGCGGTGTGGCAGCCTTTTTTGAGGTTTTTAAAGACTTTGGTGATTTTTGAAGCTTTTCCAAAACTTTCCCGACACCGTGCTTTGCAAGACGAAAAAAATCGCAAGACGACAAAACTCGCGGAACGAATTAATTTCGTCTTGCGAGGCACCACTGTACCCTTTTCTTTCTTTCTTTCTTTTTGCATGTAATAGCTTGTATCCTAATTTCCCCCATGCAGAATTCTGGAAGAAGCAGGGAGAGTATTATTTTTTTACGATCCTGCTCTCCCCCTGCAATCCCAAAGCTTTAAATCACTTTTTGAAGCAGAGCAGAGAGAGGGTCTGATGGGTAGACTAAGACTGGTGCACTGTGTGGCCATACTTCTCAATCAGATGCTTTTTCATTTGTTCTCTCACAATCTCTTTGTACAGTAGGGTACAATTATTCCTCTTTTGCAGTTGGAGAGCTGCTGCTAAGTGATAGCAACTTGCTAAGGTCCCTCCAACTTGAGCAGGATGACAGGCTTATATTGAATCTTTCTAAGTAAAGCTGAGTGCTTTGACCAGTGAGTGAATACTCTGCTTCACTTGGAAATGGGATGGTCTAGGATTGAATCCAATTAGTGCCCTTGTGTCTACAGAAGGCCTTCTAGTGGACACTTCTTTTAGTGGAAGAGGAGGGGGGAGGTAGTGTTTGTGAATTCTCCCTCCTGTCCCCTCCTACCTCACTCGGGAGGGTCTGTCAACACTCTGGAGCCAAGTGGACCACAGGAAGGAAGGCGAATGGGCACAAATCCCTTGCCCTACTCTAACATTAGTGGGGGCATCCACTCAATCAAAAGCCCTTCCGTGTGCACAAGGGACCATGGGACCGCACCCCCAGAGTTATCTTTTTCTTTCTATGCAATCCTCTTTTTTTCTATGTAATCCAAAGCTTTACTGTGTGTACAGCCTCTATTCAAGGAGCTTTGTCGTTGAACTCACTACCCCTAGAAGAACTATATAATAGAAAAGCAAGCTTCTAATGGAGCTTACTTCCTCTTTTTGTGGCACAGTAGTGTTCAGGCTCAACTCTTTTCTACAGTAGATCAATACTGAACTTGTTTGCATTTACAGGGCTACCTCTACAATTGGTTTAGGTGCTTGGATGTATACAGAGGTCAGTTCAGCTGGAAATGCTTGGAGAGAAACTAAATCTTTTTACCGATTTGTGTTGGAGTTGGGAGAAAAGTTCAACAATACATAACAAATTTTACTTTGCTTTTCAGATAACTTTTTTTCCCTTTTCCAAAGCATAGCTTAGCTACCCTTTGGTTAATTTGTAATTCCTTTGCAGATGTCAACTTCAATTTTATTTTCAGATCAGAAAGCCACATCCTTTTCTCTCTGCAACCTTTATATTGTCTGTATCTGAGAGTGTTACTATACTATTTATAATAAATAGGTTCGTATGTATACCTATCATTTTCACAAATGAGTCAAATTTTGTATGCTTCTATTTGAGAGTAGGTTCACTGCAAAATATGCCACATGAATATGTTCATATTTTTCAATAGCATGCCTTTCTCCTAGTACACTGAATATTCTGGCATTGGTAGCTGTACGAGAACCAATACCTTCTTATTTTCAGTATCTAAAATGAAAGGAGAGAGTCAACTGTCCTTAAATATAAATATATAAATTAAGTTTCTAGTACATAAAATGACTAGAAACAACTAGGATATATGCGTATAACAAATGCTACCAGCGATGACCATCCATTTTCAATGGTGGTGCTCCTTTTTAAGAAAGTTTACTACACAGGTCTTGAGTAGCAGAGTTCTTACACAAGTCCTCCATCCTATTATTATTTTTTATATTCCCAGTGTGCTGATATTACTTTGTCTGAGGTAATCCCCTCTATGCATTGTATGGAGATCTTGCGATCACAAGGTTGCATTCAACATAGTGCTAAGTGGCACTTTGTGTGAATGGAATGGCTTCTGCTTGTCGAAATCTGACTTCCCAACCCACCCCCTAAATCTGTTATGGGGTTTTCCCCAACCCTCCAGAGCTGTTTTGGGGGTGGTAGGGAGCAGGTGTGGGGGGAGGAGAGGGGAGATAGTCTTGGTGCACCATAGGAAGTCATTCTGATCAAATATTTATTTAGTAGAATACTGCCCACAGCTTCGCTGAACTTGCTTACTGAAAATTGGACCTGCCTTCAGCATGTGCCAGTTGGTGGAAATAAACATAAGTGAAAACATCCTGAGAATGTGGGCTTGGGAAAGCACATCTTTTCTTTTCTTTTCTTTTTTTGAGACTCTGTCCTGCCATGTAATGCCCAAAATCTTCCTGACGCAGCGCATGTGGAAGACATTGAGGCATAGCTCATGGCAGGTGTAAGTTGCCCATGACCCACTTCCATAAAGCAGAAAGCCTGGTAGATCTTCAACTTGGTATTGCTCATTAGCATCACATTCTCCCTAACCCTTTTGGTGAGGCAAGCCATTGCTGTAGTTATCTTGCCAATACGGTTGTGCCGCTGAGCATCAGTGTAGAATTTGCTGGTTATGGTGGAGCCCAGGTAGACAAAATAATCTACCACCTCCAGCATGAGGTCACCAGTGGTGATGTAATGTTTGAATATGTAACACTGTGTATTTTTGTAACATTTGTTGTTTTAGTTTTCTGTACATCGCTTATAGATAGTTTCATATATTAAGTGGTATAGAAATGGTCTAAATAAATGAAATAAGGAAATAAATGGGGGATATCTTGTGGGTGCTGTAAAAAAACTTACAGCCCCAATTCCAAATAAACTCCTGTCTAAAAGCACCCAAAGTCTGTCAACATGTTTTATAAGCTCCCTCCCTCCCTCCCTCTCCATTCATTCCAGTAGTCTCTCCATTATAAAGCCAACTGTGGGGTGTTTTTATACCAATGTTCACTGTAGTGCCATTGCACTTTTCCACCGTGGCTTATTGTATTTTATTCATGTAGGGCCCAAAGTGTGCAGTGTCTACTTGGATTAACTGGGAAGATAAACTATACATAAAATTGCTTCCCCATCAGTAGTCTTCAGCCTCTTCAGGAGTGACATACATAAACTACTTAACAGCCCTGGGCAATATCACATGATAGCTCAGGAAGAAAACAGAAGTGAAAGCAACTTGAAATCATTTGATATTTCAGAGAATGAGAAGTAAAGCCTTGATCCAGCAAGGAACTTAAACAAATGTCTTACTTCAAGAATGCTGAGAGACCTCAGTAGAATAAGGTTGCAAGCTTCCATTGTCCAGTAGCTATGGAGCATTGTGGATTTTAATGTGCCACCCTATCAAATGTGTTCAGCTCCTAGCCACTCTCTGCTCCCCCATCCCCCATTAAAAGGATGGCTGGATGCAGCTTAAGAGTTCTCAGCAAATGGAAGCGTTGAACTCTAATCAAATTGGGGAATGAACTAATATATCAACTTAGGAAATAGCTTAACAACTTCAATCCTAAAAATAGGTCAACAACAACTTTGATCGGCCCTCATGCATGTTCACTTCATCAAATCTGGCCCTCTTTGGAAAAAGTTTGGATACCCCTGGCTTAGAGCCTCTTAATCTGGCCCCACTACATGACTCCTGGTTTTTGCAGGAGTTGCTGTAGCATAGGAGCCAAGAGACTGAGTTGAAAATCAAAGAAGTCCCAGTTTGAATCTCCCCATTGTGGTCAACTTGGTAGGTAGCCTTAGGCAAGCCACTCTCTTTCAGCCTCAGTCCCTGCTCTCCCACATCTGTGATATGGAAAATAATAATGCTGGCATATTTTAGAAATGGAATAGCAGACTCCTGGCTTGTGGGCCAGGTCTATCCTCCCAAGCATTTTCATTTGACCCTCTCCACAACCCACATATTTTGTTGGTGGCCTCTGCAGCCGTGGCAGGGAAAGACACATTGTGCATTGTCCATGATCAACACTCTTCCTCCAGCTTCTGCTACTAGGACATTCATCAGTCGTCACTGGTTCTCAGGCACTATTGGAAGCAGAACTTCACTTCTGATAATCCCTGAGCACTGTCGATGATCACTAGAGGAGGGAAGCCAGAGGACGAGTGCTAGTAGCCAGGCATCCTGCCATCTTACCTTCATTGTCCCAGGATCTTTCCTTACAGTGAGCACCCTGTTCTGCTCGGCTGCCCTGGGCTTCATCAGACTGCAACCAGGGTGACCTCAGCACCACAATGGAGAGGGAAAAAGTGTTCCCTCTCCGCTAGAGTGCTGCCCCATTTCAAAGGGGCAAAGTGAGTGCTTCTCTGTTGTTTACATACACTTGCTGGTATTCACCACTTTTGTTGTTGTTAATGGCTAGATAGGAAGTCCCTGGAGGGCGAGACAAGGGAGTTCTGGCACAAACTGCATTGCTAATCGAGTACCCTTTTATTTTTCTATTCTCTAACAGGAAGGAAGGGAGAGACCCAGACAGAAAGATAAGAGAGAGGCAGATAATGAGGTACGGGAGAGATGGAATGATAGAGGCAAGCAGTGAATACAGAAGGGGAGGTGACTGCTGTAGCTGACCTTTGGAAAATGTGGGGGGGAAGTCTTTGGGGGGAAAGGTAAGACGTTTAATTCAGCCCATTTAATTCAGCACCCTTTAAAATAGCGCACAGCAAATTGTCGCTTCAGAAAGGCAGATAGAAGTTGTGCGTGGAGGGGAGTTTTCTCATCTACTGATCTGTGTGTGCAGGGCTGGGCAGTCACTTTATGGTCATGCCACACTCAATTTTTGTGGTGTTTGGCCCTCTGATGCAGTTGTAACCTTTGGCAACCTTTCTGCCCCACCTTCACCGTGGGTGGTGGTGGTGGTAGGAGTGGCTCCGCATGCAGAAAATAGGTGGACGTCCTTCGTTTCCTGGTCATCAGCCAGGCTGGAAGGTCAGTCATTCGGTGGGGGCACTATTCCCCATGTACATCTGCAAACCAGCAACTCCAAAAAAAAACAAACCCCAAAACATGCACCTCCATCAGTCTACGCTGCCTTGAAAATGCCTGTCAGAGACAGCATTAGCAAATGCTAAGACATTGTGAATAGTATTCAGCTAAGTTTTGTTCAGAGTAGATGTGGGTGGCACTGTGGTCTAAACCACAGAGGCTACGGCTTGCCGATTGGAAGGTTGGCGGTTCGCATCCCTGCGACGGGGTGAGCTCCCGTTGTTTGGTCCCTGCTCCTGCCCACCTAGCAGTTCGAAAGCATGTCAAAGTGTAAGTAGATAGGTACCACTCCGGTGGGAAGGTAAACGGCATTTCCGTGCGCTGCTCTGGTTCGCCAGAAGCGGCTTAGTCATGCTGGCCACATGACCCAGAAGCTGTACACCGGCTCCCTCGGCCAATAAAGCGAGATGAGCGCCGCAACCCCAGAGTCGGCCACAACTGGACCTAACAGTCAGGGGTACCTTTATCTTTACCTTTAAGTTTTGTTCAGAGTAAACCCATTGAAATTAATGAACCTCAGTCATTTTCATTCTTTTCAGTGCACCTACCTAAGTAAAACTTAGCTGAATACCATATCAAGATATAGTTTGTAAAAAGGCTGATGGGGTTACCAATGCGCTGCAAACGAAGTGTATGCGGTTCCTATACCACTGTTTTGTAACTCATAACTCCAAATCATAGAAGCAGAGGAATCTGCCCTTGGCCAGACCACTGGCCCCTCTGCCTCAGCGTTTTCTCTTCTGACTGGCAGCAAATTCCCGGGGTGTCTTACAAAAGGTTTTCCCAGCCCTACCTGGAGACCCCTGGGATTGAACCTGGAATATTCTGCATTCAAAGCATTTGCTTACGATCCCTGAACTATGCCTGCAGATGCATGTCTCTCAAGTGAAGAAAATCCAGAAATGTACAAAAAGAAATGTCTTCCTGGCTGTCTGTGGTAGTAGATAGAGGGAGAGACCAGTAGTTAAGAGAACCTTACTGGACACAAAGCCCTCTGGGCACATAGTAGCTGTACGGGTGAGCGGATGATGCATAGAGCATGGGCTGCCCACATGATAAGATTACTTTAAATGTCACTCTCTTTGCATGTACTCTGTCCACAAGTATGAGCAATCCCACAGATTACTTATGGGGTCACAATTGTATAAACTGGCCCTCAGTGTCCAAGCATTAAATCTATGAAATAAACAGCAGAAGGTGTATATAGTGTCCGGCTTCATTATCAATTGATACTATTTGAATTTTGATGTGCAGGCTCTCATTTTGGCATATAGCCACATCCCCAAGGATAGTCCAACAATGCAGAAAGCTTCCGGGTTGGCGGACTTCCGGGTTGGCGCCATCGCCGAATGGCGGACTCCCTCCGAGCTCCGGAGGGAGTCTGCTCGGCAGGGGCTGGGTCCTACCGCACCGGCGATGCGGGGACCCTTAAAAACCACGGCCACGAGGGCCGTGGACATGGAGACTCGGCTGGCACCGTTAGCGCCCTCCCGACTCGTGAAGGAGCCTTTTTAAAGGCTACGGATCGGGTGCCGGGGAGAAGCGTGGTGCTTTGAGTCCTCTGCTATCCCTGCCGAGCGCAGCCGCATGCCATCCGGCGGAGAGCGCTGACTTCTTCCATTGAAAATTCGGACTTCTTAACAACAACCCGTGAGTAATTTGGAAACCGGGTTCAAAAGGAGGAAAAAAAAGAATTTTTTTTTTCGGATTGGACACGAGCGGGGGGGGATCCAAAAAGGAAGTCAGTCCCCCCCCCTACTGTAAACCTTCCAAAACAAGGACGGGGAAACCAAGGTCCAAAAAGATTTGTATTGCTGATAAAAACTAAGAATTCCACGATGGGGAACTACAAGAACTGTGCTGGAGGAAGAACTGAGGGAGAAGGGAAACGTGACCCCCCCCCCCTGGGAACCGGGGTGATTGAAGAGAGAGCCTGGTGAAAAGAGCCGGAGATTTTGACAGCTGTCAAAGTAGCTGTCAAAGTCGGAAAGCAGAGAGGATTTTATTATGAGAACTTTGCTGGTTAAATTTGTTACAATTTGTTATAACTCGTTGAAATTTGGATACAAAATGGCGAAAACATGGATAACAATCGGACTTTTGGACTAGAGAAAACAAAGTTACAACAATCCCCCTAGAGGAGTTTCGGGACATTACAAAGATGGTCGTAAGTGGAAAAACACCATTGGAATTTTACAGGACTGGTTATCTTCTGGGAAAGCTGCAAAACGGAAATAATATTTTGTCTACAGGGTGTTCAGCTAAAGGAGACAATAGAATTTTCTATTGAAGAAAGGAAGGGACTGAACGCAAGTTTTTGTTCCTGAATAACAATAATCCCTGCAGAGTTACTAAGCTTCTGAATTAGAACGTTTTAGCAGCGGAACAAGAGGAAATTGGACTACAATTTGGAAAGAACAATGGGGGGAGTTTTATTAAAGATCTGAAGTTAAGTGTTTTTTTAAAAAAAAAAAAAATAACTATAAAAAGAAAAAGCCAGCAAGGAGTTGGGGGAAATAGGTGATTTATGGACTTTAAGAATTCCAGGCGGATAACATGGTTTGGTGTCAGGGGGAAATTAAACCGGGGACAGGGGGGGGAGAACTAAAATCCAAAGGCTTGTTAACTTCTTTTTTTTTGAACTGGTTCTTTTTCATCTACTATACTTTTTATTTCTTATTTTTGATATTTCTACTGTGTGGGGTGTCATTATTATTAAAAAAAGGGAAATTGTGGAATGAAAATGGGGTGGGCCCTGGGAAAGAATTTTTGTCTTTTATTAAGAGTATTGATGAGGAGTGTATAAATTTCAAATTCGGATAATGGTTTAAATAAATTAAGTTTCAATTAGAACTGAGAGCTTGTGGAGCCAACAATGTGAAAGAGGAATATGGTAGGGGTGGGGGAAGGGGGGAGTCCCGGAAAGTGGATGTATGAAAATAAGGCTTTGAATGTATTTTAATTCTCACTTTCTGTATCTTTGAAAATTTTAATAAATATCATTTGGAAAAAAAAAAACAACAATGCAGAAAGCTGTGTTAACTGATTACTTCACACACACACACACACACACACACACACACACACACAGTACATACCATTATAGCTAGGGATCAGTATAAATGAAATGCTATGTATAGTGAAGAAATGTGAAAGCCCAGAATAAAATTGGAAAAATTCAGGGGAAAACTGGTTTTTCCTGTTCCCAAAAGCAGTTGTTGTTGTTGTTGTTGTTGTTGTTGTTTTCATGGACTTTGAAGACGCTCGAACTCAGGACGAAAGGGAGAAATGTGCTAAGAGGAAGGCACGTTTGGCAAACCCTCACCATGATCAACTCCAACCTGGAAACCAATGTCCCCACTGAGGAAGGACATGTGGATCCAGAACTGGCCTCCACAGGCACTTATGGACTCACCGTTAAGAACGTGTTCATGGAAGACAATCTTACTCGGCTATGAGTAAGAAGATGAAGACGATGTTGTTTTCAGAAAAAATGAACAAAGTTGGACTAGGACATGTAAATAGTATAGCGAATTGTTCTAAATCTGCATCTAGGCATATAAATTTGCATATGCAAACTTTATTCAAATCACTATCCACTTTTTCGTGATGGATTTCCTCTGCATTTGGGGTGAGGCACAAGTTAAGGTACAGGTTAAGCCTGCTTGTTTGAATACTCATGTTGTGCTGTAGTTTGGTGCTTAGCTTCCATTTCCCCGTGAGTTTGTTCAAACTGATTATGATAGTTGAGCAGGGCTAGCCAGCAAGGCACCCTTCAGGTCTTGTGGATTACAACTTCCATCAGCTCCAGTCAGCATGGGCTTTGGTCAGGAATGGTGAGAGCATTGGCTACCTGCATCTAATGCCACAGTGTCATAAAATATCCATGCCTGATATCCATAAACTTGTATAATTCTTTTTAAGCAGGACTATAATCGTATGTTGTTTTCACACTCCAATTACATGCTCAGGCTGCGGGATACTTGGATAAGCCTACAGTTCTTTATAAAAGAGAGGAAGAGGGGAAGTCACTATGTGGGTAACTGTGGCATTTAGACGATCAAGAAACCTAGCTGGCACATTCCAGGTTACACAAGCTTTCAGGGGGCAAACATGCAATAATCTGAAAGAACTGGGTATCTCAATCTCCACTCCTATTCCAATTTCTCTGAACTCTTGACAGACAAATAAAAGCGAGGGAAGCATAGTGAGAAAAAAATGGGTTTTAGGGTAGTTAATAGGTTTTATGCCATGCCCTCACAGACCAGTCTCATGTTTGGAGAGTCACTGTGGTGCTGTGGCTAGAGTTTTATGTTTGGATGTGGGAAACTTAAGTAAACATTTCTGCTTAGGCCAAAACAAAATGTAGGAGATATGTGGTTTTGTTTTCCTAAAACCAGCACGCAGGCCACAAATTGGATTGGGGCTGTGGCTCTTGTGAATGAAGGGCTTAGCCCCTTCTCTTGTGCCACGTGCAAATGGCCCTCATGAATTAGGCACATAGAGCCATATACAGGTACGCATTTTGTATCTGTAGTTTCTTTTCTTTATTTTTACGAATGTATACCCCACACTTTCATAAAACTATAGCAAGGTGGAGTATAACATATAAGGTTAAAAATCAACAAAAGAGCCACAAAAATATCCTTAAAGCATAATTAAAAACCTCTGTAAATACAAACAAATACTGACAGGTTGAAAGGCGGGGAAACCATGTGGAAAAGGCCTGTCTACACAAAAAGTTTTTCAAAAGGCATTGGAAAGGAGAAAAGAATGGGTCCTGCCAGCTATTTACTGGTAGGGAGTTTGACAGGATGGGGTCTGCCACATTAAAGACTTGGTTCCTGGCGAAAACCAAATCTCAGAGGCTTGGGGAACTGCTAGAAGTGTCTCATCAGAGGATCTTAGCCATTGAAGTGGAGCATAAGGTAAGGTAAAGGTAAAGGAACTCTGGGTGGTTAAGTCCAGTCAAAGGCGACTATGGGGTTGTGGTGCTCATCTCACTTTCAGGCTGAGGGAGCTGGTGTTTTGTCTTCAAACAGCTTTCCGGGTCATGTGGCCAGCATAACTAAACCACTTCTGGCACAACGGAACGCCATGACAGAAACCAGAGCACATGGAAACACCGTTGACCTTCCCGCGGCAGTGGTACCTATTTATCTACTTGCACTGGTGTGCTTTCAAACTGCTAGATTGGCAGGAGCTGGGACAGAGCAATGGGAGCTCACCCTCTCATGGGCATTCGAACCGCCAACCTTTTGATCGGCAAGCCCAAGAAGCTCAGTGGTTTAGACTGCAGCGCCACCTGAATCCTTGGAGCATAAGGAATCAGATGGTCACTAAGGTACCTCGGGCCTAAGTTTTTTAGGCCTTTGTGGGATTGACACAAAGTACCTTGAACTTGGGCTGATAGCAAAACAGCAACCAGTGCAGTTATCACTTTAACAGTTAACACCAGTTTTGTGACTGCATGCATGTTTTGCCCTGGGAAATAAGCATGCAGTAGAGTTAAGCCCCCTTCCCCCAGTACCATGGCCCTCATCCAAATTGCTCCCCCCACAGCTGCTTTTAGGAGAATACAAAGATGGCAGGAGATCTGATCAAGGATTTTCTGTTTAATGTGCAATTTGGCTCTCAGCCACAAATTTAACTAGGTGATGCTGGGCATTTCACTAACTTGAAGCCTGGTCTGCATGATAGGGTTGTTATGAGTCTGGGGCTATGATCTCTTTGGAGGAAGGATGCTCCATAAAATAGAACTAATAATAATCTTTCAGGGCTTTGATGACAGTCACATCTGGCTCTCTTTTTCCCTGTTACAGTAAATGTAAACCCAGAGCTCGCTTTGCTCCCCCACCCACTCTTCCCAGTTGTCAAAGAAATCCTGGGTCTGAACTTCTGATTCTGATTTAGAGGTTGGCTCAAGCCATTGGCATACATATATTTGAATGCAAACTTTGGTTCTGCAAACATTTTGGTTCTAATTACGTTGAAGCTTGAAGGCAGATGGGAGTTGATGAAGTTTGCTCAGCAGCGCAAGATTCTACTAGAAACATTTTCCACTACATACTCAAAATTATTAAATCCTAAAAGCACAAGAACTAGTAGGTTTTTCTTTAAGTGAAAATTGGATTTCTCAAGGGAACTGGATTTGTCATCCTCTCCAGGGCATTGAGCTGGGTGGAGAGATTGATACATTCCCACCCAGACCAGTTCCACATGGAAGTACAAATAACCCTCACTCTCTGCTCATTAAATGGGTCGTCTGATGAGCAGGTAGGGGGAGCAATGATCATCCCCATTGTGAGGCTGGAAGAACCTTTCTGCCCATCCCAGTGAAATGCTGGAATTCCAGTTCACATCATCCCCTCCTTGCTGGAGTGCTGTGGCACTAAGGCAAAGTGGGGTAGATGAAATGAAGCGTAAGAAGCGGGGGGGGGGGGGGAGAGAGACGACTGATTTTCTTGTATATGTGTGTGTGATTGTCTTTCGGTCTGCCTGTGTAGGATTGTCTGTGTGTGAGAGAGTGACAGCACTGGCATATCATGTGATATGTGTATGTGTGATGGGGGGGGGGTATCTCTAGTTATTTCAATGAAGCAAAGAACCCAGTGCAGTGCTTTTTGGAATTACAGTGGTGCCTCGCAAGACGAATGCCTCGCAAGACGAAAAACTCGCTAGACGAAAGAGTTTTCCGTTTTTTGAGTCGTTCCGCAAGACGAATTTCCCTATGGGCTTGCTTCGCAAGACGAAACGTTTTTCTTAAAGCCGCTAAGCCGCTAATAGCCGCTAAGCCGCTAATAGCCGTGCTTCGCAAGACGAAAAAACCGCAAGACGAAGAGACTCGCGGAACGGATTAATTTCGTCTTGCGAGGCACCACTGTAGTGTATTGTTACACGACACTCCAATGTGCAAGATTCCAGGGGTTGCAGGAATGCTTACCAGGGTCTGTGTTCCCTTTTGAGGCAATGAGGTATAGCAGAGACTGTTGTGTCTTTATGACACAGTCATACCTCTGCTTACATATCCCTCTGGGAAGTGTATACTTCCAGGTTTCGCTGCACACGCATGCGCAGAAGTGCTCAACTGCGCCACATGTGTGCGCAGAAGGGCGCCTCCAGTTACGGACTTTTTGGGATACAGCCGGGTCTCCAGAATGGATCCCGTCCGTAACTGGAGATACCACTGTGGAGGGTTTTATTTACATGTACCTTGGTTCTTGAATGCCTTGTGACTCAAAAGTTTTGCCTCCCGAGCACTGCAAACCTGGAAGTAAGGGTCCCAGTTTGCGAATGTTTTTCTAAAGCTGAACTTCTGACGCAGCTTCCGCGGCTTCTGCTTGAGTGCAGGAAACTTCTGCAGCCAATCGCAAGCTGTGCCTTGGTTTTCAGATGTTTTCGGAAGTCAAACGGACTTCCAGAATGGATTCCATTCGACTTCTGAGTTACGACTGTATATACAACCTGCACCTAGATGGAGGGATTGCAGAGCTTTCACATCCCATGAGGATCTGGCTTCCCCTATAAGGGCAGCATTGGATTCAAAGGACAGCAAAAAGCCACCCTCTGTGTCTCTTTGTTCCAGCCTATCATCTCTAGCTCACATGGAATTCTGTTCTTCCATCTTTTCATTTCTAGCTGACTCCAAGGATCTTCCTTCAGCCTATGTCATTCAAAGTTGCAACCCTAAGCCTGGCCTCTGAATCTGCCCACTCACACCCAGCAAAGAAAGGACCCCACAGCCCCTTGCCTAGCAGTCTTGCCCTCTGATGGTTTTTGTGATGGGCCATCACCGCACCTGCAAGGTGGCTTGGCTCCTTAGCATAACTAAATCCAGGGGGCTTTGGTGTTTGGCAAAGTTTAATCAAAGCTTGATTAATTTTAATTTTTACTAAACCCAGGAATTATGGAGAGCCTGCACCTACCCCAATTCATAATAGTATGTAACTACAAATGCAGTAAAAGACCCCAATGCAATGCTTTTTAAAATGAGTGCATGCCAATCAAATAAGTCATTATTAGTGCTTCTTCAAATAAGGCTTCATACACACATGACATTTTATTTTTGAATCAATGGAGAAGAGTACTTGTTTTTTCAGTGCACACACACAATCTGGATCTATTGCTCCCCCCCCCTTTTTTTTTTGCCCCTGAAAATCATTAATTGATAAACTGGTTTCATTCTGAAAAGCTGATTGAATGAAGACTGATTCTGCAGTGTGTCCATTTGAAAACAGATCTAGGCAGGACCCCCAGCAGTGTTGTGTATGTGTATCCACACCTGCCCAATGACACTGTAGGTAGGTGTATACGAAAATGGCAGTCACGGATAGCTCAGTCAGTAGAGCATGGGACTCTGGATTTCAAGGTCATGGGTTTAAGCACCACATTGGGCAAAAAAAATAATAATATCTGCATTGCAGGGCGTTGGACTAGATCACCCTCGTGGTCTCTTCCAACTCTATGATTCTATTATACTCCTTTATTCATTCAGCTGGGCCATGTGCATGGAGGAAAAAGCATGGATAACCAAATCAAGGAAGGGGCTTCGAAACACATATCAAGTAACCACATCGACTTTTGTGGAATCAATAATCAATCTGGACTGAAAGCAGTATGCTGACAATGAGTATAAACAATTCTAGATGGAGAAGAACTACATTTCTGTTGTACAGCCAGGTTATTGTGAATGCACCCTGTGTCAATTAGTTCAGTGAATTAAAAATAGTATCTACACTAATAAAAAATAATTTCATTATTAGCGCTGTTTTAAATTAGTGCAGGTTAATCAAGTCATTTTCAATACTGTAAAAATACCTGCCTGCTTCTTCACTTTGGCTCCATCCACTTTTATGATGAACTCTCCCCGCACCCAAAGGATTGCAACATGTCAGTGTGGCCTTTGTGCCCTGGGCTCCTTTGAGAGGAAGGGCAGGATATAAATTGAAATCATCATCACCATATCATCACAACAATAACCACTACCAATGAAAGGAACATAATGACACTAACTTTAACATGTATTTATTAATACATGAAATATTAGTGAAATAACTGCAGTGATGTTGATACTGCCAAGTAGAATAACTGCCATACAAGAAATGAAAATAATTTCCTAACCCAGTGGAACAAGTTTGTCTTTCTTTCTTTCTTCAGCAAAGCAAAGCAGCTCTTGGAAGACGATAGTGTGTGATAGCCTTGAAGCTAACACTGGCTGCTCATGTGAATTTCAGCTCATTCTCAAAAAATGCAACTCACAGTCGATAAAGAGAAGTTTTTGCAGAGAAGAAAGTCAATAGAAACAGTTTCCATCTGTGACCCTTTCTCACAGGCTCTGCAGGTGTTGTTACCTCTTCCTCAATCAAACTCGGGTTAGAAGAACCACTACCAACAGCAAGATAGCGCTGCTGAAGAATAGTGGGGGTCAGCTAGTAACCTCAGAAAACCTGTCACTATGCTGAAAAATGCCTGCGGTAGCCCTGACAGCCAGACCAAAGCAACACTTTTTTGAAGGGGAGATAAAAGGAACTTAACAGCGAGGCTCCTGCATAGCAATGCAAGCAACCTTGGTCCAGTACAACACAGTGTATTTCAGGAATGTCTGCTGCTGCTGCTGCTGCACCAGTAGAATCTTGACTGTATCTGGTAGAAAAATAATAACCATATGTTCCCTGAGCAGACAAGGTATCAGTGCTTTTATAGCAACATTAATATTAGGGCAGGTCTGTAACCAAGTGGAACGTGCAGGGCTTCAGGGTCCTGCCACCTTCAGCAGTACATCAAACCTCTTTTTCTGGATGTTTAGGTTTTATTTTTATTAAAGTAAGTTTCTAGTCCCTTTCTCAAAATTAAAAAGAAGAAAAACATGCAGGGAATATTCTGCCAGATTGCTCATTAAAAAGTAAAGCAGTTCCCACCTGGCAGCGTTCTGGCCAATGGAAGCCAAGGCTCTCTAGGATGATTAACAAGCACTTGGAATCCTAGCACATATATTTTTTTAAAACGTAATGTTTTATTTTATTAAAGTTATTAATTTAAACATGCTGGACTTCTAGAATTTAGGTTTACGTAGGCTTATGCTGTTTCATGTTGATTTACGATGTCTCCCTCCACTACCCGTAGTTTCCACCACCAAATATTTATGGCTGAGAGCCTGTACTAGGCTGGAGGTGGGGAAAGTAATAGCTTTGCATGCTTCATGTATTGAAAGTACTGGCTAGCTAGCAGCTAGTTGATTCAGATGTAGCAGAAAACCATGGTTTCCCACTATTTGAATGACCCACAGTGAGCCTTGGCCACACAGGCTGTTCCTTCCTCCTTTTGCAGGAGTGTGCAGAGTTTTTAAGCATCTGCTTCCAATTCTGGGGGGGGGAAAGCCACTGTTCTTTGAAATATTCAGATGTGGGGATCAATAGTTTACATGCCAGGATCTGAAATGGCATTTTGATCCTGGCTTGTTCACATGAATCGTTGTTTAGACAAACCACAGCTTCCCAAATCTGGACACCACAGGGATCTGCAGTTTATTTAAAATCAAGAAAAAACAGCAAAAGAGGATATGAGTGCACAAGTCGAGTCACACCACAGCTCATTCATGTACAGTGGTACCTCGGGTTAAGAACTTAATTCGTTCTGGAGGTCCGTTCTTAACCTGAAACTGTTCTTAACCTGAAGCACCACTTTAGCTAATGGGGCCTCCTGCTGCCGCCATGCCACCGCCACACGATTTCTGTTCTCATCCTGAAGCAAAGTTCTTAACCCGAGGTACTATTTCTGGGTTAGCGGAGTCTGTAACCTGAAGCGTATGTAACCCGAGGTACCACTGTAGTGAGAAGAGAAACTATGGGCAGGATTCAGCTAAGTTGTGTGTGCGGAACAGGGTCCAGTTGTACAATGGGACTCCCCTCCCCTCCTCACTCAGCACCAATTGTGCCCCCTAAATCTGCTCTGAAGGGTTGAGAGAACCCCCCCCCCGAACACGGAGAGGAGAGGAAAGGAGAGGTGAGGAGTCCTCATTCCACATGTGATCCTCATTCCACATGTGCATATGCCACGTAGCACTATATTAAATTCCTCCCTGTGGTTTTCTGATACACTAAATTGCTCAGTCCATGGAAATCCTGTGGAAGAATAAAGTGATAACTTTCTTAAAGGAAATCCGAGCAGGCTTACCAAAGAGACTAGTGAGTATTCCTGGAGAGGCACGGAAGAGGGTGATCTCAAGCCTCAGCACCAAACAACCCATTCTGTTACTCCAGGCTTTGTACCTTAATGTGTTTATGCCATATTACTGCTGCAATGTAGTGGTGGAGTCACCTGTTGGAGAGAGATGCTGCCAGTTGGTGTAGAGAAATAATATTCAGCAGGTGGTGCAGGACTCAATATTGGGTTGCAGTCCGACATACGATGGATCATGACAGGAGCATTGCCACTATAGTTACATGATAGAAAAAGAAGATGGCGGAAGCAATGGGTCCCCAAATGCAAGTTTGGGCTAAAAGTGGGTCCAACCGGTGTAGAGAGTGTGTAGCTACATGCGTACATGGCTAGAATATAAGGCAGCCTCATGTTTATACCTGTTGTTGTTTAATAATTAGTTAAGCTGTTTATTGTAACCGAAAACTACCTAAGAATGAAGAGAAAGATCCAAATAACCAATATGGTTTTTTACTTCAAAGGTGGTGGTGGTTGTTATGCAAAATGGGTGACTGGGAGATATAAACACAAAACTTGCAGCAGAACTTGCTAGCAAAACAAGCAGAATTGGATATTGCCTTCAAAGCAAATCAAACACAGCTGGAGTGTTTACCAACATATCTGCACGAGATCTCTTAAAAATAAGGTACCTATCTGCCAGAAGATCGTTCTTTATTTTCCTTTCTTTGAAATTGTCATGAAGCTTTGACTCCAGATAAGAAAACTATAATGAAATAAAGGAAACATTGTTTAGCTGTCAAAATGAATTTGATGTGTGACATGTATGGGAAGAGGGGAAAACAACGCAAGATTGGATAGTGGGTTCCTGAAATTTATGTGAAAAGAGAGTGGGGGAATCAAAGATAGCCCTTGACGTTTGATAGAAACAACTATTTCATTTGTTTGCATCCTTCGTTCTTACATGAAAGGCAAAGGAGGTTTGTGGATATCGATTAAAACCATGCAAATAGTACTCAATAGCATTTGACATTTTCGTTAACTTTGATTTTAAGCTTCGTCATATTTCACTGGCGGAAATGTTCACAGAATTATACACAGATAATAAATTAATGCACAGAGAAGAAACGCTTTGATTTCCCTTCTCCATGGAGGTCATATGCATGAATAAAAGTTAGCACAACCAGTGTTATAATTCTTGCAAGGAGTGTTATATGCCTGCAGTTTAGTTATATAAAAGCGGAAGTGTCAGGTTGCAAGGCCAGAGCTCAGGCGGGGCCAAACCAAGGCACAGTGCCAGGACTTAGAGGAGGTGCTTGACAGAACCCATTGCTCCCAGCCATTGCATTTTTGCTATATGAGCTGCCTTAGGACTTCAAGACAAACAAAAGGAAGTACTTTTTCACACAAGACATAATAAATCTATTGCATTTGGTTCCATGAGATAGAGGGTTGATCACTAGCTAGGGAATTAGAGAAATTCATTGAGGACAGGTCTATCAGCAGCAACTAGTCATGAGGGTTATATAAAACCTCCGAGCTCAGAGGCAGCACGACAATGAATACCATTTGCTGGGTTGCAGAGAGAGCTATTGCCTTCATGCCCTGCTTGTGAGCTTCCCAAAGGCATCCAACTGCTGCTGCGGCAAACAAGCAGCAAACAATATATGAATATTTCGTTTGATTCAGCTGGGCTCTTACGTTCAGTCCTATAGTACCACCTTACTTATACCTGCTGGGTTGGAATCAGATTTAGTCAGGCTTAGAGTAGGCACATTGAAATAAATGGGACTTAAATTAGATGATTGTCTTAAGTCCCACTGATTTCAATGGCTCTAGTCTAAAGCACAGCCAAATATAAATCCAATCTATTCACTTCTACACACTTAACTCTTGGGACTGTGACTACAATGCCAAGCCAGTTAGAGAAGAAAGTTAAAATCACTGCAATAGCTGTGCTATCTCCAGGAAAAATAAAAACAGGCACACATTTATGAAGAAATCTTAACACACACACCCCTTTTTATCCCAAATGTAGGATGTTTTTGAGCTTCAGCATTTATACTTTTTCTAAAACAAATAAGGCAACTTGTGTTTCAAACAGATCCTTGGTGATTTAAATAAGGTGGCCTTTGCTGTATTCGCCAGCTTTCAAAAAGATGTCTGGGCAGTCTGAAGATAAAATCACTGCTCTTTATGGCACACTAATAGAATGTGTAAGTAAATTTACAGCCTGTTCCTAGTCATATTAACATGGAGACAAGTCCCCTTCCCCCCTGTGATTTCAGTGGAGCTTACTCCCAGGTAACTGCGTAGAGAATTGCAGCTCATGCATAGTCAGAGTGAGCCTCTTCATTTGACTCCTCTCAAGCTTCCACATGTTGCTTCTTCAGGCACAGGATCCAAAATCACAACTCAGTTTGACTTGGTGGAGAGCCTTTTCCTTGGCCGCTGTTTTGAGAAAGCCATTGTCCCCTGTAATTTGTCCTTATGTGTATTTTGGAAAGGAAACCCTGTCAATAATTTAATTAGAATGTGAGGGGAGAGGGAGAAAAGAAATGTATTCAGAGGTAGCCAGACCCTAAGAATAAGAAGGAAGGAGAAGAGAGGGAGAAAGGCTGTGTAAAAAGGTTAAAATGCAGACCTGCATTGTTTGCAAAAAGCCTGCTGTTTCCTTTATGCCTAACTGATCTGTGCCAGAAGCCCTCTTGAATTTCTACAAGAATAGAGCTTCAGATCATCTGCATTCAGTGCCAGAGTCACGGCCCTGGAACCGATAATTGCCTCTGACAGGATTTAATTACCTTCTCCAGGACCTTTTCTCTGTTTGATTGGAGACCACCCCCTGCCTCCGATCAAATCAGACAGTAATAACACACTGAAGCACAGCAGCCAATCACGAGTCAAGTCTGAACAGTGACCTTGCTGAGTAGAAGCTGATTGGCGGTGTCAGCCTTGTCAACTGTGTCAGTGAACCATCAGACAAGAAAGGGGGCGAGGGGGGGCAGGAGAGAAAGAGAGAGAGAGCGCACACGAGATAAGAGAACAGCATTAATGCTAATGGAGTCTGTCAGCATGCGTGGCTCGAGGTTGCATTTCAAGTGTGGCAATGCACGGGAACAAAAATGATGGCAAATCTAATGCAAACCTGGAATGATCACACACACACACACACACACACACACACACAGGAAACATATCAGAGAATTAATGTACCTGGAGCACAGCTAAAATAAAAAGATCCATGTGCCTGATATAAGAGAATCATATTCCCAGCATCTCTTCCTGTAAAATGCCTTGAGTGAATTTCTGCGTTTTAAACCATCACCGTTTTATGAGGGAACTATGAAAAAAAAATCATACTTGATAGGCACTTCAGGGGCCTGCATTTTTAATACTAACGTGACATGTGCCAAGAGTGTATTAACTATGGTTATTTTAATGCAAGGTCTACAGTTGCGGAGGCTTTTAAGCCAAGAATTCTACATTCTTTTAGAAGTGTTTTGTTCATTTATTGAGGAAATAATTAAATATGAATGCTTTCCTAATACTACTCGCAGAACATTTGCCCAAAAGTGCCCTGAACACTGGTTTAAATATAGCTACAGGAGCGATACAGCAAAGGCTGATGGTTTATACCTGCTGAGTCTTATTTGTGTTCTATGACACTTGCTCTAAACTCGGCTTAGCCGGTGTTGTGCTTGCAGGAACATCTGTTTTATTTTAGTGGTGGGCAAAATCCTTGCTCGTGTTGAGTTACTGTTCTGGTGACATATCCTGTGTGCTAATGCATTGCATGTTATTACCTCCACCAGGCACTCTATGGACTAGAGCTCCTTTTACCAACCTGGGAACCTCCAAGAATCCTAGGAACTGTAGTTTGTTAAAGGTGCCGGGAATTGTAGCTCTCTGAGGAGTAAATTACACTTCCAAGGGTTATTTGGTGAAGTCATGTGCTTTTAAAGTGTGTTAAATCTATGATGTGTCCATATTTAGTGAGAGTGAGTGGCTACGAAAAGTGAATCCTCTCTTCCTTTGCCTGATGAATTTGTCAAGAGGAAAGTGTGGTCCCATGTAGAGATTGTGGTTTTACTGGTGTTGGGAATACTGGTAAACTTCAGTCATCACATCACTAAATCTGTACATAAAATTATGGACCAAAAGCTTGATCAGGGCAGGTTACAACAAATGGAGATTCAGAATTAAGAACAGTTAAAACAGATTACTGTTGCTGGAATAGGGTGAGTCCTGGAAACACAAATCTCAGGTGTCAAAGGCTAGGGTAAGGAGCATTCACCAAAACCTGTATAGTGAAGATGCCAGGCACACCTGCATGAGGAAGGAGTTCCACAACTTGGGGGCCTCCACAAAGAATGCCCTCACCTGGGCCACCACCACCCAAACATTAGAGGGCAACAGAACTGCCAAGAAGGCCCCATCTGCTGTCGTTAACCCTCGGAAGGGTCTGTAGGGAAGGAGACGTTCTCTCTGATATTTGGGGCCTAAATCATTTGGGGCTATAAATACTACTGTGAGCACCAGAAACTGGCATCCAATAAACACACTCACACACCCCACTACATCCAAGTAAGCAAGAAGTGTGATCAGAGTTAAGGACACATTTCTGTCAGCCCAAAACGCTCAAGGAGGGTATGAGGTAGAGCTGATGAGAGCCCTGCGGGCCAGGTAGAGAGGCACTGAGGACCCCTGATTTAGCCCCTGGTCCCGAGGTTCCCCACTGCTGCTTTATCCAAATGTCACATTTAACATACTTCTCTGCTTTGAAGATGGGTGTGAACCCATGGTAGCTGCACCATTTAAAGTCTTGTGAGGTGATTCTCTAAATTGCCAGCAGCTGTCCAAATTTGTTATAAATGCCTTTTAGTATAACACCATCATTCAGAATTGGTGATTTAAATGCTTTGTCACTGTAACTATAAATCCAAACTTTGCATGCCCAGAAAAAACTATTCTCTCACAATTTTTAAAACACATTTTCAGTATTTCAGGCAATTGGCCTACTTGATCAAGAATTTTCTTCTTAAATATGCTTGAATTATAGGCTTTCATTTGTTTCATGTGATTCACCTGTGCATAGATTTTAATTCAGAATTCCATAACCACCAATTCTACACCAAACAAACCAGCCGGACTGTATTCTGGGCCAAAACAATCAATAAATTAAAACTCATATGCGGTTTCCTGAAAATCCATTCATATGCTGTTTCTTCTTCTTATGAGTCAGCTTTTTTACACTGACACATACCTGCATGTGTTCTAGGTTTGCCAATGGCATTTACGAGCTGCCTGTGTTCAGAAGCACTGAATTCCGAACATATTACTTAGCCTGTGTTCTCAACATGGGATGAACCAAGTGCAAGGATGGGATGCATGTGGATATGAAGTGCTGCTGCTGGGTTACACAGTCTTCCAGAATTCCCATTTTTGTGTGTGAGCATCCTAAAATTAACCATACCTATTTGTTTCAAGCATAGTGGCAACACACCGCCACCACTAACAATTTATCCTTTTGTAAACTAGCAAAGTCTTGATCCTGAGGGAAGAATTTAGAATCATAGAGTTGGAAGGGACCCTGAGAGTCATCTAGTCTAACCCCCTGCAATGCAGCAATCTAAACGAAAGCATCCATGACAGATGGCCAAGAATGGAGAGTCCTCCACCTTCCAAGGAAGTCTGATCCACTGTTGAACGGCTCTTACCATCAAAAAGTTTTTCCTGATGTTTCGTCAGAATCTCCTTTCTTGTAACTTGAATCCATTGGTTTGTGTTCTACCCTTCAGAAAGCTTGCTCCATCTTCCATGTGACAGCCCTTTAGATATTTGAAGATGGCTGTCATACCTCTTCTCAGTCTCCTCTTTACCAGGCTAAACATACCAAGTTCCCTCAACTGTTCCTCATAAGGCTTGGTTTCCAGACCCTTGATCATCTTGGTTGCCCTCCTCTGCACACATTCCAGCTTGTCAATATCCTTCTTAAACTGTGGTGCCCAGAATTGGGCACAGTACTCTAGGTGTGGTCTGACCAAGGCAGAATAGAATGGTACCTGCATGCTTTCCCCTTGTAATCTACTACTGCCACGACCAGGAAAAGGATGTTTAGGAGTGATGAGAATGTGCACACAATGAAATTTCTCTTGGAATATTGGTGAAATAGTTGTGCATTTTATTCCTATGTTGAACTCAGTAGAATCTACTCCCAAGTAAGCACGCACAGGAGGATTGCAGTACTTGCACACTGATTGATTACCACACTTGAAGTTAGGAGGAAAGCTTTGCTCAGGTTTGATTGGCTATATATGTCCTCTGTCCCTTCTGCTATAGGGTGTGACTTGGTTTACTGATGTAATTATTAGTCTGGATTGCACCTGCTCTCTGCGTGTGGTTTGGAAGATTATGGTCTGAATTATGTAGGTTGGCCTCTATGTGGAACTAATAGACATCTGTGTTCCACACCAAGGAGCTCCCCACAGCAAAGGCCTGATTGCCTTTTGAATTAAGGATTAATAACAGAGTCTTCAAACAGCAAGTGGTATCTGAGTGCAGATAGTTACAGAGGAAGGAGGAAATAGATTCCAGTACTTTTGAACCCCCTTTGCTCTACAGTGTGGAAAGTGGGGTGGAAAGTGTAATGTGTGCAGAATGAGGCTGCAGCCTACAGTTGTGTGCACAAATCTCTTTGTACATGTAAACAAGCCAGGAGAATAAATATGACCTTTTGTGTGCAGTGGTAGCAATTTCATTCATGAATGTGTGGACAGGCTGTGATCTGTAGCATTCAAGGGCTTAGATGCCAGCAATGGTATCTTATCTTGCATAACTATTTTAAGAATTACATTGTTGGACAAATACTCCACCAAGATGTGTAAAGAAAAAGAAAGAAGGTCTGGTTGTTGTTTTTACCTAAAATAGCTGAGCACTATAGGAAGTAGAGAAGTTTTCTAAATAGAGAAAAACTGTAGTCCATTTTAAATTATATCAAACAGTGCAACTATTATTAGAGGGAAAGACTGAAAGTTGTACAGCAGAATATGAAAACATATTGCAGATCATGAAATTACATTTAACAATCGCATAGTGGGATAAATCCATTTCTGTCATAGGGCTGGGTGAAAATGATCCTAAAATGGAGTTGGCCCACTCTGTCTGACACAACGTCTTTAATAAAAAATTCCTTATACTCAAAGTGTTGGCTCCACCTTTCAACTTCCTCTTTTAATGGGTTGAAGTGTTTTGCAATCTCTGGAGTGACTATTAAAAGGAGGGCAGGGAAAGGGAAGAGAGAAAGAGATTTTTTTAAATTTCCTGATTGCCAGCATACTCCTGCAGAGTTTCCTCATTCCATAGTCCTGAACTTCAGCTGTATCCCTTTCCATAGCTACCAAAATGCCTCATTAGAGGATTATGAGGGTGTGCTAGTAATAAGTGTTGGGAAACATACAAACAGGAGTCAGTGAAGGGTCAGGCTCCACAGTGCGCATGAACACCTTTCTTTCACTGCCATGGCTTTTGGAACAGCACCACCCTTTCTCACCAAACAGAAATTCTGTTAGGATAAAAAATTGCTAGTGTGTAGTAGCTGTAGGATTCAAGTACTCTTAAATACAGAACAAAATTGCTTTTTGCTGAACTATGGGAGACTTTCTTCTTCTTCTTCACTGCAACCCCAAATTATGTGAAATTGACTGAGTTTCATGTTGTGCTCTGAGCCTTGGCTCAGGTTCAGTAAGGTTTTCAAACCTTAAGCTATAGTAGAGCCAAAGTTTAAGCGAGATTTATTGTTTTAGGTAGGAATCGCAGAAAAACCGCCAGTTTTGGCAGTGAGGTTCAGGGCAATAAGAAAAGCTCAGAGCTGATATGAACCATATTTGGAGTGGGGAGAGGGGCGGAGGGGCAAAGAACCTTCCAAAAATATTTATTATGGACAATATACATAGCTAGTTTCATTATGATGCATTCCTGACCACTGGTTGGTAAAAAAATAAATCAAATTCCAAAGGCTGGTCTGCAGTACAATTTTTAAAATATGTCTAAGAGAAAGCAGGGATGACTCCTACCAGTCTACTGTTGCCAAGGAGTTGGACAGGACAGGACTTGCCACATTAAAGCCTCAGTTCAGGTTCAGTTCATACTAAAGGCCAACCAAACCTTAGGGCCATGGGGTAACCACCAAAAGTGCCCATCAGAAGACCTCAGTGATTAAGGTGGAGGAGTGGTTCGCAAAGTATGTGGCAGGAGTGACAGGAGAGGATGGCAAGTGTGGTGGGACAATTCAAGGGCCATCAAAGAAACTTTTAAACATTTCAGCTTGGTAAAGTATAGTATCAAAATAAAAAATAAAAATTTGCATAATATGGATGGCCGCCCAGAGTGGCTGGGGTTGGCGAAACCCAGCCAAATAAATAAATAATAATTTTTATTTTATTTTATAGAAATAAATTATTATTATTATTATTATTATTATAGATATATTTTCAAAATGAGAGCATGAGCGTCAAGTGATATTAAGGACAATCCTAGTTGTGCTTTCTAATGTATTTCTTATTAATTAAAAAATGGTGTGGTGTGAGCAAATTTTTATTCTGAAAGTGTGGTCCAGAGGGGAAAAGGTTTGAGAAACACTGAGGTTTTATAACCAGTTGGGTTCAAGGCTAGCTTTTTCACACTGGCCACCACACCTTAGGAGCTGAGCACCACTCCTTCATGCAATTAAGCATATACCAGGGCCATGGTTTCAGCTTCAAGCACTTTGCATATATTTATGTGCTATGGTCCCTTACCCACTGCAGGTGAGAAAAATCTGAAAAGTCTATACTTGTTTAAGATGCAAACCTATGGTCCCCAAGAGGGTATACCAGGGACAATAAGATTTTGAGCAAGGGCAGAAAATCTGCAGGTTTGCTCAAAATACAGAAATAGCTACAACACACTGCCCTTCCACCTTTCATGCTGCCAGCATAAACCCAGCAAGGTTTTGGATTTAGCGGTTCCTTTGCCTTTGATTTTAATTTCTCTCACCTCTGTGCCACCCCAGATTGCTCCGCCAGTGATTTTTCAGTACTGTATACCCGTAGGAAAATTGACCCAAGTAAATTTGGGAATGCCTCATGAATAGAGTTAAACTGACTTTCTCCCTCAGAATTAGGTATGGTGGAACCTTGGGTTTTGGACATAATCTGTTCCGTTAGACCGTTCGACTTCCGAAATGTTCAAAAACTGAAAACGGAAGTCTCAATACAATAGGGAAACTAAAAACGGAAGCCGCGTAGCACGTTCAGCTTCCGAAAATTGTTCGAAAACCAGAGCAGTTACTTCTGGGTTTTCGTCATTCAGGAGCCAAAACGTACGACAACTGAGGTTCTACTGTATAGCTTATTTTTCTTTTCACACACAATCCTTACTAAGCATTGCAAATGTGGGAGCAGCCAGGATGGACTAATATAAGAGAACTGCTTACAAAATTTTGGGGGATGTCTTTGTTTGTATACATTCTAGGGAGTGGGTTGTTTGGGAAATTATTCCAGCTGCTTGAGTGCACTGCATATTTATTTGAAAATCCTTCTGAGCATGGGGGTTTTTTTGTAAGAGAGAGAGAGTTTAAAATGTCACTAAATGGAGAAAACTGCAGCCAATTGATTATTCAGCTGGCAAAATGGAAATTCTAAGTTGCATAGACCGCTAATTGCGGCCTGCCCACAGAATGACAGGTCTATAATTTTTAGTTTTGTGTGCATTCAAAGCCAGTCACCTTGACTCTTAGCAGTCCATTATCTGCTGGCCACCGACCATATGATGATATTCAAGGAATGACAGGTCTTTTCCATTATGGAATGATAAAATGTCCCCATGCTTTATTTAGATAAAGCTTTCTTCTGAGAGAGAACAACCAGTTGCTCATCTGATGCCTACATGTTCAAATGACACCAGTGTGCTTCTGACTCTAAAAGTTTAAGGGTGTTTTGTTGTTGTTGTTTGTTCTCTTGTGAAATTAGCATTTGGAATGTTGTGGCTGAATGATAGGATGGTGGTAGCATTCAGTTATTTGGCAGCTTTTAACAACAATTTCATAGAAGACAAGGTACAGGAAACTCTGAAGTTTTATATAATTCAGGCTTTAATTCCTCCTGCCCTTGAGGGGTGTGTGTGTACATGTGGGTACACATCTGTATAAGTGAAATAATTCTCAACAAACCAAGTTAACAATTCAATCCAAGGTAAATACATTTTCACTCAAAGGCTAGGTGACAACGAATGCACAGACCAATAATTTGGTGAAATTTAACGTGTTTATAATAGTATTTTACATAGGGCACGCCACATGGCCATGTATTTCCAAATTAGGTGTGCCCCAAACACCTCATAAATCTCTTCCAACTGCACAATCTTTTCAGCCAAAGAATTGATACAGTAATACTTTGAAGAAGTAATTCTATATTAATAAACAGATTCCAATTTGTAAATTCCTCAGATGGGTTAATATATTGAGAATGTTTCCATGTGTTTTAATCTGTGTTTAGCTTATCACTGATTTTAAAATATTATTTGAATCTTTTAAAAAACTGTTTTAACCATTTTTACTGATAATTTTACTGTTTAGCTTTTTTTGTAAACTGCTTTGAGGTTTTGTTTTTTAAAAAAGCAATCAAATGGTATATAAATTTTATGAAATAAATAAATATTAATGTATTCTGTTACTTCTCTAATCTTGGCCAGGGTGCGGAACAGGGGTCTGGGCATGATGTTTCATACTATTGCAGAGTTCTCTTCTGTATTGCCTAGCTTATTTTCTGATTTGGGACAGTTATATAAATCTTTAATAGGGCTGTCCAAAATGAGAAAACGAGGCTGGAGGTCCAGCAACCCTGTATTAAAGGAGCATCCCTTCTTTTCAAATGTGTGATTCCTGTCTAAGATCAAAAACATAACTCCAGCTCAAAGGAAGAAGCAGGATGGAGATACATAAACACCACAACTCTGGGATTCTCATCAGTTCTCTACAGGATACAATAGCACTAACACACCTCTTACTCCACAGGGTGGCTTGTACTCTGGGAATTGTGTGCTTCATCCAATTTTCTTCAAATAATGAACAAGTGCTATCAGGTTTATTGGTGCCATCTTGTGCACACTTTTGGAGTGTAAATTATTTATTCTACTAATTAAACTGTGAGCAGTCATGGACAGTGAGCTTACTAAGGCAATTCCATACATATTGGCTGTAGGTTAATTATTTAAGAATTGCGATACCACCAGAAATACCAAATAAATACTGATCTCATCAGTGAAAGCAATTGAATTCCTCTGGATTTTCCAGACTTCACTTCACATAACTGTTATACGCCAATAGATCCTGCATTGTAACACAAAAGATCTCAGTGCTGACTTTTTGTTTTTGTTTTCTTGCAATAGTGCAGAATTTCATCTTTTCTGTGGCCTTACTAGGTAATAACAACAAACCTTTCCAATAATGACTCATGTTTGGTCTTTCAAAAGCCATCCCATCCCCACTAATCATTCTTTTGTATATATTATGTCTTTTAAGTATGAGTCGTGTAACTTTTATGTTCTATACAGTGACTAAGGCATTCTACAGTGAGTAGAATGTGTGCTTTTATTTAAAATGCATCTCTGGGTTATTTGTGGGGCATAGGAATTCGTTCATTCCCCCCCCCCCCAAAAAAATATAATCCTGCCCCCCACAAGGTCTGAGGGACAGTGGACCAGCCCCCTGCTGAAAAACTTTGCTGACCCCTGGCTGAGGCTTGGAGATGACTGTGCTCAAAATAAATAGTTTAAATAAGGGCGATGGAAGTGGTTTTAATACATAGCGCCTATCCCCAAAATAAATAAAATGTATTGGAATGCAGAAAATATGTGCTCAAAACTATTTTTACCATTTGTTAGAATGCACTGACTTTACCTTAACATCCTGTAGGCACTAAATAAGTTTCATTATATGTAAGCCACCGTGAACTCTTCAGCAGGACATAACTGTAATAAGCAAAACTATGGATGGCATAAATAGAAGCACTCTTTATAGTAGGCCATCAGTGTGAAATATACAAGGTACATTGCACTGCTTAAGAGATTAATCTGGCCATACATTTAACAAAAAACTGTTACACCAGATCACAAGCCACCAGATATGGATGACTTAGACTGCAAGTGCAAATCTAGGGCCAGTTATGCATGGGTACATACAATTGGCTGCTTGAGTAATTAAGTGCAGCACTTAAATTGGAAGGGACCAACATTAAACATTTTTGAGAGCTAGTGATTTCAGCAAAAGGGATAAGCAGATGCTTGAATATCTTCCATTGAAATCCGCGGAACCTAATTATGGGAATGAACTGGTTCAGTTGAAGGAAATTCACCAAAGCTGAACTCCAAACGGTTTCTGGTTCATCTTCACATTGTCAGCATTTATAGGCAGAAATAACCAAGAATTCTAAAATTTAAAACATTCATCTTCTGTAATGTATAAATCACTGTATTTTTTTCACCCAGTATAGTAATTAATAACATTTGATTGCACTGAGAGAAAAAATGCACCTCTTCCCTCCTCTTCCCATCACAGCTTTGCTCCTAATATTAATTGCCTGGCTTACCAGAGAAAACGCAGCATTTGAAGAAATGGGAAGAACTCAGTAATTTTTTTTTAAAAAAGGGTGCAAGAGTAAGGAAATCCAGTTCAAAAAGAATTTATGCACATGCACACAATATACAAAGGAATGCAACCTTTATGTTTAAGCTTTTATTTCAGGTTTGATTGTATTTATACATGAGGCAAGTGACAGTCTAAGCAATCATTTAGTATAGAAGTAAATGGATGTTATAGGGCTGTTGTTGTTTTTGCACCACTAGCTAGTGCACATAATTGCCCCTGTCTTTGTTGCATCTCCTTCCTCCAGGCAGGGCTGTCTTAAGCATATGTGGCACCGGTGTACAAAGATCTGCCCGGCGCCTCAGGTTGCCCAGTTCCTGGCGCTAAGGAGGGTGGAGCCGGCCAGCTACCTCAGCGTCTTGCTGGCTCAGTCGCCCCCGAACTTGCTGTGCAGAGTTGCCCGCAGCAGAAGAGCCTGCCGCAGTGCTCTGACTGACGGGCGGGCTCTTCCCCGGACTCAACTCTCAGTCTCCGGACTCTCAGCCTGGCGCTCCTGAGAGCCCGGCGCCCCGCACCCCTAGCGCCTATGGGTAAGACGGCCCTGGCTCCAGGCTACACCCTGCTCCCCAGGCCCCATCCCTACCCAGTCCTGATCCAGCTCTTCTTCCAATGCTTTTGCCTGGCTGGAATCCTTGAAAAGAATGAAACAAACAGCATATAGGGCCAGCAGGTAAAAACAATTTAAAACACCACTTAAGAGATGCATGCAGTTACGTGGTAAGTAGATAAAACTGTGATGATGTGTTTTGCTTGGCTGGAGGAAAAGATGTGCATGCATAAACCTCTGGTTTTTGCCTGGCTGGAATGCAGCCTACTGCAGAAAGCTAAGAGTCACAGATCCATTGTTTTGCCTTTTGCTCTGCTCAGCACTAGCATGCAGCTCCTGGAAGGTCCCCCATAAGGGAATGTGGCCATCAGACTGAAAAAGGTTTTCTCCCTGTGTCCTATGGGCTCCTGGGAATTGTAGATCTGTAAGGCAGGATGACAACAGGAAAGCATAATAGAGAAATCTCAACACCTCTGCCAAACTACTATTCTTAGGATTCTTTTGGGGAAATCAGTTATTTAAGAGCCAAACTTTGATAAGATCTGCCACTTCTTTTTTTAGTAGATACAGAGCCATTTAGAACTTCCAATCCGCTTGCAGCATCCATGCTGATTTTAACTTTTGTCTTTTACTGATGATTTTATGGATGCATTTTATATTTAAAGGTCTCAACAATTGCAACAACAAGTGATGTACACATTTTGTTAACAAATGATTCTGTTTAACGGTTCCATTCCATTTCCTTTCTTCAAACCCCTTTCAGCAAAAACTGTCTTGGTTCTGGTACAATGGTTTTATTCATGACTTCCACATATTACATTTACTAGTGAAAAGCAGGAATTATTTAGGAAGACAGAATCATCGTTTTGGGAAATAGATAGCATGGCCAAGAAGGATATCAAAATTTGAAATTTCATACATTGAATATGGATCAATAATGTGATGCTGCTGGGAATTTGCTAAAGGTCAGGTTTCAATATCAAACATTTATCTGTATAATGCTGCCTAACAATAGTATGATTGAGATATGAATGGATGTGCCAGAAACTAAATATTTTTACCACGGTGTCATTCAGCCTAAAAGGGATACTGCTGTGTTCAATTTGATGCTGGATGGTAACTAACTGATAATTTGGTTGTTGGACGTAACCCTGCATAAAGCAATCACGAGTTAATCCAGTTTGACCCAACTGGAAAAAAGGTTGGAACCACAACTGCAAGGTATTTGATTTGTAAGCCACAGATTTTGTGCAGCAGATTAATTACTGAAATAAGTTGGACAGGGACTGGGAAGCTAATACCACTGAATGCCAGGGAGAGCAATAAAAATGCACACACAAAATTAACCATCTGCATATCAAGCACAGTGGGGGGAAATGAAGGAAAAGCCTCTAGGCATAACTGGATTAGAAAGAATTCTGCAGACTGATCCTATCCTACCCTTGCTACTGCAAAAGTATTGCCACACTGGATTATAACTCAAGTTCCAGGCTGATGGGTCTGCCCACTACGGGTGCAGATATTGGATGGCCATCTGTCATGGATGCTTTAGCTGACAGTCCTGCATTGCCAGGGTTGGACTAGATGACACCGAGGGTCACTTCTGACTCTACAAGTCTTTGATTCTCTTATTGTACCTTGCTGGAGCATGGCGGAACAAAACCTCTCCCACATTCATGATGAAACGACAGAGACTGTCCCTTTTGTTTACCAGTTACTGGGAGGTAGTCAGCTAAGTTTTACTGAGAGTAGGCCCACTGCAGTAAACGAATACCGTATGACGAAGTTAGATCTGTTATATTCAAAACATCTACTGTGAATGATACTCAGGTGTTTCCGTTTTTCCAATAGAAGCAAAAGGTTCTTAAATTCTTTCATTAGGAATCATGTACAGCTCTGTCTGTTTCCCTCTCTGGACTATAGTGCTCAAGAAAATTTCAGGGACAAAAATGACCCAGTTTTTCTGACATTAATCTGGGGTATTTTCCTAGTCCTGGCATAAAGCCGCAGGTTTTGACTGAGTAGAATCAAAACTGGGTACCACTTGTATGACTCTCCAAAGAAGAGCGCTCATTGCTTCCTTCTTGCAGTATACTTTCATACAACCTGAGACATATTTTTCCTAGGCCACAAATTAAAGTATAGCTTCTTAAAACTGCCACATATTGCAGATGGGGCCTCAACTGTGGTCTAATTCAGCATAATATTATTTTCTTCCTTCAATCCCTCCTCCTTTTAACTTCACATCTAGCTTGAAGAAGAGTTCCATGAAAGAAGCAATGTAGCTTACTACTTTGTTGTTTGAAAGGTAGGGGTTTTCTTATTTGTTCTCTTGGCTATGGTTGTCAGTTTGGCCAGTAGCATTAAGTCCCAGAGCTGTGAGATCCAGATCTCAAAGACTGTGTTTGAGTCTTCCAGTACCTTGCAATAGCAAGCCATGCAACAGTTATCAGGTGAGTAATGAGTATCCTTGTGGGAAAGTTGTTGAATAGTTTCTGAATAATATGATGGAAGTACTCCTCCACTTCTTAAATGTGGTGTTTTTTAATGTTATTTTTTAATTGAGGCCTTACAGGATACCTCATCTTGAGCCAACATGTTGAGGAAGACATCTGCCTCAATAAAACTTCCATTTGAGGAAATTCAGCGGATGACCATTGCCTTGCCCTAATAGATAATCTCATGAATCATCACATTTAGGATCACAGAAGAATTTTCCTTGTGCAGGATTGACTACCGGCCATGTGTGTTTCTCGTCTTCCCCTTTTGCACACTGCCTCATTCACTTCCTGGCAAATCACATCAGGTCATCTGGTCTAGCCCACCTTGTTGGGTCCTGTACTTTGTGGTGCACTTCTGAACTATCTACAAGATGCTATTAGGTGTGGGATCCAACTTTAGCATTTATGGGTCAGATTTTATATTCTGTCCCTTTTGAGACCTATGGAATATTCTCCACCTCCCTTAAAGTTCAGGTTATTTCTAATTTCTGGAAGTCATAAGAAGCAGATGGAAAGCTGTTAGGTGTCTGTTTATGTCTTAACCGATGCTGTTTATAGAATGTTTATTAGCAATTGACAACTGATATGTTTAATGAAGCTAATGCAGGGAACAGAGATGGGGACTTGGAGAGAACAGCAAGCTTTTGGGGCATTCTACTCTTGAGAATAGAAAGCGGACACAATTTCCCCCCACTTGTGATAAAGTCCACCTTCAATTCAAAGAGATCAATTGTTTCCATGGTCACCGAGGTTGAGCAAAACAATGTAGGTTTATTTGGAGCGAAGCAAGGTTTAGGTGACATATCACAATATACCTTTAAACTGTTATGTGTTGGGGACTGATCAGGCAAATTGAAAGTGATGGCCAAACCAGGAGAGGAAGTAAAGTAACTGGGGGTTTTAATAAAATTTTAAAAAATTAAAAAAACTGTCCAGTAGCACCTTAGAGACCAACTAAGTTAGCTCTGGGTATAAGCTTTCATGTGTGTGCACACTTCAGATGGGGTTTTTAAGTATTGCTTGGGCAAGCGTATCTGGCACCCACATCCTAAGGTATATTTTTTGCAAATAAGTTCCAATTGTTTCAGTAAGACTTGCTTCCAAGTAAATGAGCTTGCAGCAGCCTGCCAGCCTGCTTCTGTATGTGTTCACTCCTATGCATGTATATTCACTGGGTTCAGCAAGTTTTGCTCCAGAAGAACTGTGCTGGATTATAGACTGATTTCAGAGCTATGCTCTGCTACTCCCACCAACATAAGTAACGATAAAATTAAACATAATGAGAGGTATTTGACTAACTTGTCCCATCAGTGTAAGGATTACTGCTAGCACCACAGGACCTATACACCCTATGTGTGCTCCCCAGATATACTCCAGAGGTTTTGGGAAACACGTAAAACAGATTTAAGAGGTGGGGGGAGGGGGAATTCTATTGCATTAGCAATAAACCTTGTGCTGGCAAGCCCCTGACTTAGCGCTACATTGAATTCGACCCAATAAAATAAAATTAATTTTATTTATAAAGCTTACTATTCACTTTTTTGCCAATGCAAGGCAAAGCGACTTACAAAAATAAATAAATACCGTACTTTAAAACCATAATAAATCAAAATATAGAAAAATATAGGTTCCCGTATGTCAGAGAGAAGTTGTCCTAGATCAAAGGGGAAGAAGAGCAGCCAGAGCAGTCATAGGATCTAAGTTTTCTCACCATGGGTACCGAGTGCAAAGTGTTTGGAGTGTGAGAGGGGTTTCACGTGCATATTTTAGATGGAAGTTCCAAACCCTAATAGATGCTATGCATGCTAATATTTACCAGTTGTTGTAGTGCCTCAGGCTTTCCTTCGCCAGGTCTCTAGGATGATCAGTTGATGGGCATGCCTCAAATGGCTTTATTACATCAGGATCTAGGTCCAAAGGAAAACGCCTGCATATTCCAGAGTTTTCATGCTTCTCTGCTTAATATGAGAACCACTCCTGTTGTACATGTTAAAGGATGATCTTGTACTAGCTCCCTAGGCCTCAGCTAAGTTCCCTTTCCTAGATAAAATGGGGCTTTTCAAGAGTCAACGTTCTGAGGCAAACTTGAAATGGCTGCAGTAATTGGTAACAGAGTTGCTTTGCATTATAACTGGGTGAGTTATTTGCGACAGGGATCCCCCCTTTTAATGGTATCCGTGTATCAAGAGTAATGTACAGATAGATATCAAGGATGCAATTCCTAATTTCTGAAACATTTTCAGTAGCATGCTCACTTGTAAGCTGGGCCCATAATGGAACCAATCGTGGACAGCATGATAGGCTGCTGCTGCTCACCTGACCTCAGGTCGGTTGCACTGCTGCCACTTTTGGTGGTGGGGAGGTGGTGCAAGGTCAGTGCAGTGCAAACACACCAGCAGAATCAATCTGGTGCTCCTGCTGGCTTGTTTGTATGGCACCAGCCTCCTCATTGTGTTTCCCTCCCCTTCCCCATTCAGGTAAGCATCAGCAACTTAAGTAACTGGAGGTCACATGAGCAGGTGGAGTAGCTGAATACTTCCTCAAAATTTATTGTGGGCTGACCAAAACGGAAACAAAAACTGCCATAGATGGTTAAAAGAGCACGGGACTATGTGGCTGTGTAATCTCCCCATTTGCAAGATTTATTCACATAGGTACAGCTCAACTAGTATTAACAGAAATAAATTCAGGCAGTTTCAATAAGGAATCTACCTGCTTTGGTTTTGATTCTGTTCCCTGCTCCTTTGTCCTGCAGAATAAAATCTTATCTGTGCACATGTGGAAATCTCTATGTAAATGCTGTTAGGACTCGGGGTATTTAACTATAGTCAGGGGTTTAATTCTCCCATCTGACATCCCGCTCATTTTCAATGTGGTCCATCATTTCTGGTATGACATTACTGAAAGCCTACTGATTAAAGCCAGCTCTCTTATGCATACTTTACCTCTGTGACCTACGAGTGGCTTCAAACCATTTGAACTCTGTCTAAATTGGATCCCCCTGGTTGTAAGTGTTGCTGCATGTCACTTCTGTGTCAGTTGGATGGAAATCTTGCTGCAGAGGATAAAAGTTCACAGCTCAGTATTAATCTACTGGGCAAACTACATCTATTGCTTTCAGGGTTTTAGTTCAAAAAAGAAAAGGGAAAAAAAACTTTGTAATGACCTCTGCCAGGTAGAACCAAATGTAAAATGGTCTAATATTCATTAAAAACAACCACCAGGGAATATTTAGAAGGTAGCACTTGTCACACCATTGCGTTAAATAAATACCACATGATAATAGCATAATGAATATGGAGAAATGGGTTATTAAAAATGAAGGCTCGCCTAATTAATAAAACATGATTGTGTCTAGGTGACATGATTGTCTGTCCTCTGTACACAAATACATGAATTGGGAGAGGATAATAAAGCCATCTAAAGATTACAACCCTGGCTTCCGTTCTACAGAGCCTGTACAAAACTCTCTTAGAATCGTAGAATTGTAGAGTTGGGACCATGAGAATCATTTAGTCCAACCCCTGCAATGCAGGAATCTTTTGTCCAATGTGGGGCTCGAATTTATGACCCTGAGATTAAGAGGCTCAGGCTCCACTGACTGAGCTATCCCAGGTTCTCTTGAACCCATAGCCGCTTTGCTTTTTCAGCAGCCGCATGCTCTTCTTGGCTTAATGAATTGTATGATTGCTGATTGCATAGCTGGACTCCAGTTGGCTTTTGGCATTGAACTGCAGATACTTCCAAAAGCTGAAATGTCTTTGGTTTTAGAAGGAATGGGCAGAGGAGTTAATAATATGAGCCCGACTATCATTCTGCCCCAATACTGACTGATTATAGCTTAGCAGAAGCTTTGGAAATTACCGTATTTTTTGCTCTATAAGACTCACTATTTCTCTCCTAAAAAGCAAGGGGAAATGTGTGTGCGTCTTATGGAGCGAATGCAGGCTGCGCAGCTATCCCAGAAGCCAGAACAGCAAGAGGGATCGCTGCTTTCTCTGCGCAGCGATCCCTCTTCTTGTTCTGGCTTCTGAGATTCAGATTTTTTTTTTTCTTGTTTTCCTCCTCCAAAAACTAGGTTCGTCTTACGGTCTGGTGCGTCTTATACAACGAAAAATATGGTATTTTTTTCAGCATTTGAGATTTTTTAAAATATAAAAATAACCAACACTTGCCCAGGTCAATGAATCCAGGCCACTGCAAGAATACTGTTGTGCTGTTTCTTCATATAGTTTTTAGACACAGCATATTTTTGCATGCTGAAGGTCCCATGTTCAGGTATGTTTTGGAGAAACCCCTCTCTGGAAACCTGGAGAGCTGCTGACTCAATATAAGACAGCTTCCTATGTTTCTCTGTTCACATCCCTATTTTGTTCAATCCTAACCATGTTGACTCAAAAGGAAGTCCCGCTGAATTCAATGGGGCTTACTCCCAGGTAAGCGGAGTTGGATTGCGGTAAACGCATCAGTTTTAATGATATCAATAGCACTCTTTTAATTCTAAAACGAATGTGTTTTTATTGAAATGAAACAATCAAATTCCAAGAACTGAAGTCATAGGGTAAATAAAGATTTCAGCATGGGTAGCTTTCATTGCAATTGAGTTGTGCATCTCTTTCTAAAACCTGGTAAAACAAAGACAAAAAGATCAAAATTCTATTGATACAGAACAGTTTGTATGTTGTGCCATTGGTCTACTGAACTCATTGCAAAAAAATGCAAAAATGTGCCCGCTTTTTTTGTTCCACAGTTATCTTAGCAAAATCTCCTTTAATGGTAGTATTTATGAAATTCTCGTGAGATGCAGATAGTAGATCAAATCCTCCCCCTGCATAATAGTACTGTATGCCCTTTCCAGTGCAATCAGTGATATTCAAGCTACAGCTGCAAAAGAGCCTTGTGTGCTTAGAAAACCTATGGTTGGTATCTTCCCAACCTTAACACAAAAGATCTAGCAACCCATCATTATATCTCATTTAGGTTCTAATGATTTAAGACACATCTGTTTGGGCTATACTGGCTATAGCAGCTCCCCCCCCCCCCAATCTTTATTCTACAAATAAGTGTTTTAGTCTCACATGATTATTCTGATAAACTAGGCAAAATGCCATATTTTGTGATCCCCTGCAGTGCTATCTGCGGATATAGCTATATATCTACACACACACACAACCATATCCCATCAGATGTCAAGGTAATAAACAACTACCTGACTTTTAGAAGATATCTGAAGGCAGCCCTGCTTAGGAAAGTTTTTAATGTTTAATGTTTTGTTGTGTTTCAATATTCTGTTGGGAGCCACCCAGAGTGGCTGGGAAGACCCAGCTAGATGGGTGGGGTATGAATGAATGAATGAATGAATGAATGAATAAATAAATAAATAAATAAATAATATTGGGTTAGCTGATCCTTTAGTTATCTTCCAACTCTGTGGTCTTACAAGTTATACATATTTGTTTAAAGTGTGTTACCAAGACCCAGGACGTTGTAGGTATCTATGAATGTTAAATAAAGGGATGCCCAAACATTTCCCCAGGTCCCAATTTATAATAGCAGCAGTCTCTTCATGACTTTGGAAGGAGTGGCAGGAAGATAATAATACAGAACAGAACTTTCTATTGCTTAATGTTTCAATGGAAATTATTCCCACACATCCATGAATAAGTGACAACCAAAACAGGTTACTGGACGAGACTCCCTTTGGCACTTGCCTGCCATAGCATATTTTTGACCTTCAGGAATTTCAAATCTTTGAATTTTTATTCATTGGATCTCCCCCTTGCCCCTCCCATCTCGCCGCAGATAGGATTCTGGAATAAAAGGGGATGGGAAAGTGGTGGCTCTCTAGATGTTGTTGGACTATGACTCCCAATATCCCTGACCACTGACTATGCTGGCTGGGGCTGATGGGAGTTGGGCTCCACAAGTTCTCCTGTCTGTCTTATCTGTATTTTTATTAGAACCTTTCCTTGTGCATTTCCTAGTTTCTGTGCTGCTTTATGAATACAAAAAAAATTCATCGTCTTTATGGATTTATTATATTATTCAATATATTATTTTGAAATAAAGAATTTGGTATTGCTTAGGCTATCAAGGAAAAGTATTTATTAGAATCCTTATTCACATTGGGTTCATTTTTCTCCTTTCTTTCTTTCTTTGTTCTAGTTGTGTCTACTTAACCTTGCTTAGTGTCAAAAGAGGCCACAAGGCACTGAAGAAATCTAGCTGGCACTTACACAGCACAAAAAATATACCTCTGAATAGTCTATCTGATCCACGCTGAGCATGAACACCAACTGTCATAACTTTTTATACAGTTTCATCCTCTCCCCAGAGGGGCAACAAGGTGCTGCTGCTGTATTTTTTTAAAAAAAATAACACTAATTAAAATCTCTAGAATTCGGTACTGCCCATAATTATGGAAGTCATCCACAGATTTTGTATATGGAACATAAGAGAAATATTGTAGAATACAGATTGTTCAGATTATTGAAAGCATTGCAGCAATACTATAGCACTCTTAAGAATAGATACTGTGGCTTTAAAGTGATCCATAGCTCTGAAATTTGTTAAACAACCTTACTCACATGGATATACTTGGAAACACCACCTGAAACATTTAGATAAAATTTTCCACCAGTGACACACCTGAACATTATATAGCTTGCATATTGGCAGTGTGAATCCAAACATTTCTTAATTTATATGTGGCTCAGTTTTCAATCTGAACCTTTGTTCACAGTCTCTGGAAATATCTATATGCTACATATATTAATTTTGTAACAGCCATACTTTGCATGATGAGTCTTTGTTTGGTGAGGGTGCTGATAATAAAAAAAAACTAGGAAATTAGAAGCTGGTTAGCATAATATCTGGTCCAGGAAAACAGGTGGAAAGCATTATTAAAGACAGAATTAATAGAAGAAGAACAAGTTTTGCTAAAGGAAAACCAGTGCAGTTTCCTCAAAGGTAAGTCCTGATTTTTAGAGTTTTAAAAAGCATATGGGAAGGGGTGATCCAGGAGAGATTGCTCTTGAACTTTCAAAAAAAGCTTTTGATAAAGTCATGGGACAACAAGAGATGTAAGGTGGGGTCTTCCAAGGATTAGTGCTTTTAAACCTGGTCATAATGTCTAGGGTTAAGGGTGAGCAGTGAGATGACCAACTTTGCTGATGACACCTAATTGCCCCGGGGGAGGGGGTTAGAAATATTAATTAAACAGTATATAAATGCCTTAAATAAATGTTAAAACTATGAAAATTGCTACCATGGGATGAAGTAATTGTCACCAACTTGGATGGCTTTAAAAGGGGGTTAGACAAATTCATGGAGGACAAGGCTACCAGTGGCTACTAGGCACGGTGCACTACCTCCAGTGTAAGAGGTTGCAATGCCTCTGAATATCAGTTGCTAAGGAGCATGAACGGCAAGAGTGCTGTTGTGCTCATGTTCTGCTTGTGAGCTTGGTTGGCTGCTGTGAGAACAGGATGTTGGACTAGATGGGCCTTTGGCCTGAACTAGCAGGCCATAAAGTACTATTCTCATGATTCCCTAGGGAAGAGGAACTAATTCATGAATCGGCTTAAGTCTGGTGCAGGGATTCCCTTTGCTTCTTCACCTAATTTCTTTTTATGCCATTGGTTTTGTCCTTTTGTGTTTCTGTTTCTTAAAAAAAGGAAAGAAAGGATTTGCCAAAACGCTGCTATGGAAGTAACTGTGCTGCTGGATGAAAAACATGTTCTCTAAAATTGCTTTCTTCAAAACACAGTAAAAACCTGCTTACCAGGGTTGTTTAATGGTTTACTTAGCAAGCGGCCAACCTGTGGCTTGCAGGCCACATGGAGCCCGTCCCCTTATCCTCGGCAGCCCACTGGCTGCCCCCCGCTGAATTTGCTGCTACCATCCTGCAGTTAATTTACTGCTGGCCTGCCACCCGCTAGTTTCTTTCCCCACTTATATTGCCATTTAGTAGCTTCCCTTCCTGCTTATCTTCCCTTCCTTGCCTCTCATTGCTGCCTCGCAGCACTACCTTCTCCTGCAGCCTACAAAGATGGGCTGTTTCCTGCCATTTCCTGCTCCTTGGCAGCTGGCCATATAGTACACTCCATGGTTGTCCACTTCTAGCCGGAAATGACAGGAATGAATGAGCCCATCTCAGTGCTTCAGGCGTGGCTGGATCTCATCCTGCCCTCCTTGACCAAAAAAGAAAAGAATAGAGAAGGAAAGCAAAGAAAATAGAAAAAGGGGGATTGTTACTTATACGTTACTTAGAATTGTGTGGTTTTTACTTTATACAAAAGGTGGTAATTTAGTAATTCAACCAGTGCTAAGGCTTTTTTCTGTTGTTTATATAATAGGGCTACTTTCTTAAGTGCGAAAGAGCTTTTTTTTATTTACTGCATTATGAAACAAACAACAATGAAATAACATACAGTTGTACCTCAGGTTACAAACACCTTGGGTTACAAACACTTTGGGTTACAGACTCCGCTAACCTGGAAGTAGTACCACAGGCTAAGAACTTTACCTCAGGATAAGAACAGAAATCACGCGGCGGCAGCGGGAGGCCCCATTAGCTAAAGTGGTACCTCAGATTAAGAACAGTTTCAGGTTAAGAACGGACCTCCAGAATGAACAAAGTTCGTAACCAGAGGTACCACTGTACCTAGCATTCTCTTTGCATTAGGTGTAGCACTGACATAAAAACCAGAGCTCAAATTCTTCCAGCTGTCTGTGTCTCTCTACTGGAAAACATTTTGTGGCATATCTTAGAAAACACAGGCTTATAATTCTTTCTTGAGGCATGTTGCTGACTGATCCTTGATACAGCAGAGCAGAATCCTTAACATTTTCTTTAAAATAAAGTAACTTTTGTGATTTTTACTAATGTAAACAAGTATACAACAACAACAACAACAACAAAATGGCCATAATTCCTTGCTTTTAGTTTTGTGAATAGTCACAGTCATTCTTGACACCCTCCAGAAACAAAAACAATGCAGTCTCCCAGGCTGCTTACTGCGGTCTCTATCTCAGCATAAAAAGTTACCACAATTGCTTCATGATTTGCTAACTCCTAGAAAGGTGGCATCTTTTAATTGCTGGAGTTTCACTGTTGTATGCATTGCTATTCTTCAGCTGTAGTGCATGGTTTGTTTTGATTTCTTTATTTTCCCTGAAAGACTAGATGCATTGCCAGAATGTGAACAAGTACTTACAATGTGTTCTCATTAGGCAGTGCCAGGGCCAAATATGGAGTTCCTTGTAAACAACTGGTGTCAGGCTTTGGGTTTCAATAATTTACGCAAGTCGTGATGTCACATGGAATGGAATTTTATGTTGTGCTTTCTTTGCAGAAGAGTGACTGGAATTTGTTTAAAAATAGATGTTATACATTCCCCTAATTTTTGCATTTGCCATGTTATTTCACAGTCTTTGCCCGGCATTCTTCAAATGTACTGGTAGTATTTCTGTTTCATTATTTTTTCAAGCACTGTTTGATGACACTGATTTAGCAGTTTCTCACAGTTCACTGCTTCAGTTTTCATCAAATTATATTTCGAGTTACACTAGACACTTTCATCATCAATTTCCATATGCCTCAAAGACATAAAGCGACCAGTTTGCCAACTCTGAATTCAAAGGCTAGACAATAACTAGAGGAGAACGGTTTTCAAGTAGAACGGAGCTGTCTGAAACAACACACTTAAAACCTCAGAATTGCTTTTAGCTGAGGACTTCCAAGGTATGGTAGCTGCTACAAAACATTCATTTTTGTGTCAAGTCAAAGGATAGAAAGGGACACTATCCAGAGCTTAAATGATATAAAAGGATAAGGATATTTCCCCATTTTTATAAGATTTGTCCACAAGTAGGCTGATAGACAGACAGGTACAACAGTACCTTAAAGGTTAATATACGTGACAAACAGCTATTCTGCCTTACCTTCACACCACCCATTGATTAAATTCAGGTGGGATATTTTTGTAATTGAAAAGGGACTTGTGGGCACAATTGGGGAACTTCTTCACTAAATAAATGCCAGCTTCAGAAAAGGGATTTTTCTCAGGACTGCTGTATGGTAGAAAAAGGTTAAATCCACCTGGTACCTGCCTGCTCTGATCCTGTTAATTATAACCCCCTCCAGCTGATGCAGTTTGCATTTTTTGTAAAAAAAGAAAACAGCATGTTAAACACACACACATTTATCAAGTCTGGTTTGGTGCTCAGAGGGAACACGTGGAAAGGCCTTGAAACCTTCCCTTTCTTGATTGCTTAAAAACGCAATAAATACAATGTTCCAAACTAACCAAAAGCAATAAAGGCAGCAGCATTAGCAATTATTGGAAAGACCAATTAAAACGGTTACAAAGAATAATAAGGTAAAAGGTAAAGGACCCTTGGACGTTTAAGTCCAGTCAGAGGCAACTATGGGGTGCGGCACTCATCTCGCTTTTCAGGCCAAGGGAGCCGGCGTTTGTCCACAGACAGGTTTCCGGGTCATGTGGCTAACATGACTAGACCACTTCTGGCGCAATGTAACACAGTGGCAGAAACCAGAGCGCACAGAAATGCCGTTTATCTTCTCTCCACAGCGGTACCTATTTATCTACTTGAACTGGCGTGCTTTCGAACTGCTAGGCTGGCAGGAGCTGGGACAGAAAAACGGGAGCTCACCCCGTCGTGGGGCTCAGTGGTTTAGACCACAGCGCCACTCACTCCCCTCACAGTATCCTTTACAACGAATAATACAGCAAGTAAACAAATGCTTATTTTGTATCTAAACTCTGTAGCAAAAGCCTTTAGGGAAAGGCAGTTTCCAAAAGATTTATTTTTAAAACTCATCTAAAATTCTGAGGCCATGCACATCTCCAAGAGAAGAGAGTGTGAGGTTCTAGGAGCTACCACAAAAAAGGACCTGTCTCTTGTGTCTGTCAGCTTGATTGACTTCACAGGCAGGCACACAATAAGTGTCTCTGAGGGAGAGCTTAGTTAACAGCAAACTTTTTCAGCAGGGCCGATCCACTGTCCCTCAGTCCCTATGGGGGGCCGGACTATATTTTGGGGGGGAAATAATGAACAAATTCCTATGCCCCACAAATAACCCAGAGATGTATTTTAAATAAAAGGACACATTCTACTGATGTAAAAACACACTGATTCCTGGACCGTCTGTGGGCTGGATTTAGAAGGCAATTGGGCCGGATCTGGCCCCTGGACCTTAGTTTGCCTACCCATGGCTTAGTACCTGGGTACCAGCATAGTTCTCTCACTGTTCCACAGTACCTAACAAGTCTCTATCTGAAATCAGCCTAGAAGTATGCAGGTCTACTTCCTTATCCCAAGTGCCACATGCAATCCTTTGCCAGTGGTATATCCTTGCTTAAAATTTAATCCTCAGCTCAGTGTGGGAAACCATCAAAAGATCATTTCAGTTCTACCAAACTATTTCATTTTTTTGTGAGGTCTGCACCTAGAACAAAATTCAGGCTAAACACATTCCTAAGTACAGAACCAAAAGAAAGTGCGAAGTAATCCAATATGAAAAAGGTAATTATAAGAATACCCTTTTAATAAATCAATGTAAGTATTGCTCTGATGTAAACAGCTTGATTTAAATATTGACATACAGATTAGTTTTGGAAAACTAATTTATACTTTATAAACATACTTTATTGTTCACAAAAAATCATTCAAAGGACAAAAGAGAATCAAACCATTAGCCAGCAAAAGTAAAATATCAGAGACCTTATGTAGAGTATTATTCATTCAAATGTGACCAATGTCCCTCTAATTCCAGAGAGAGAGTATTATGTGTGTGCTTAACTCTTTTATTGAAACTGAAATGGAACTTCACTGTGCATAAATGTTACATTGTCCTCTTAGTTTGCACTTTAACATTACTCAGTTTATATTATTAATTATTTTAACCTGTCAAATTCAGGTATTTTCCTAAACTTAATGTAAATTCTTAATCACATGAAATTTCTTTTGTGTTCAGTGGGTCTAACCATATGCTTCAGAAACAAAATTTTCAGCATACAGTAGTTATACAAACAATTCAAGACACACTAACATGGAATGAAAATCTAAAGATTTAGACTATGCTTTAAGAGAGACTAATGCCTGCCCAAGAACTAGCACATTGTAATGTGTGCTTTCTTGCAGTTGTGGTTTTTTTTTTTGTCACACTCATTTTTCCCTACTGAATTAGTTTCTACCTTCCCCTCCAAGTTTTAAAATGGGTGTTTAAAGAACTGCTTTAACAAGTGCAGAAAAAGATGATTTGGCCACTGAGTTCAACTTCCCACTGATTTCAGTGCAACTTATTTCTACTCAACATGTTAGGCTCTTCATTTCATAGGCTTTGGTAACACAGAATGCACGCCCAAATCCTGAGGTTTATTTTTGATGTGGCATTTCCTATTACTGCTGGGTGCTAGAGAAAATTGAAATTTGCTTTTTCAAGACATGTCAAACATCAGACCTCACTACATAAACCAGAGCTCCCCAACTTTTCTTTGGCCTGGGTGGGGGTACATCTGGAAATCTAACTGTTGTGGGTACCACAAAATACCCAATTCACATAAAAGCTGGTGATGTTCAGACCTCTCTATCCAAACAGCAGGTAACATGCCTACAGGCCTCCAAAGCATGTAAAACATAGAAAACAGGCACTCCACCACCACCAAAAGGCAACTTTCCTGTAAACAACAAAAAGGGAAAAAACAATGAAATAAAATAGGGAGGAACAGGGACCCATGGTGAGTGCCACAGGGGTGTCTGAGGATGTACTGGTAACCACAGACATGAACTGAAATATACAAATAGCACAAGCAATGCTCACTGCTCAAAGGAGCAGAAAGTCACCTCTTGATAACTACTTCCTATTAGAAATTAATATTAGAATTGGACCTCATTTCCATGTAACTGTTTTGGATATGAGCCTCAGGCTGACATTTTCAATTAAGATTGTAGAGAGTCAGATGAATTATAGCTGAACTGTGATCTGCCTGCCTTTTGCAAATCCCAGTCACATCAGTTTCCAAGTCTAGTCCAGAGGGACCGATTAAGTTGACAATTGTTGACTGCAAGGGTAAATTCCCTCCCTTCACCACGAGAATATGCCTTAAAATAATCTTCTGGGCTACTACGACATTACTTTTCTGCCAGATGTAAACCTGGACATGTTTTCCATGTGAAAGTCTCACTGACAAGGCCAGGGACTTTACACACGGAATAAATGCAATACGGAGATTCAGACTGAACAAATTTGCCTCGTTGTTTCAATGAAGATTTCTCTTACTTTGCACGTACACAGAAATGCATTTTAGCTACTAATATTGAGAAAGTGCAGGTACTAGAGATGGAGAATAATAATAATAATAATAATAATAATAATAATAATATAATAATAATAATAAATTTTATTTATATCCCGCCCTCCCCAGCCGAAGCTGGGCTCAGGGCGGCTAACAACACTAAAATAGTGCAACATTATAAAAACATTATAAAAATTAATTAAAATCAAAATTGATGGCAACCATAAACGAAAGTTTTGTAAAGATTGCCAAAGGAGGGAGTCAGGCTGTGCCCTGACCAAAGGCCTGGTGGAACAGCTCTGTCTTGCAGGCCCTGCGGAAAGATGTCAAGTCCTGCAGGGCCCTTGTCTCTTGTGACAGAGCGTTCCACCAGGTTGGAGCCGCAGCCGAATAGCATGGAAGGTCACTAACATTATAGCATTCTTTGCATTCGGCGTTACCCTACCAAAGGCCAAGCGAGGTGGCTGCCTTAGTCAACTGATTCGGAGTCATGAAAAAGCAGTGCATGTTCAGATTTATTACTGTTGTATTCTCATTGGGACTTGAATTAAAGTGCCAAAATAAACTGACTAGTCTTTGGTACTATGTACCTTGACTAGAGGAATTGGGGCGGGTGCCATTTGCTGCTCTGTATCAGGCAAGCCCTACCTGAGAAATACCTTCATGCTGCTGAGATGAGTATTGAAAAGTTGAAAATACAACATACCCTGCAAGTGTCTCAGAAAAACAGGGACATCCCATTCCCACCCCCACCCCCCACGAAAGCTTGGTGGCCATTCGAGTTGTTGTGATCTGGTGCGATTTTGTGCTGACATCTCACTCTCCCCAAAAAAGCTTTTTTGGGGCTGTGATCTTGTGCAGCACCCCAAAACATGTGTGTTTTGCTACCCTTAGAACACAGCCCTGAAAAAAAACGCATGTATTTTGGGCTCTGTGATCTTGTGTAGGTCACATGACTTGCGCAGGAGCACTGTTGGGAAGACAGGTGTCCTGGTTTGGAGGGTATGAAAGAATTATATCCCTCTTTATAGCCTTAGGAGGTTTTCAAAAAGGCTTGTAAAGAATCTGCAGAATACAATCGCATTCAAAAAGATTTGCACATATGATCAGAAACAACGTTGGGCCAGATTTGTTCAGACGTAGGACATATTTGACATTGTTTTTTGTTTTCCTTTGTACCTTTGGGCAGCAAGTCCACTGGGGATCTCTGAGGTGAGGACCTCAGTCAGCCCATGGTGGAGCTAAGGCTGTATTATATACGCACAGTATCTTTAAAGCACATTCTTTCCCTCAAAGAATTCTGGGCATTGTAGTTTACCCCCCCCCCCACACACAGAAAGTTACTCTTCCCAGCAACTTTTAACTACTGTGAGGGGGAGGGGATGTGCTTTGAATGTTCTTTAAAGGTATAGTGCGCACACAGCCTAAGTCTTCCTTTGCTGGCAGTTGGCAGGCAACAGCTCCCATTCAGGACCTCCTGAAGCAAAGAAGTGGAGCCAAGCAGCTAGAAGTCTTGCAGCCCATGATGGAGGCAAGTCTTCCCTTGCTGGCAGATGGCAGTTGCCAGGCAACAGCTTCCACTGAGGATCTCTGAGGGAACATTGTAGGGCTGAGCAGCTAGACTTCACTCAGCTCTTGATCAAGGCAAGTCTTCCCTTGCCGGTCGTTACATCATGTTGCCTAATATTCCTATATTACCTCGATTTGGCAGGAGTTACTGCACTGTTCAGACATTAAAGTTTTACAAGATCAGCTGACGTTACCAGTGGTAGCAGTGATTAAAGTTTACTTCCATAAACAAAGGCAATTTGCATTGTCTGTGACCGGTTGTAAAAGCACTAAAGGTACAAAATATCGGTACAGCCTGTTTCTTTTTGGCCCAAACTAAATGTGGTGGTGTCAAAACCATGTGAAAACTGGGTCAGAAGTCAAATACCTATAAAACAGTGGGGTGGAGTGATTTTAAGAGCAATGTGGGCAGGTGGGAAAGACTGAAATTAACCTGTGTCCAAGCTGTGCCGCTCCCTTTTGTATAGGGAAATTGGATTCTTGTGGGAAGGGGATATGTTTAGATGTTTCCAAGGGAAGGGAAAAGCAGCAGGAATAATAGAAAATGTGTCCCTTCAAATTCATCAGGGAACACTGTAGAAATGGTAACACCAACAGTGTTATCCTGTTACAAATAATTAAATGCTGGTAAAGTGTATTGGGTCTAACAGCATTTAACTGTCACAAAAAGGATTTTTTGCTGATGGATACAAATTTAGAATAGTTGTAACCACATGTGGAAGCAGAAAATGCTTTTCTATCGACGTAACTTAAAAATGAAAGGGACACATTGGTTAAAAGATAATAATAAATTCTGAATACAGTACTTGCATGAAAAGCTCAGCTGTGCTTTGTGCAACATCTTGCTTGATTCTGAAGAACTCAAATCTTGCCACTACTTTGTGACATTTTGATTGGTCCTAATCAAGGTATTGCCCAACTGTGTATTTTGGAGTTTCTACATAAAAACCGTATGTCATTGTTTCCATCTAAATATGGATAAATGAAGAATTGGTCCTACTTTATAGGATGTGTATTGTAGCGAGGCTGGACACTGAGCGGCAAAATCAAGGTATATGAATATTTTGTGTGTGTGTGTAAATATATGATTGCAGTTGAATAGGGAGTATATTCATGCATGGAATTCAGATGTCAAGCTTTTCCGTTTTATGGCTTACATATTTATTTAGAGTATTTAATGAAAATCTATCGATTAGTTTGATTTGACTGGCAGTTTTTTCACATTATACCACAGAAAATTATCTTGAAGTGGTAGAACTAATAGAGATGGCTGCTTAATTAAATGTGCAGAGTACTGAGGTAAACGTTTGAAAATCCCAAATGTTGTCTCCTCACCGGCTCCTTTTGTGTTGTTTTAAGGTAAAGGTAAAGGTACCCCTGCCCGTACGGGCCAGTCTTGACAGACTCTAGGGTTGTGCGCTCATCTCACTCTAGAGGCCGGGAGTCAGTGCTGTCCGCGGACACTTCCGGGTCACGTGGCCAGCGTGACGAAGCTGCTCCGGCGAACCAGCACCAGAGCAGTACACGGAACGCAGTTGTGTTGTTTTATGGGAGGCCAAATGGGAATGTTCCAATCAGCTACCTAATTTAATTTAATAGGAGCAAAGCGGCAGATGACCAATATCCCTGTGAAAGAGCTCGGACCCAGTGAATAGAAAAGGCCCAAAGGATATCTGGGGAGACTTTCTTCTTGCCGCCGTTTACTTCTTACTGTTCCTTCTTACTGTTCCATCAGCATCAGCATCTCTCTCTGGTTAGGGAGCAAAAGACACATCCTGAAAGGAGTTTAACTCCTATATGAGGAACAGCGATGGGCTTTGGATTCTTTCCTTAAATCTGGAAGTTCCTTGAGTAGGAAGTAGTTTATACACCATTTCCCCCACATCTGAGGGCGGTAGGGTTACACACATTAGAAAACCACACCCTACATTTATCAAAAAAAGGAAAGAAAAGTCTTGTAGCACCTTAAATCGAACACATTTATTGTGGCATATGCTTTCACGGACTAATGCCCATCTGATGCAGCAGCTGATATTTCAAATGAAGATATAGAGGGTGGTATTTCAGAATGTGAAACTGCAATAAATGTGGTCCCCCCCCCCCCCCGGGTTCTAATAGCTACCATTTCTGTCCTTGATTATTTTCTTAATTGAAAGCACTTCTAGGTGCACAAGTAGTGCTCTCTCGCTCTCAAGGCTTCTCTGAGCCCTTTTCCTTCTTGACCTTATCTTTTGTGTGTCCAGTTCATTTATAGAGTTGAACAAGTTTTTCCCCCTTCCCTCAGTTACAGACTATATCTGGGAAAAGTATAAAAAGGGCAAAAACCAGGACCTGGATATAGTGTTGCTACACCTGAAACTTCTGGTTGGCTCAGGAGGGAACAGATAATCAATTTTGGCTATTAGATTGATTGTAGTTGCCTTCTGCTTCCTAAGAAAATATTGTTATACCCCACCCAATCTCCATGCGCAGTGCAAGATTCCAGGGATCCAGGCGTTTACCCAGAGTTTGTGTTTCCTTTGGAAATGAGGCATAGTGGAGACTGTGGTGTCTTTATGATATATGGTTTATTTACACACGTATAGGCAACCTGAGCCTAGATGGAGAGAGTTCAGAACATTCCAATTCCAGTAAGGTTTCCTGCTTCTTTGATAGGTGCAGCAGGTTTGCATCTCAGAACATAGAAATTTTTGTCACTGCCAATAGAAAATAAATTTTCCCCAGTTTACATAATCCAAACTGTTGAGTAAAATCAGTAAAATCATTATTTTATTTGTGGTGTAATGGTTAGAGCAGGCCTCAGCCTCAGCAAATTTTTTCAGCCGGGGGCCAGTCCACTGTCCCTCAGACCCTGTGGGGGGCCAGACTATATTTGGGGGGGTGAACAAATTCCTATGCCCAGAGATGCATTTTAAATAAAAGCACACATTCTCCTCATGTAAAAACACCAGGCAGGCCCCACACATAACCCAGCGATGCATTTTAAATAAAAGGACACATTCTACTCATGTAAACACACACTGATTCCTGAACCGTCTGCAGGCCAGATTGAGAAGGTGATTGGGCCTGCTCCTGGGTCTTAGTTTGCCTACCCATGGGTTAGAGAGTTGGAACTGGACCTGGGAAACCAAGGTTTAAATCTCTGCTCAGCTATAAAGCTCACTGGGTGGCATTGGTCCAATCACTGTCTCTCAGTTTAGGCTACTTCACAGACTGGTTTTGAATCCTGTATGCCATCTTGAGTTCCTTGGAAGAATGGTGAAGTATAAATGTAATATTTATTATTAATAATAATAATAGTAGTAGTAGTTGTAGCAATAGTAAGCTGCTAGGTAAAATAATAAAATAATACGAATCTGCAACAAATTCAGCACTAGCACATCTAACAAATCTAATAATAATTCATATAGTAATCATTAATAGTAATTATTAATAATGAAGTAATGTGCGATGAAGGGTTGGTTGAACTGGATTTAGATGCTAATGTGCATCTTTTTGTCATTCTTTCATTGAATGACAATATTACGCTGTTGAAATTATGCTGTTATAAATATTGTGCTACTATGCATATTGTGATCTGGCCCATTATTATTTTTTACAATGAAAGGGAAAACATAATGAAGGGTAGAAGATGGGAATAAAATACATATATAATAAAACCATACATAATATAGCTACAACATTTCAAACAATACATTTCTTAAGCAAGATATAATTCAGTAAAATATCCTGACTCATTATCTCGTGTCTCACCAGCCTCCTCACTGCTGTCCCTTTGGCTATCTTCCTTACAGAGAGGGGGAGCCTTTTATACAAGAATAGTCCCTTATCTGCAGTGTCTAGCTTGAACCTGATTTGAGCTTCTGGTTGTTATTTGAATGTCAACAGATCCATGAATATATTATACTTACCTTTTCAATCTGACAGGTGACTTTTAAATTAAGAGTCTTACAGTGCCATTCTTTGCATGTGTACTTGGGGAGTGTTAGATTACATAGGATTGTACTGTGCATGTTCTGTTCTATGGGATAGATCCAGAGTACGTTTCTTATACCACTTACCTGGCAATTACTACTCAGCGGGACTTCTCAGTACCCTTGTATATTGTTACTGAAATTACGGGGGGGGGGGGCACATCTTAAAGTTGTTAAATGTTACAAATATGCATAAATGTATTCTTTTGACTTGACAGCTCAGGGAGGTTACCTAGCTTTAAAAATCATATAAAATCAACTCCTTTGCCACTTTCCTTCATTCCACAGCCAATTTGCTTCATTGGCCAAGGACTTGGAAACCACTTGGTCCCCGCCATAATCCCTCAAGCGGGTGGTCACATACTCACAGGAAGGTACTCATAGGTGTCAATCACTGGGCAAAGGCACTCCTCCGGACTTGCCCAGGTGGCAGACTATGCAAACCAAAGTTCTATTGTCCCTTTGTGGTAGGTGCTTAGAATGTACTTCCCAATACATATCCTGTATACGCCTGTTGGCCCAACACATTCCTCCTATGTTAATCATGTATAACCCTCCCCTTTTCTGATGTAGCAATGATGTAGCAAAGACGTAGTGATGATGCTTAATGAAGTGTATGCTGGGATAAGATAGAAACTTTTAAAAGTCCTTGTCACCCCATCCTTGGGGTTCAAAATTCCTCTTTAAACCTGTTGCGCAATAAACTTTGGTCTACAGCTATTTGCTCCGGTTGGTGGCTGGACTCCTTCCTTTATTCCGCAGGGATCTGCCCGACAAGCTGGGTGACTGAGCAGTCTTGCACCTAGATATGATTGCATTGTTACAATTGTGTGTGTGTGTGTGTGTGTGTGTGTGTGTTGGTGGTGTTAGGGTGTGTACATACATCCTGCTGGATTAAGAAATCTAGATGATTGCTTCCACACATTCAGCCTAATGGGGTGAAGAGGGCTCACAATTACAACTAAAACTATAGGGCAGTCCCCCAAACCCCTAGAGCCGATTTTGAGGGCACATGGGACTCTAAAAGAGAGCAGAGGTTCATCCCACTTGTACAAGAAGAGCTGGATGCAAAGCTTTTTATATTAAAACAACCACAATGGGGAGATTTTTTATTTTTATTTTACAGTGCTTTTTCTGTAGGACATTTCTGCTAATTATTTCAACAAAGCTTGGTTTTGCTTACAGATGAAATTGTTTGTGGATATCTTATTAATTTAGCGGACTACCTGGCACTTTACCTTAACCATCCATAAATTTTGTTAAGTTAAATTTTCTTAACTTAAATCTCCCTTTACTTGTCATGAGTATTGTGCATAGTTCTTAGCAGGGCAGTGTTTCCTCCTTTTTAAATTATTGCAAAATAAATGAGGAACAAATGTATGAAAATTTAAAATAACTATTAGTGTGGGGGGGGGGAGTTTTTGAGAGAGAGTAATACTTTTTGATGTCACATTATAGTTAGAGAAAGGTAACAGATTTTAGAGTATAGAAAGTAGCTCTAGAGACATTTAGATCACTGAGTACACGCTCACCTTTTTTTAGTACCACTATCACATCTGTGCAAATAGGTTTTGAAAACAGCAAAAACCTGAAAAATCAGGTTAGCAACAGGAAAAATTGAATGTGTTCAAACCGTGTTCGACTCTTTCAAAAAAAATAATTAGCTGGCCTAGTTTGAACGTTATATTACAATATGATTTAGTGTTGCATGCGTGAGAGCGTTCCCCCTCCCCATTCCTTCTCGGAGGCTTTCTCCCATTATATCCTCACAATCAGAAATATATGCACCCCCCTGGAAATTTTTATGAAATACAAAGTTAGCACGAAGTGTTCTGGTTGTATTGGGGTGGGGGGGGGCGTGATACTATGTCTCACCCAATTAACATAGTTCAATAAGTTTAAATGATATTTTCTCTTCATTGCTTTTAAATTGTTTTGGGTTGGTTCGCCCTGCTCACTTATGGTGACCTGCACTGCATTGCAGAGGGTTGGACTAGATGACCATCGAAGTCTCTTCCAACTGTACAATTCTATGATTCGATATTCCTCATTCTTCTCCAGATTTGACTGATTCTGTCCCCCACTCCCCAACAAATTAGATTTAGGTTGCAATCCTAACTGGAAGTAAGCCCCTTTGAACATAGGACTTACTTCTGACTGATACACTCAGCAGGATCGTACTGCAAATCGTTCTGCAGAAAAAAACATTGGAAATTTTCTCCGGCTTCAGCAATGAGGCAATTTTTTTTTAAAAAGGGAGATACAATAATTATTACAGGTGGTTCCGCCCCCCCCCTTCCGCACACTCAAAAGGTTCCTGATTCTTTGTAGTTGATCCTAGTAATAACCTTTCTGTTCGGGTTTTGTGGAAGTGCTATGGCTCTCATTTCTTTTATTATTATAATAAAACAAATGGGGGTGCACACCTCCTTGAATTTGTACACCCCAGATGTACAGAGTCAAAGGGACCTGTCTTCATATAGATGCATTGATGGTGTCAGTGAGATGGAACTCCCATAATTTCTTACATACATTTATTTAGGCTTGGTGTATGTTAATTTCACCATCACCTAATCTTAATTTTTTTACCCCTATATCGTGAAACCTTTTTTGGGGGAGTGCCTCGTTTCTTTCTTAAAAAAGAGGAAAATAACCCCCTATACTAATGACCATGATGATGACACAAGGCTTGAAGAAATTGAGGAATACAGTACTCAGGATTTGCAGGGCACTCCAGCATGCAGTGCCTTAGGTCTCCCGTGACCCTGCATTCCTCTTCAATTTAGTATTTCAGGGGAGGGCAAGAGATTTGCTTCGATTTGGCAGGGGATGCTCTCCCTCCTTAGCCTTCCTTTTTGGCTTGAGGTTGCGGGGTGGGGGGAGAGAGAGAAGAGAGTGAAGTAAGCAGCAGCAGCAAGGAGGAGCTGGCAGCCTATGCGTGTGTGGCTGTGTGTGTGTGTGTGTGTGTGTGTGTGAGAGAGAGAGAGAGAGAGAGAGAGAGAGAGAGGCGAGCGCCTTGGCCGCCCTGTTTCCTGGTGCTCTGCTCCCTGACCCCAGTGGCAGTCCTTACTCACTGCACTCCTCCGCTCTCTTCCTCCTTCTCTCCCCCTTCATTTCTCCCTCTCTCCCTCTTTCTCTTTCTCGCTCTCCAGCCCAGATCGCGGCTGCTCTCCTTCTCCCTTTTCTTCCTTCCTTCCTTCCCCTTTCCCTCCTTCCTTCCTTCCTTCCTTCCTTCCTTCCTTCCTTCCTTCCTTCCTTCTGCCTGCGTCCGCCTCTCTCCTTTCCACTCCGGGGACCCTCGGGGGTCGAAGGTGTCTGCCCTGCCTTGCACCAGCCGTCAACCTTTGGCAAAGCCTTTCCTCGCTCTTTCGCCCTCTCGCAACACAGCTCCGCGGCACCATCCGCCTCCTCCTCCCCTCCTCCTCATGGATCGGCTCCTTCCCCAGCACTGAAGGCATCCCTAGGAACACACATCAACATCCAGGAAAAATAAAAAAAGAGGGAGAGAAGGTAAATCATCCGCCCCGAGCAGAGAGAAGGGGAGAGAGGGATCAGATGGAAGAAGAAGAAGGACCAAGAGAGAGAGAGAGAGAAAGGGGGAGCGAGAGGGAGAAAATTCCTAATAACAAAACACAAAGCCATGGGTTAGAGGTGCCTTGTCATGTACAAGTACAAGGGGATCAGAGAGGGCAAACAATAATCAGATTCAAACGGGCTGCTGATTTGCCACTCGCCAAAGCGATCGCGGGCAGAGAGCTGGATTGTTATGATTGTGATTTTATTCTAAATTGTTGTTTCAGAAGGAAGGCTAATTTCTGCGCGGGTGTCTGTTTCTCTTCCTCCTCTCTTTCTCTCTCCACCCCCCTCAACCCCGGTGCTTCTAGTGCTCCCCACCTTTCTCCTCCTCCTCCTTCTGCCCCCCCCCGCTTTTGCGTTAATTTCTTGTCTTGCGGAGTGGGGGGGGGGGCAGCGGCTGGGGAATAGATTTGGCAGCGGAGATTAATTCGCTGGCTGTTTACTAGAGAGTCTCGGGTGATCGGGGTTATAATGTAAGAGCACGACCGGGGGAGGGTAGGCCAAAGGGAGCATTGTGCTGCGCGAGGGAGAGAGCGAGGCGAGGCGGCAGATCGAGGGAGTGAAATGCAAAGTACAGTTAGCGTGGAAAAACTGAAACGTGGGGCTGGCGGGGAGGAGGAAGGTGTGGGGACGGGGGGGCACAGAAACGTGTTTGTCACACCCCCCCTTTGCCTTATTCTCTGCATTTTCTCACCCACCCACCCCTTCCCAAAGCAAAAGAAAAGGAGAGGGGGGAAAAAAGTAACGATTGCAAATGGGTTTCTTTACTATTCAAGAGCTGGAGTTTCCCCATGTCTCTTTCACATGCAAGGCAGCTACGTTTTTCTCTTTCTCTCCCCCTTTTCGCTTCACAACAGGCTTGGAAATCAATGACCCCCGAGGCCTAAGGGCACTTGGAAACCTTTCGACATTTTATTGGGGTGGGGTGAAAAGGGGGGGGGGGAGGCTGGAAAGAAGAGAAATATGAAATCACCCACGAGTTGTAAATTTACCACCCCACCCGGCTTGCTGCATGATTTTGTAGTTTCCCCTCGCCCCCCCCCCCCGCCCAAAGCAACCCACCTCCTGCTAGGTATTGTAGTTTGAGTGCGAAATGTGAACGAGAAGAAGCGGTGTATCTTGTGCGGGGGGGGGAATGTTACAGCTACTGTAGAGAAAAGAGGATGAAAACTTTAACCATGCACATTAAAAAAAAGGGATCTGGGCGGGGGGGGGGCGACAACAATGAAGCAGTTGTAAAAATGTGGCGCTTTCCGAGGGAGAGTTTGAATGCATTTGAGCTAGGTTAGAATGCCAGCTTGAGTGGCAAGGGGGGGAGATCGGTTGGGATGAGTGACGTTGGGAAAAGGGGGGGGGGAGAGGCAGGATGGTGCGGTGTCAGAGCTATTGGCCGCTGATTGTGATCAATCATTCCGAGCACTGGGGAAAGAGGGAATGAGAGAGGCAGAGAGGAAGCAGACCCAACACGCAGCGTGGATTCAGAGGAGTGCTGCCACCTCTCCGGGAGAGTTGCCCAGAGAAAAGGGGGGAGAAAGTGTGCCCAGCACCGCTTAGATGGGCACGGACTGACTGCCACGAGGAGGTAGTGTGTGCAAACTGGTACCTGGTTGTTGTTTTTTTATTGTTCCTGTTTGCTGCTGTGCACCTTTGAACTGAAGGTGCCTTGGGAAATGGATCATTTCAACCGAGGGGATGGAGTTTGTTCTAAGGATTTCATCTGTAAGAAGAAAGGGTCCACATGGATTCTTTCCTCTCTTTCTCCATCTTTCTGTATGTGTGGCATCAGGTTTTTTTATGAATGGAAAACAGGTTTGGTTTCATTTATCAGTCATGTGTTGGAGATAAGATTTTATCTTTCCAACATTCATTTGATATACAACTTTTATGCACCCCTCTTCAGAAAGGAAAAGAAAAGGAAAAAGCCTACCTGGAGATAGGAGCAGAATGGATAATGAGTTATAGTTAAATTAAAAATATATGCACTGTTTGCTGGAATGTTGAGTATAAACGGGGATCTTGTTCTGCCTTGTATATAGTTTGCAGTGATTGGATAAACTTATGCTAGAAGATGCTATAGGAAAATATTAAACAGACACCTACATGAGTAACTTCTTGAAGACTTTATGGATTTAAATTCTTGAATTGTTACTTCGGCTGCAATGCTAAGAACACTTACCAGGGAGTAAGCTCCATTGAAAACAGTGGAACTTACTTCTAAGTAAATGATTGCACATTGAGTGTAGTTTAATCAAAGCGAGAATAACAAAGGTTGAATATAAATCTTGAAGGAAGTGTTAGCATCAGTATCTTATTTAACTCTTCTCCCTTATTTCTAATTCTTAGTGAATTTCCATACTTGCTTCAACTAAAGCCAGTCTATGGGAATTAATATTCCAAATGATGGAGTAAAATGGTGGGTTCTGTCTTCCCCAAATAGTATTTGTTCTCTTTACATCTGTGCAAATTGTGAGTGTGATTATTAATTTTCTTTCATTTAATGTGCATGTTTATAACAATGTTATAAAATCTGGTGACCTGGTAATGCCAGAAATACTTGCCATTTTTTTATATTCTGAGACAAAAATGATTATATACAGTGCATATAAATGCCCTGCTTTTGTGTCTTTTATGGACTTCAAATCAAATCAGCAGATTCAATGCCTTTGTGACATTTATCCATTGTGGAAGCATACCAACTGCACAACCAGTGCTTACATTATTCACAGGCTGCCCCCTGAGTTTTTCAGGATTACATAATATAAGATGGCACTTTGCTAGTTCTTCTGTTGGCATAATTCTAGCATTCAAATTAGCAGTAAGTTGCTTAACAGTGTAGAAACCCCCCCCCCCCATTATTCCACCATGGATGCACCATCTTCTTAATGACTGGTGTCAATGGGAGGGAAGAACTATAGTCCTCACAGGGAGGCTAATAAATTTGTTAGCGAAAGTTTTGAAGTACTTGGGTCCTGCCTTACATTTTCTTCAAAGAGCTCCTCATTAAAGCAGATCACAATCAGACACTTCTAATATGAAAGCTGTTTTGCACTGGAAAAGAATGAAAGGGAAATGAAACTAAGATCAGCCTGCTCAGACATATGTGACCTTTATTTACTAGTTTGATAGTCACTGATTGACATTTTAAAAGCCAGTGGTGTAAATTTGCCACGTTTTAATACAAGAAGACCCCCAGAATTAGAAATGTAACATTTTGCTTACTTTTATATTGGCTTGTGTGTGTTTTCTTTGTATACATACTTGAAAATTTAAATAAAGAAATATTTAATTTAAAAAATCTTAGAGAAACTGAATGAGGATTTCTGTTTGCCTACCAATATTCTTCTTTGACTTTGAGTTAGCTCACTGTTTTTCTCATAGCTAAAGTTTTGAATATTGTACAACTCATCATGGGTTGGGCTGTATACACTATTCTCCTCAGCAAGTTTGATTTCTTTCCCCTTGAGTTTTGTGGGCTACAGAATATAAAATACTGCCTTTTGGCTGCACTAAATTAATTAAAATATAGTTGCTTGTCTTTTCGAAAAAAACAGAAAAATAATGATATTGTGTTTATTAGTTATACTCAATAGAATCTGCTTTTGCGGGGAGGGAGTGGTGGGCCATGCCATTTCAATACTGCTACCTAAAACTAATGACTAAAACTCTAACAATACAAAATGTGTTCTTTTCCCCCAATCCCTAAGCTCTCAGGGTTAACATTCTTTTTAATGACAGTCATTTCTCTAACAGGAAGATGTTTTCATTTGTATTTACTTTTCAGTGCAGTGCAATTATGCAGTTCCACACTGCACACTGTCTTCATAGTTAGTATCTCAAAAGAGAATTACAGTCTTCACAACAGAATTGCAATTGGAAGCAGGTGTTGTGTTTTACTGTTATGCAAAATAACAGTAAAATATAATTGTGGGGGAAATTAAGGAAACAGCTGCAAAGTTGGTATGGAAGCTCCTTCATTACAATTTGTAGGCAGTTATCTTACACTGCAAACTGGGCAAAGATTTGATGTAGCAAATTGTAGCGATTTTGTCCTCCATGCCTATATATACATATATATAACCAGCGAATAATTTGAGACAAAGACCAAGAATACCCTCTGCGAAATATACTAAAGATTTTGGTCAAGATCCACTTGATGGGGGTCTTAGCTCTCTCCCTGCTTGCTTTTTCCAATATGCAACATGAAGAAATGCCCTGATTCTTGAAAAAGGAAGTTGTGTGGTTCCGTAACCTGCTTAACATATGGAAGCCTATGTAGGCCTGAGGTTGTAAAATAATAAAATAAATCGCCTATGGCAGGCCATCTGCTATTTGGAAGGCATTATGTGGAATTTTGTGCTGAACCAGGTTTTACAGTTCATATCTTAATATTGGTGCAATGTAGAGGCTCCAGATACTTGATTTTACATCTAGCAAGTCCTATTTTTATTTAGAAACAATGCAGCACCTCTATGTAGTATAGCTGATTGTAAATACAAAGGCTGGTTTTCTATACTTCTGTATCAATTTTAGGAAGCACCTAATTTATAGGAACAGCAAGCACTGGTATATGAATGTAAGTGTTACCTTTTTTGGTATTCCTGAGAATGCACAACGATTTATCTGTTTGGATTTAAACATACCCTAGAAGGTGGATCATGACCAAAATCTGGGGGAGGGGGGGAACCTATCTTGAACCATTTCAGATCTTTTTGGTATTAAATTGTTAAGGATGGGAATTACAAGTTTTGCTTTTCAAGTTTGTGCTCAGTCTGTTCGCCTTCAGTTTATCATGAGCATATACTTGAAGGTTGCGTAACTCCTTTTTTCTAATGGCAGGACCGGGATTTAAACATTTGTGTCAATGATAGGGAATGGAAGGAAGTCCATCAACCTCACCAGGGAACAGGGAAATTGGTGACTTAATGAAGGTGCTCACAGAGTGCATTAGAATAGCAGGGGGTTTTTTGGATGAAGACTTAATCAGAATTATTTTGAGAGATTTCAAATGCAGAAAGCAGTTTGACATAATGGAAGGATTAGAAGTGCTTCACAAGTCTTCTAATGGTGCCACAACAGTGAAGAGGCAACACAAGCAGAAAAGGGTTGTAGGGTTATTCCTTTAGCCCTTTATCATTGTATGCATCCTGCCTGCTTCCCTGTGTTCTAGTATAAATTCTTCAAGGGGGGGGGGATAGATGGGGACTTTTCTGTTAGTGGAGCTTCCAGTGTAAATAAGAATCCTGATCTTCCAGAGTTCTTAGTTACCCTTCACAAGTAGAAAAGGCCTCAATGCAAAAGTTACACTACAGCATGGGAAAGCTCAAAGGATCTGTGTGAGGATGACGACATTCAAGGGGCATATCCACTGCTCTTTCCTACTTGAGTTGCCCCTTCATGGCTGAAACATTCAAAAGGGCTAGCAGATATTTACTAATTTTTTGACCAGAATAATGATATTTAGTGAAGGAATGAAGCAAATGGCTAGAAACATGTAGGTTGTGTTAAATAATAGAAGTGTATAACTCACAGTAGTAAATTATAATTGATTTTGAGCATAAAGAACTGTCCATTTCTGCTTTTTTATACATTTCTTTGGCTTAAATAATGAACAGAAATTTAGGAATGATAGGGTATACAGAATAGTAGAAAGCAATCTTTCTTCTGTAGCTCCCGTTCTTTAGTTTAGGCCATATGGATTGGCTTGATGGATGGACCATCTCCAGGTCCATCTTCTCCAGTATTTTGTAACCATGAATGGGTTGCTAGATGCTTACGGATACGCATAACCATCCCTATACCTTGTTTTTGCCTCTGTGCTATAATGCCTCTGAATATACATGTTTTGTTTATTTATTTACTTCCATACAGCCCTTCATCTGAAGATCACAGGGCAGCTTATAATATAAAAAACCAAAAATGTACACTATAATAACAAACAATAACAATACACCCTCAGCTATCATGCATTAGTTATTCACTGCATTTAGAATGCATAATTTTGGCTAGCCTTAACCCCAGGACCAGTGAATATTTTTGGATGAGCCTGATTCTAGTATTGTAATACACCTCTTAACTACTTTTATGTTGTTCATAACATTATAAACTCCTTTCCTGTGAACATCAATAGTGTTTCTTTTTCCTAAACAAGAAAACTCTTATTCTCTTTAACCTTTTCTTGTCAAGAAACTGCTTGAACAACTTGATTGCTTTGGTTGTCCTTTTCTATACCTTTACCAGTGTTTTTTTCTTTCTAAAAAATGTTTAGGGGTGCTCTCATTTTCCTACTCATATTGAAATACTGCCCCTCAATGAGGCCAAACTTAAATTCACAAAATGTTTAGGGATATGCGTCCCCCTGTGTCCCCCCAGGAAAAAAAAGCACTGCCTGTACCAGCTCCATCATGTCCTACTGAGACTAAAATATCCCCTGTTGCTTGAGCATTGACCTTGTAAAATTTGGGACGTGGATATGTTGCAATGCTGCTAAAATAGCATTTTTAAATTTAAGAAATACAGTACTTATAAATGAATTGGTGAATCTTTTTGTTTTGTTTCATGGAAATGTTAGATGAGCTGTCTTTTATGGTGGGTTAGGAGAACCAACAAAACAACTGTATGCATGTTTGGAGGAAGGGTGAGAGGGGAGGAGGGGTAGGAATGAGAGAATGTTGGACCAAAGGCGTTCAAGTTTGTGGGTTTAGAAAAATATCAGAAACTTTTACAGTTGCAATTACATTTCTTTGCATTTATGAAGAGGTTGATCTTTTTAATTTAAAGTAAAATTCCTCTGAGTCTTCTAAAATTACTAAGATTACTGTGTGCAAGTGTAATCTGAGGGTGGTTTAACTGCCCAGAGTAGAAGTGTGATTGGAGGAGAACTCTTGCACATCTCTGTCTGTTTTGCAGGTTCTTGAGTTAGTCTCCAAATCTCTGGGTGCATGTCAGGGAAATGTCACTTTGGATCTAAGCCATTTCCCAGACCTTCCCTGGCACATCCTTGAACCTCCCCAGCTCACCCCTTATCATGTTCCTACTGAAGCTGGAGCGCCAACATTGGTTGGGCCAGGGCTGTAGATGCTTCTGCAGTGGCATTGGCATTGAATCTCCATATCTGGTGTCAGAACTCTGTCTTCTTTGTTGGAGAGGGAGACTTGGTGCCAGTGTTGTCCTCCAAAGTCACAGAAATGCTGTCGTAAAGTACTTTAAGCATGGCGACAGCATACCATGTGGGTATAACAAGTTGAACCTGAAACAATATGTTGCCCTGTGGACTGCTACTGTTCAGGATTCCAGCAGCCAGCCATACCCTTTCCCAAGATACTCCATTATATTGTCCTTCACCAGCGGCTTTCCATACCCACTTCCCAGCAGTCAGCCAGCATTCCTTAAGGGGGTGTTTTTGGAAGTCTCCAACCTTTAGGGTTTTGTCTTTAAGATTTTTCTTTACTTCTGCCAACCAAGGAGTTTCCCCGGACGGGCTGATATCTCCCTTTTGTATGTGGATTGTGTCATTTCAGGTACATTAAGATCTACACTCAGAGAATGAGTTTACACGCTAGTGTTATTAGGAATGGATCAATACATATTTCCATAGGAAACCATCACAGGCTAGGCTGAACTCAAAACCCTCATTACAAATTGATCAATATCTCTGTACTGTTCTGTTTTTCCAGAAGTCTGCAGAGCTCATGAGGAGATATTTGGCTTCTGTCGTTGGCTGAAACACAATGCCCACTCCCATCTTTTGTTCTGGAAAGTTGTAAGTTGCTCATGTCTATAAAGAGAAAGGATGGCTCATGGAATTCCTTCACAAGGCAAAGTTACCATTTCTGTGGATGAATACAGCTCAAATCCAACCCAGGCGTTCACACACTACAACATTAACCAGAGCAGGTTCCAGCCTCCCCATGTACACATGTAAGTACTATTATTGATTTTTGAACTTCATGTAGTGGAAGTTACAGATGGAAAACTTGTTCAGAATTAAGTGCCACCTTGCTGTTTTATCAAGGTATGAAACAACCATATATTTTGCTGTAATTGAGTTCCATAATTTGCTTGCAATTATGCATACTTTCTGGAAGCCAAATCAAAGTTGGCATATATTTTGCACCTATTTTACAGTTTTCTAATTCCTGGTAGTGAAAATCAGGTCAACATATCAGAGTTGTGATGACTTTGTAATCACGAGAGTAGAAAAATAAGAATTTGGGCTTCTTTTTTCTTGTTCCTAGTCTTCTAACATTTATTGTGATAACGTTTTCAAAAAACAGAAAGGGGAGAGTTGAAATGTTAGCCTGTAGGATGTATAAATAGTGATCTGGAAGTTCATGTTGCCTACCCTTGGACTGATGGCGGGTGTGGAATTATTAGAGTTATGGCAATCCCTGTTATGAACTAGGTGACAACAACAAAAAAATCCAAAATTTGTTGCATGGTTTATTGGACAGAATAGTGTTCAAAGAGCTCCAGATGTCAGAGGCTTGGTAAAACTCAGCCCAGTTTTGTATGTGAGCTGCAGGCCTAGTAACAGACTTGTAGCTTTATTGATTTCACTGGAACTTGCCAGAGGGACATATTTCTTGAAAATGTGAACACCCTTCCCCCACCCTTTGCACTCAGCTGCGAAATAGGCCTAATTGGGACTAATTGTCTCCTGATCACTGAATCCTTTGTCCTCCTTGTTGTAAGGGGAACGTGTGCCGCATGCTGCATTCCTCTTACAACAAGGAAGACAAAGGATTTCAAGACTGCTGAACTATTAGTCCCAAGAAATACAAATACTGCATTAAAATAATGTTTATAGCCTGAGCTTAAACCAACAAAGGCAGAGCAAAAGGTTCCCTGCTCAGCCTGCTATGTTTTGGTATTGTGGCTTGTGAGATCACACTGACAACAGAAGGACTTGTGCAGGCACAGTTTGTGTGTGTGCATGTGTACACTCACATGTTTTAAGACCTAAGTGAAGACTTAAAACTCCAGATTTCCTTCCTATTGTCTAGTGATGTCCTATCTTTAAAAGGAGCAATTTTTACATAAGCTCCTTTTTCCCTAATGGTTTGAAGGACAAGTTAAATTATAAAACAAAAGAGGCACCTCTTGACCTCATGTTGACCAAAGGTGAGTCAGGTCTTTTATTCATTGCATAGTGAGAATTTGAAAGCGTTGGAAGAGAGATACTTCTAAGAGATTAGATGTTTCTTCAATAACTGATAAGGGGGCAAAGTTTTTTTTTTTTTAATTCCATCAATTCCTGTTGCCCTGAGTGAGGTGTGCCAGCCTTTGAGCTATGCAGAACTCTTTGTTAATGAGAATGGAAAGTTAGCTTTTTTTCAACCATAGAGAAAAGGACAAAAGTTAAATGCCAATGCAAATACATTAATCACTTTTAAAATGCAGCCTTGATTATGCACCAGATAAACATGTAGTTAGAGTTGTAACCTGGCAGGGCTCTTGTTCCCCCTTTCACCCCCCAAAAGAAGACAATCTTCTCATGTTGTATTGCAATAAACTCTAAAAGCTGTGTAAATTTTAAAAGCCGTTTGATGTGGGGTATATGTGTTTGATGGGAGGGTTAGAGAATACAGTTTTTAAAAAAGAAACCAAACCCCCTCTTCATGGTTTCCCTTCTGCATGATTGAATAGGCTTGTGCAATGATGAAATAACCAGGAAAAAATTCCAGAGCATTGTTTTGAAAACCACTTTTAGCAGATTGTTGTATTTGATCGTAGGTGCATTTGCTGTGCAGAAATGGACAATACAGCTATTCAACATATTTTAGAATGACTTTGTATTTGTGATTTTGGGAACATGCAGCTGTTTTAGGCCATCATTTCTGAAACTGGAAAGCTTTAGCTGTTGTAACAAAGATAATTTACTTTAAGAGATTATTAATAATTCCTTCTGATACAGGGTGTTATGTGAAATGCAGATCCACACTGTAGATTGATTATTGCATTCCTTTCTAAGACCCAGCTACACCACTTGTTCTCAGTATAGTTAAGCTGATCTGATCAATGCTGTGGATTGGGAAATTTTCTAAAGAAAATTTATAATCCTGAAAGGCTGAAGCTCAGCCTAGTTTGAGTGTCTAGGATTCTACTGTTTAACTACAAAAAAATAAAAATAAATGGAATGAGATCACCTTTCCTTTGAGCAAATATATATATCACCTGGTTTTGGAAATTATCTTGATGCAGCATTTTGAGCAATTTATTTTAGACTACACATCATTGTTTCAAGTTAGTATAAGTAATCCATATACAGTATTATGAAGTTGACACATAGTACACCAGGTTTGTCCTATGATTTCTGTGGGTCTGTTCTAGGAAAAGTGACTAATGAATGCACAACATACAGGCAATTTCCATTAAAGGTTCAAAACTAGATGCTTTGGTTCTTATGGTTGGCGGAAGGATCACTAGCCTTGCGTTCTGACCCAGTGTCTTTCCTTGCCCATTTACGTATTTCAACTTCCATCTACTGCAATCCTGAGGTGTGCACTGACTATTTGGTGCAGTGATGCTTTTTACTTTCATGAAGATGTATGTACTATAGCCATGTCAGTTGGTGTTGGTTGAGTTTTTCTGGAACTCAAAGCATGTTAGATATTTTTCTGCTGCAGCTCTCCTAACTCTTCTAAACAGCACTCCTTTCCTCCGTGGAGTTCTGGTTAAATGCTTTGCAAAGCTAAGCACACAAAGATAAATTACATACTTTGCAAGGTAAATGCATAACTGGAACGCTATGAGGGAGATACTGTGTTGAGTTGAGTGAGGAATTCAGTTGTAAAAAAAAAAAGATGGTGGTGAAAGAGTTAAGCATCCATTTCCCCCTGCTTTCTGTGCAAAATAATTCCACTCTAAAGCCGTTTCTGGTTTTTTTTTGTAAGACTGTCAGAGCTTTATTAGATGAGTTTGCAAGTAATGTGTAGCTTTTATGTCTACGTCCAGCACCACGTTGCAAAATGTTTTCTTAGTTCCCTAACTATAGTGAAGTTGGGAGATAGCACAGTTCAGAGTTGATAAAAATTCATCCACATTGCATACATTTTGGGTTTGGTTCTTCAGTATCAAGGCATTCCTTGATAGCCTAAAAATGACTGCTCCTGTATCAACGGAATAAAACTCTTATTTTGCAAATTGAAGTGCTTATTTTGCACAAATTATTCTCTCGCTTTTGCAGAATTTGCCTTTTTGGGGGGGGGGGTGTAAATGCGCTCAGGCTTTCATTAACAATGCTTATTTCCGTAAATACAGAGTCCACAGTGAGTGAGCTCATAAGAACTGTAAGTTTTAAGTTGCCTTGCTGCAGACGGCTCTAATCTCATGGCAGACACAAAAAGTTCTGGACTGAGCTTGGTGCCGTGATCTGCACTCAGTGCAGAGAAAGCCTGTACCTTATTATACATTGTTTTCCCTTGGACAACCCGCCTACTTGTATATTGAAATACAAACTGAAAGTCAGGAAATCGGCTGCAGCCCAATCATAATTGGATTTTGAAATCTGTGAGACACAGGACCAAACTGTACAATGTGATTGGCTCTTGTGTGCTTGTTTTTGTTGACAGAACAGCATCCATAGCAGGGCCGGAATGGGAGCAGGGGAAGGATTTAACCTTTTGTCTGTGCCATGGTCCCAATATGGATAGCCACCTATGGCTGGTATTTCCTCAAGGAAGGAAGCTACAATTGATGCTAATGGTAGTCTTCTCCTGGGGAAAATAGCAGCAGTGGGGTGCCTTCATACATGTACTTGATTGGGACTGTGTGCGGGGGATAATTCCCCATACTGCAGCCCCAATCTGGATCGGTCCCCCCATGCTCTACCTCTGTCTCTCTCTCTCTATATATATACATACACTGATGTTAGCTGCCCTGAGCCTGACTTCAGCCGGGGAGGATGGGATAGAAATAAAAGTTTATTTATTATTATTATGCAACTCCTGTTTAGTAAATGAATGTCAAGCACACATTATTGTGTTTAGCATTGTGTTTAGTTTGTCCCCAGTTCCCCTTGTCCAAAATAACTTACAGCATGTGGTGAATTAAAAGCGTGATGCCTCTTGCTTCATGGTCAAATGTCCCATTTGATTACTTGGCTTTGCAGCCAGTTCAGTTTTCAACTAATTCTATATTTTCTGCTGAAAGAAGATTGTCCCATGAGGTAGAGTAGTTCTACAACACTGGAAAAAGATGCATAGGGGTGCCTTTAGAAATAAATAAATATCTTTCATCTAACGCTGGGTTTTTACTTCTCTGAGGTCACCTTATTCCATCCTGTCTCACATTAGCTGTTGCAGCCAGCATGTAAGTGTGTTCAAATTGAGAGTCACTGCTGTATTTTGCTGAAGAACTAATGGAACTTGGTCTCTCTCTGTTCAAGGCCCATAAGTCTAATTCCTGATCTGGTGAATTCACATTAACCTCCTATACTGCTTCAGCCTGACACTCGAACACTGCTAGAAGCCTGTCAGCTCATTCACAAAGTCCTCAGCCCACAGGGGGATCGTATCTCATTCTAGGGAAATCATAGTTCTAAATGATGTATTGAATGGCTTTCTGCATCCTATGTCTGAACATCCCATCATTAATTGTTTATAGCAAAGAATTGCACTTTCTAATATTGGCTGTAATGCTAGCAGTTACATGGCTTTGGAAAAATATTTTGGATAACACTTTTTCTTCTTTAAAAATCCTAATCCAGCAGATAAAGCTAGCCAAAAAGCATTTCTGATTATATCTGGTTTTCTTTTTTTATTCATATAATATTCATTTGTGCAGGATTTTTTTTTTGTAATTTTATTTTAAAATAATCTTTTTCATCAAAAGGAACTACTTTTTAGAGTTTTAATTTTAGTGAAATATCAAGAAGTCTGGCTTATAAACCATGAGCTGTGAAAACTCATGTCTTCTCAAATGGTCCATCCTCCCTTCAGTTGAATAGCAAAACTGATGTATTTCAGAAAAAAACTGCACAAACACCCTTATCATTCATGGGAATCTTTCTCATAGATCTTTGCACAGAGGCTGCTGAGATGAGAACTGGTTTCATTAAAATGTTGATGACATTATTGAGGGATTCAATATTATAATGTTAATGTTCCAGTCTGTTTCTGGAATCTGTTCCATATGGACAGCCTGTCTGAAACTTCATTAAGGTTATTCACAATTTGTGAGTGCATCTTGAACAGTATACAGGAACAAGGCCAGTTTATTTTCCGTGGCTTAAAGGCAAAGAAGCTGTTAGGATGATTACATAAGCTACACTCCAGTTTAATACTTGTTGGAGCTAATGATTTTTATATTTCAGTCCCAATTAAGATTATTTACTGAAAGAAATTAGACTTCTGAGAAATATGACTTGAATCCTAACTCTTTGCTCCATTCATAGAAAGCATTGCTATTCACAGAAGAAGAATTGAACCCACAGAAGACCTCCTTTCGTGAGTGCTATCTTCCTGTGGAAGGATTCAAATCTGTGTGTTACCGTATTTTTCGCCCTGTAGGGCGCACCGGCCCCATAGGACGCACATCGGGGGTTTTTTTTGGGGGGGGGAAATGAATTTAAAAAAATTATTGCCCCCCCCAGCCACGGGGCTGGGGCGGGGGAAGCCCGAGCTTCCCCCGACCCCAGCCCACAGAACAGGCTGTTGCCCGCAAGCCTTGTGAGCCTGCGGGAACTCCCGCCGGGCGTGCAAGGCTTGCGGACAGCTGCATGAAGCACAGGGCGTCCTCCGGAGGCCGCTTCGGGCTGCAGGCTGCCGCCTGCAAGCCTTGCGAGCCTGCGGGAACTCCCCCCGGGCTCGAAAGGCTTGCAGATAGCTTCCTGAAGCCTGGACAGCGAGAGGGGTCGGTGCGCACAGATGCCTCTCGCTCTCCAGGCTTCAGTGAAAGACTGCATTCGCCCCATAGGACGCACACAGATTTCCCCTTCATTTTTGGAGGGAAAAAAGTGTGTCCTATAGGGCGAAAAATATGGTAATTTCTGTGAAGTGCAAGAGAAAGATTGGTCAAGTGAGAATGATATATGCAGCACAATTCCTTCCTTATTTTGTTCAGTGAATAAGAATAATCCATGTTTACATAAAGTTCATGGAGTTAACAAGAAGTCTTCAGATAGTTGTATGTGTTCTACTTTGTGTACGTTTGTGAATACGCATATACATTTCTATCCACTATCTACTTTTGCGCTTTTTATTTTATAGCAGTAAATTACTTCACCCTCACAAATCTAGCTTTTCTGTCCAGTTTCCAGCTTTGTGCCAAAAGAAACGAAACTCTGATGTTTTAAGGAAGACCTGGAAAAAGTTATTGAACCTGTGGTTTTATTTAATATAACAATGGAGAGCAGGTCTGTATGAGAACTGTCAACATTTTTGATGAATAGGTCAGTTTAGTCTATAATTTTGACAATGACAATCATATTTGCGGTTCAGATTCTCAGTCTACCAGCATTTATGGAGATTAAAATAAACAGAGCGTGGCTGAGCCAGCTGTGAAGCAGCCATTCAGCAACTTGTGAAAATATAGTTACATTTGATACCTCTTTTCCAAATCCTTTTTGAAACAACTTGATTGCAGAAATTAAGTTTCTTGGAATATTTTTTTTTTGTGGAGGGAGGATTAGTTTCAATAAATTTCTCTCCCTGTTTTTGAAGGCAATATATTTACAGTGCAGTCCTACACATGCTTTAAAGAATAGCTAAGTCGGTAGAATGTGAGACTCTTAATCTCAGGGTCAGTGGGGTTTGAGCCCCACTTTGGGTGAAATATTCCTTCATTGCAGGGGATTGGACTAGATGATCCTTGTGGTCCCCTCCAACTCTTCTATGAATCTATGAAAGTGACATATCTGCTCAAAAGTAAGTCTTGCTCAAAAGTAAGTCTTCATTCCAAATGAATGAGTACAGGATTGCAGCTTTAAAGTATTAAATTGAAACAGCGCCAGTGGAATAGAGTGTCTCTTGGATTTCATTGACTTGTAAATCATACCTTACTAGAAAAGAAGGACCATTGCCTTCTGTAGTGAGCTATCCAGGAGTAGCTGGCATGGTGGGCTGTGCCACAGTCACCCTCCCAACACTGGCAGCACTGTTGCTTACGGGGTGCGGCAGCAGTGAGGTTGGAGCTGTGCAGGTGCATGATGAAATGTTTCACATTAGAAGATGTGCAGGTAGACGAGTCTTTGATAGTATGGCTGTTGTTGCAATGTCCTGTGATAGTCATGAGGCCAGAGGAACATCGCCTGGCTGTGAGGCGTGGAGGCCGCTCCCCGCAAGGCCCTTTCCAGCTGGCCTAGGGGGCAGGGCCCACACTCACCCAGACCTACCAAAGAGGCTCCTCATGAGGCCGGAGGAACATCTCTCGGCTATTGTTTTATTGATTTAATATGCTGTACACCGCTTTGAGGTTTTTTATTAAAAATATAAAGTGGTATAGAAAATAGATAGATAGATAGATAGATAGATAGATAGATAGATAGATAGTGTTACTTGAGTAAATACAAGGATAGAGCTAGGACTGGGATTTGTTGCAGAGGTTAATTTGTCTAGAGCAGGCTTCCTCAACCTCGGCCCTCCAGATGTTTTGAGACTACAATTACCACCATCCCTGACCACTGGTCCTGCTAGCTAGGGATCATGGGAGATGTAGGCCAAAAACATCTGGAGGGCCGAGGTTGAGGAAGCCTGGTCATTATTCCATTGTTACTGATGATGAGGACTTGCTTTAGGTTGTGAGGTCATTTGTGAGTAGTAACAATCTCTCCCTTGTAAGAGGAAGCTATTATTCAGCAGGTGTTTATGTGAAGGCTTCCCTGACTCAGAAATCCATCCTGACCATGAGATCAGGGGTGGGACTGGGAAAGCCACATGATGTCAACCCATCCCACAATGTGGGGACATGTGGCCAGATGGCCTGTATGTTTATTCTTCTGTCCAGGTGCTGTGGACAGCCAACTTCAAAGTTCCTGCTCTATTTTCTTAAGGTCCTTTATCTTTAACCTAGACTTGAATCAGACAGAGGACTTCTAGAGAAAGAGGTTCGTTTTAAATAAAGAACCATCCTCTGCAAAGTAGGACACTTGGCCTGACCTAGTAACCTTTCATTTTCCTGTGAGGTAGACAAGGCCTCATTTACAAGGTGTCATCTGAAGCAAGTAAACATAATCATAAACCAATACAATGACCTTATTAGTTTTTCAAGCCCTTTTGAAATATATAATAGTTCTCAAGGGAGAAAGGGATAGAGAGATAAAGAAACTAATAAAACAAAGATGCATAAGTATGACAAGAAAAGCCCTTATGGAATAAAAAAGAGCTAGTATGTATTATTATTTTTTAACCTCATTTGGAAAAGGAATAGCAAGAACTGAATAAAACTGAGATGTGCTGATTGTTTAAAACAGAGCACAGAGACTCAAAGTTTCCAGCTCCAGTTTCTTCATAATGCAACCTCTCAGTATAATGTGACCATCAAAACAGTTATTTTGAAGAGTGTGGGACAAGTTCCTTTTGTATGACATTTCCAAGGGGCTTGTAAAATGGCCATAATAGTTCTGTCAGTTCTTTGCAGGGCATGGTGTAGAAGGGTTAAGGACCAAGACATCTGGAGTTTTGGAAATAGTTCTTGTTTACGTGTACTTCAATAGATAGAGGAACCATTTCTGGTAACTGTTCCTTTATTTTTTTGCTGAGCAAAGCACAGCTAGGGTTGTGATCTGGACTGCTGTCATCTGTTATTAGGACATTAATTTCTGAAACAAACACGTTGTGTTGCTGCATCTAAAAAGAAGACTCCTCTCCTTTGAGGTTCCTCAAGGATCTTCTCAATTACTATACACAGGGCAATTCAGCCCCCTGTGCTGCAGAGGTGTCCTGCTAGCCAGCCCTTCCTGGATCTTCTCTGTCACCAGTGAGGGAGCCCTGCTGGCAAAGAGTACGCTAAGAAACCTGCCCAAATGGGCAGAAGCTACTGGAAAACAGTGTTTTGGATGCTGGGAAAGGTCGGAAACAGATTCTCAGCTGTCCCTGCTTTGATCACGTTTGCAATAGGGCCTCTTCTCTGCACCAGCCTGGAGGCAGCATAGCAATTTTTCCTCCTCCTCCATCTTCTGCTCTGGTCAGAATAAGCAGCAAGTCCGTGGAGGTGAAAGCTGTGTCACTCTTCTAAGCTGGTCACAGTGTGATTGGAACTGATGTTATAAATTGGTTGTTGCATTTGTGCTTTCTATTATATTAAGTTTATTTTTTATTACACTGTATGCTACTCTGAGTACTTTTAGTATAAGAACGGGATGTAAATTAATATTATTATTTTAATTTTATTATGATGTGCTGTCCGCTTGGTATGGCAAGGGGTGAAAGGAAAATCTCCAAATATAAAGCTGGGCATCCTAGGGATAGGGGCTCAAGAAAACAGTTTGCTTCATTGGCCTGCTGGTAGGCTCATTAATTGTTGTTTCTGGATTGAGGGCCTATGTACATAAGTATTTGAAACATGCAACATAGAAACAGAAAAATAGGAATTGATATGGACAATAGAATCACCTGGCCAAGATAACTCAGTTGGTTAGAGCGTGGAACTATAACGCCAAGGTTTCAGGTTCAGTGCCCTTATGGGATGCCTGCATATTCCTGCGTTGCAGGGGGTTGGACTAGATGCTCCTCAGTTCTACACTTCTTTGATTCTTTGATAGAGCTATAGGCACATTAAGAGAAATGGGCAAGCCTGGATAGCTCCATTGGTTAGAGCATGGTGGGTATTTAGCAGGATAAAATCGATATAAATAGGGTGGGAAATGGAGTTTAGCAAGTATGCAAGTGAAAACCAGTTGGAGTTATTAGGATTCAGGAATTGGTTTATGTTTTAAGTTTCTAGCAAGCATCAATTTTTTAGGTGTTAACCCTGAACACAGCTGAAAAAAATCCTGATGTGTCCCATGAGGTCAGGAGCGGCCTTCACAGTTGATGGGAATGACCTACAATTTTGGATGTATTGCCATATCATTTTCCAGCAAAAACATTATTGTTCCATTTTAATCTGTGCATACAATCCTATCTTGTAAGACTTAATTTTGTCCCTGTTTTGCATTTATCATTCTTTACCCAGGCATTCCTTGAAACTAGAGCTGCAAAGGTTCTCAAAGATGTTGACTGATTTCTTTTGAGTATTGTTTGTGCATTTTGAAACAAATAGACAGTTCCCTCAAAGCAGAGTATCACTATTCTATCAGCAAGCACATTGAACTGATAACATATATTCATTCAGCACACTGTAGACAGCTTTCCCTCCTGTTGGGCAGTAGTGTGGGGAAGGCTGAGGAGAGTGTTTGTGCATAAGGTGTCGGAAGCACATTATGTGCAGTATTTGTAACAGAAGGCCTTGCTAAAGTATTTACCACATTTGCTGTGTGTGTGATGCAAAGAATTGAACGCAGTGACTGGGAGCAGCAGGGTCAGCACATCACTCTGAAATGTTAACCACTATATCAAGTTTGTGGAGAAGTAATAGCATTATTACTGTATATCAGCTTTCAGTCTATAATACAGAGAATACAAGGCCAAGCTTACTGTGTTTAAGCTGCTCTTCAGCTGAAAACTGACTCCAAGTCATGTATTGTGCCCTGGCATTCTCTCCCTTGTTTCTACAATTCTAGACCGCTGGAAAGGAGAAAGGTTTTTGTTAACCCTCTGTTTCCTTATGGGTTCAGAGTTGGCACGGACATTGTGACTAAGCCTTCAAACTGGCACCAGCTTTTCAGTAGTTATGTGCAGTAGTTATAGCTAGGGGGTGGTGAGGTAGGCGCCCGCCAGGGACACAGGCAAGCCCCCCCCCGGCTAAATCGGCTAAAAATATGTCTATAAATATACCTATAAATAAAAATACTGAATATTGCCTCATAGGAAATGGTTTTTAATAGAGGGTGAATTGAATGGGTGGATAAGAGGTGGAAAGAAGAGCTAATTTGTCAATGGCCAGGGGGCGCAATCTGGACGGTTCCGTCAGGGGCGCAAGATCACCTAGCTACGGCTCTGGTCGTATGTGGGGTGGCGGAAGCCGCCTTCCAAACCCCGCTGCTGGTTACTTGGAAGGGGCTATGGGTGGGCAGTGGTGAAGTGAGGTTGAAGCCACGAAGATACCCTAGCAGGAACACTGCATTGGCAGCAGCAGTCCTGCCAGTACGACTGTGCAGCCCCAGCCTTGGCACTGCCCTGCCACCAGCCCTGTCTAGGTAAGCAGCAGCATAGGAAAGGGGGCTCTGCCCCACCACGCTTGGTACTTCTAAAGCTCTTGAAACTAAACAAACTTTTTAAAGGCCATCTCTCTGTAAATACGCATTCGTTTTGTCTTGAGTTTTCGTCTCGAGAAAGAGCCGTGTTTCGTTTTGTAAACACTGCGTAGCAATTTGTATTTCAAATACATTGCTGTGATTGACTGAGGTGGGGGGGGGGGAATCCCAGAACACTTCTTAGCACAAGCACTTCCAGGGAATTAATGAGAGATCAGATTGCCAACCCAAGCTTTCGGATCCTTCGGAGATTGTTTTACTTGTTTGTGCAAAGTTTCTAGACTATTTTGTCTACTAGGGATGCTATCATTATAATGAGGCAGTGCGGATCAAATACAGCAATACAAGTTTTTAGACATCCTATGAGCATTAAAAGGGAGATAATAATCCTCTAGGGGCATTATTTTTTTGCACTGTGACCTTTGATTGTGTTTTGCCAGACTACTTTGCATTGCTCCATCTTGACACGGCCACTGTGTTAATGGCGAAAAAGCATACGCTTTGTTTATCTCTGAATTTGATACATCAGCTTGGCAACAAAACTAAGACCTTTAACTCATAGAGTTTTCACAAGTTGTTGTTAATTATCTGTTACTATAAATTCTGTGCCTTGGGAAAAGGGGACTGTTTTGATGCGTGTTCATAAGTAGAGCATTCAATTTTCTCTAGGCAAAAGGGAAAAACAACTTCTGCTTTCATTGGTTTTAAGAAAATTAACTCTTCTGAACATTTGCCGTCTTTTAGTTTGCTAGATCCCATTAATGGCAGGAGCATTTTGTAAAAAGATCCTTTACAATTTAGGCATGTTGAAGATTAGAGAAATGCACCTCAATTTGTATGCAGAATTCACTTGTAACGAGATACAAGCACATTGGCCTTCTTTAATGATAAGTATGCATTGTATGTGCCCAAGCTATTGCCTTGAGCCAATTTATTTCTTTAAGGAGGTTAGTCAATTTCCCCCCAGTTTTAAATGACTTTAGCTCCCTGTATTTTATGAGATGTTTATTTTGTCAAGGACAGAATTTAAGAGTTTGATCTCAAAGCCTTTGAAGTCAATAAAATGTCACCATTCAGTATGCAGTGTAGGCAGAGACAAAAAATCATGTTTTCCTGCAAATGTAACTAACCTCACCTTGGAAGATGGTTTTACCCTGTGTCACATTAGAAAGAAATAATGCTGTTTCATTTGGTGCTATGTGGAGGGCAACAGAGGCAGCCACACCTCCTGTCTAATAAAACACTAAAGAAATGTAATAAAATTGCAGGTGAACAGTGCCAACGGGAGCATTAGGCTGGAAACAAAATGAATAGAAGATGAAAGATGAACAATTGATTTGAAAGAACCAGAAAGCAACTTGCAAGAAAACAGGCACAGAATATCACTCTCTGCACATATCGTGCATCTACAGTTGCACTTGTCTGTCTGCGTATGCATTGGAAAGCAATCTTGCAGTACAGTTGAGAAAATGAATATTGCTTGCCATTATTGGAGTTCTGGTATCAGAGACGGACCAAGTTTATGCATGTTTATTATGTCAGAAACAAATGTCCTTTTTAGCTGTTAATCCCTCCCCCAGCTCTCAAGTAATAGGCCATAAAGGTACACACAAGGCAGTCTCAGAATGTTGAATACACGTGTAAGTTATGATACTGATTAAAAGGTGTGTTGAAGGCAGAATGTGTGAAGAAGGCATGTGAATCTGCAACACTGTAAAACAGGCTTCTTCAACCTCAGCCCTCCAGATGTTTTTTGGCCTACAACCCCCATGATCCCCAGCTAGCAGGACTAGTGGTCAGGGATGATGGGAATTGTAGTCTCAAAACATCTGGAGGGCCGAGGTTGAGGAAGCCTGCTATAGAAGCTCATCTGGTTGGCCACTTTGAGAACAGGATACTGGACCAGATGGATCACTGGCCTGATCCAGTAGCTCTTACGTTCTTGTGAAACTAAGCAGGTTGAGTTCTATCACGGAACATAAGCAACTACCTTACATCACATCAGACCACTGTTCTATCAACCCTTTGGGGTTGGAAATGAATTTTCTCTTGGAATATTTCCCTGTCTGCCAATGTAGCATAAAGTGCCAAAATTACAAATGGAGTATTTAGGAGTATATTCACAGGAATATATTTGTTAAAATATTAACAAAACTTTCATTGGAGGCACCTGAGAGATGAACCTTGTTTGCATGCTCATGGGGGGGGGGGGACTATTTAAGTATGTGCTATTGATTCAAATAGGTTATCTGAAATATTAGAAACTCAGATATATAAACTCTGTGCCAAATGGCTCCTTAAACTGCCAAAACGGAATGCCCAGTTGCCATTTGAGGACCAGATGGCACAAAAGTCATGTTTTTCAATGCAACTTTTTGGTTCCTCAAATGCATTCTGATTGTGCAGATAAAATATCATGGATAGAATTCTAAAGGATGTGTTGTTAATGTGTGAAAACAGGCAAGATCCAAGGATCCTTAGGCATGCACCGTCTGATGGTGGAGACGCCAGGTGCTCGGGCATCTTCCCTGGGTCACAAGTGGCCAATAGCTAGGTGCAAAATGCACCTGGCGCCTGACTAATTTCAAACACTGGATACCTGATACCTGTGTCTGTAATAAGGAAGATATCTTAGTCCCTGATCAAGTTGTTCTTACCTCTCTGCCTGTTACATGTTCAGTCTAATCAAAATAATCAGGTTGTCTTTTGCTTTTGAGCACAAAAGTGCAGCAAGCTGAACTAAAAACCTTCAGGTTTATCCTAGTCATACAGACCTATAGTCTATGCAGGACAACAAGCAAGTCATTTTGGTATGGATTGCTAACTATGAGACCAAAATTAATAAGAGGTCTCATAACTACAAAGTAGTCCCATGATCCAGGCTTTCCTACTAAGGAGAGCAAAAGAGAATGGAAATATTATCTAAACTGCTGAACTAAGAGTCATTTCCAGTACATCAATAATTGAGTATATTTAAATGTTCCATCAGTGTCACTGGATAGCCAGATAACTAGGAGTGTTTTTGCATAGGTTTATGTTGGCATGAGGATATGTAGAGATCATTAAGATCATTTGTAGAATATGGGTTGCCTAACAGAGATGTTCTGCAGATTTCTCAGGTTCCCTCCTCCCTAAGATCAATTTATCTCTTGCAATAGTTTGGATTATTAACATATTTACAAACTTCATTCCGGAAGTCCGTTCTTAAACTGAAACTGTTCTTAAACTGAGGCACGCTTTCCCTAATGAGGCCTTCCACCGTTCGGATTCCGTTCTTAGACTGAGGTAAAGTTCACAAACTGGGACACTACTTCCAGTTGTGTGGAGTTTGTAAATCGAATCGTTCTTAAACAGGACTGTTCTTAAACCGAGGTACCACTGTATGGTATGGCATATCCTCTCTATAGTTTGGGGATAAACAGTAAATTAAATATACTTGTATTTTAAGGGAAAAATAAGGTTAGAATGTGTTAAGACAATTATAGGATAGAAAACAGAGGAAGATGGAAAGGAATTGCTGAATCAATTAATAGAAGTGGAATACAAAAAGGGAGGTGTGAGGAGGTCGTGGAAATTAGTGAAAGAAAGATAAAATATTGAAATTGGACTGTGTTTTAAATGGTTTTTGTTTTGTTTTGTTAGTTGTATGTTAGTGTTTTGCAGTGTTTTTTTTGTATTGTATTGTATTGTATTATTGTATGTTTTTTTCTTTTTTGTTTTTTTGTAGTGTTGTGTTCAATTTGTTGGAAAACTAATAAATATTATTATAAAATAAATAAATAAATATACTTGTATTTTTACTTATTTGGGGAAATATCTATGATTTTACAATATAATACCTTTCTATACAGGGAAACCAAATATGTAGAGACTATCCTACGTACTGACATATGTGTGCCTGCGCACATTTATTACGTTTCCACAACTTGTGCAATATGCAATGCCCAGGCATTAGAAAGTACAAGTGACTCGTGCTTTCTGTTCCCCACATTTCTTACCACCCTGAGATGTACAGTGGTACCTCGGGTTAAGTACTTAATTTGTTCCAGAGTTTCGTTCTTAACCTGAGACTGTTCTTAACCTGAAGCACCACTTTAGCTAATGGGGCCTCCTGCTGCCGCCGCACCGCCGGAGCACGATTTCTGTTTTCATCCTGAAGCAAAGTTCTTAACCTGAGGTACTATTTCTGGGTTAGTGGAGTCTGTAACCTGAAGCGTATGTAACCTGAAGCGTATGTAACCCGAGGTACCACTGTACAAGGTATTTTCCATACCAAGGTATTTTCCAATCCTGAGAAGATGCCAGCATCAAATGTTTAAGACACAGTGTGAGCTTTCTGGCCTGAAATTACTGCACCCCAACACTGCAAGACATTACGGGACCCAGCTAAGGGTTCAGGTGGGTTAAACATAGACAGAAGAGTTGTTCCATTTCCAGGTACTATTGGTCATTTGCAAAAGTGGCAGAGGCTATTTAAACACTTGGGAGGTAGGAGATGCTGGTGTTTCCCCTAGTGTGAAACTTACCCCTTCATTATGGGGAGGGGAAAGGAATGAATCCACATGGGCAGTTTAAATGAGCCTATATTCCACTTTAAATATGCACCGGATGCAGGGGAGAAAACCCGGCATGCTCTCTCAGGATGCTGTTAGGGCCAAGCAGAATCTCATTAGGGACAACTTCAAAGATCAGTTCCGCATGTCCATAAAAACAAGTGTAAATTATCTTGTGTGAGGCGGCTGTTAGCAGTTGCACTGTTACATTATGCATGATTCTAGACTGCTCATAGTATGAGCAAACTGCACTATGTTCCATTAGTGTTTTTCATTTTTATGCTAAGCCTTGCAGCTTAGCATTTTATTGGTGTTATTTTGGTATAATATATTATTTGACTTATTATTTATTTCCTATTGCTCTTGCTGTTAACATTGAAGCCAGGCTTATATAAGAGTAGGACGGCTCTTCAGTAGCTACATTATTAAAAAGCAATAACTCATACAGGCCACTCGGCTTTATTGACAGTTTGACCTGCTTTCACATTCCATTTTGAAGATTGCTACTTTGCCAGGACTGCATTCAGACTGAATCTAGAAATGCTTCCCTTGACACCTCATTGAATTTCTTACTGTTTATTTATGAAATTAATAAAATAGCAGGCTAGAAACTTATCAATGCACAACTAATCTTCAGACGGCTGTCCTTCCACTATTCATGGAACTGTAATAACGCTCAGGATATGTTAGAATTAAAAATGCTTTGAATTAACACGGATCAGTCTGGAATGATCTTTTTTTCCTATTGCAAAACTTGAAAAATATATTTAAAGTTCTTTTTGCTATACATATGCACGAGAGAGTAAGTTTGTTGCCTTGGAGCCCAGTTTTGCTACTGCCAACTCTGCCGCTGGTTGTGAGATCAGGGGATATTCCTGCCACCAAAAGTGGGGCAGTGGCTTTCTCAATTTGCCCCTTGCACCCAAAATCTGCTCCAGAAGATTGGGGAATCCTATGTAATAATGTAAGAGGTCTTCAAGGGGAGGAGAGAATAAGAAAACATCACCTCTCACTCTTTGTACTCATTGCATCTTCTGCTAGACCAAAAGCCTTCTGTGCAAAAGGAGTACTTCTATTTCATCCTTTCTGTTTCATATGTACGAAAACATAGACTTCCGGGTCAGCGCCAAAGACTTCTGGGTCAGCGCCATTGTTAATAGCGGATTCCCTCTGATTCTTGGAGGGACCAGCTCCGCGGGATCGGGTCTTACCACTGCGGCAAAGCGGGGACCCTTTAAAAATCACAGGCGGGGGAAGCCTGTGAACGTGGGGACTCGGCGGGCACCATTTGCGCCCCCCCCAAGCTGCGAAGGGACCCTTTTAAGGGCTCCGGAGCGGGACGGGGTGAGCGGCGCGGTGCTGAGAGTCGACTACTTCTTCCGCGGAGTGAAGCCGCACAGCCGTTATCGGAGAGCGCTGACTTTTTCCTGGGATAATTGGATTTTGAAAGCAACTACCCGTGAGTAGGATTAAACTGGATTTAAAAGGAGAAAAAACAGCTAATTCGGCACCGAAGCGGGAAGGTATAACCAGGAAGTCTGCCTTCCTTTCTTGTAAATAGATCAAAGCAAAGAGACTGTAAAGTGGAAACATAGAAAGACGTTCGGAAAAAAGACTTAAATCTTAACATCTGGAAAGTGGTCTCCCTCCGGATTGCAGGAGAGGAGGGGTGAAGGTTTGAGTTGTATTTACCTGCAAAAAAAGGGGGGAAAGGAAGCTAAAATCTGCTGCTTAAAACCTGGGAACGGACTGCCCCTAGACAAGGAATGCCGTTCAGTGGAAAGCCTATTGGTAAGCAGAGGATTTTTGACAGCTAACTCTGCAGAAGAGATACAGTGTTTCTGGACTTCTCCTGGCTTTAAAGTAACTGTTCAAGTGCACTGAAACTGTTGTTTTTAAGTGAATTGGGGGACTTATAAAGACCATCTTAAAAGTTGCAAGCTTTGGCTGTTACTGTGTCCCCCTAGAGGAGGCTGAACATTGTTACAATAACAACTGGGTTAGAGGAAAATTCCACTCCAAAACAAACTTTCAACTGTGGGAACGACCTTGAATTCTCATGAGAGTGTTATGGCAGATGGGAAAGGAAAGATAGAGCTGGCGCAGGAAAAAACTACTAGGAGGGTAGACACTATTGGACAGATACTGTGCAGCAGCAAAGGGCTTCAACATCTGGAGCATCTGGAACATCAGGGGCTGCACCCCCACAGGTCAAACCAAAAGTTATGTCGTCCGAAGACGTTTTGGCACATGCACTTGGAAAAATTAATGAATCTTTGGAAAATTTAGCTAAGCAGGTAGCTGAGACTAATAAACAAGTAGCTGAAGCATCAGGTAAAATTGATCTGAATACTACAAGTATTAATAATTTGGGACAGAAGGTGAACACCAATACAGAGTCTATTGAAAAATTATTACAGGAATCTGCTTCGACCCGAAAGATAGCTGAAGAAGCAAAAAATATTGCAACTGCTATTCAAGAGAAGATACCACCAGTATATAAGAAATTGGAGGACCACGATTTGACATTGTCTATGATTGAATTGAAAGAGACAAAGAAATTTAAGAATCAGGGCTGTACCAGAACGGGAGAAAGATAACCTGGCTGACTTTCTTACACAGGAATTTACAGACTTTTGGCAACAGGACTTGGGGAAGGAAGAATTTAAGATAGTGAATGCATTTAGACTTGGAAGAGGACAAAGCAGGAACAAGGTGAGGGACTGCTTGATTACCCTTCGAACAAAAGAAGAGAGAGACAAAATTTTGAATTTGCACTATCAAAAGACTTTGGAAATTTACGACTCAAGTGTGGTGATATTTAAGGACATTCCAAAACATCTTTTGGACTTAAGGTTTAACTACGGAGACCTAGTTGCCCTGTTGAAAAGAAATAGAATTCTTTTCAGGTGGGAATTTCCTCAAGGCCTATCCTTTAAATACAAAGGAAGAAAGATAAAAATAAGATCAGTCAATGATAAGGACAGGTTCTTGAAAGATCACGAAGAAGACCTACAGAAAGAAGTGGAATCTGGAGAAGAGCCAAAAGGCATACTAGACATAGCAAACTTATCTTTCGGATTGCACGGCCCAGAGAAAGAGACACCATCTACAGAACAAGAACAGACACTTGGTGCAGTTGGAGGTAAAGTGAAGTAACCCCATCATGGCTCTGCAACTGTTAAGCTGGAATTGTAATGGTTTGAACTCCCCTCGAAAGAGAAAAAGTGTTTTTCATCAACTAAAAAAGGAACAATTGGACTTGATTTGTTTACAAGAAACACATATAACAAGGCTACACAGGAAACTACTGATTAATAAAAGATTGGGACAGGAGTTTATCTCATCTGACAAAGTTAAAAAAAGAGGAGTTGTGATATATGCAAAGGAGAGACTATCACCGAAATTAATTTTTAAAGATGACCAAGGAAGATTTTTGGCAATTGAAATGCAAGTTCAAGGAGAGAAATTATTGATAGTAGGAATTTATGCACCGAATGAGGGGAAATCTGAATTCTTTAAAAAGTTGCACGAGACTTTACTGGACTATTTGGATTACAATTTGATTTTGATGGGGGACATGAATGGAGTAGTATCTACAAACATGGATAAGGCACAAAGACAGGTAGTTACCAAGGATGGTAGACTACCGAAAACATTTTTTGAGATGACAGACAATATAGACTTAGTGGATATCTGGAGAGTAAAGAACCCCTTGGGAAGAGAGGGAACCTTCTTTTCTGAAGCCAAGATGACATGGACTAGAATTGACCAAATATGGATAACTAGAGGAATGGCACCAAAGATAAAGAAAGTAGAAATCTGCCCCAAAACCTGCTCCGACCTTAATGCTGTAAGGATGGAGATGAAACAAATATCAACCGGATCCTTCAGATGGAGGATGAATGACACCTTATTTAGAGATGAAGAAGTATATAAAAAGGCCCAAAAAACTTTGAGAGACTATTTTGAAATAAATATGAACACCAATGTAGAAAAAAGAGTAATTTGGGACGCAAGCAAAGCGGTCATGAGAGGGTTTCTGATACAACAGAATGCAATAAAGAAGAGAAGTCAGAATGAGAAGAAAGATAAAATTTTGGAGAAAATAAAAGAAAGTGAGAAGAAATTGAGAGCAAAACCAAAGTCGCAGGAGATTCTGAGAGAAATAAAATTATATCAAGTACAATATATGAAAATGATGAATCAGGAAATAGAATGGAAAATTAAACAAATGAGACAAAAAACATTTGAATCAGCTAATAAATGTGGGAAATTGTTGGCCTGGCAAATGAAAAAAAGACAAAAATTAAATACTATTACAAACTTAGCAGTGGAAGGAAAGAATATACACAACCCAACTGAGATTAGAAACTGTTTCCAGAGGTACTTTAAACAATTATACACGCATGGGCCACAGAAAGAAATGGACATAGACCGATTCTTGAAGACAAATGGATTACAAAAAATCTCTCAAGAAAGTAAATTAATGCTGAACTATAAAATATCTGAACAGGAAGTGGAAGGTGCCATTCAAAACATGCAATTGGGCAAATCTCCAGGACCGGATGGGCTGACTTCTAGATATTATAGATCCTTGAAAGAGTGGCTATTGCAACCTTTGAAGGAAGTCTGCAATGAAATTTTGGAAGGGAAAAGGGCACCAGTGTCGTGGAAAGAGGCGTACATTACATTTATACCTAAAACAGAGACTGAAAAGACTCAGCTTAAGAACTACCGCCCTATATCGTTACTTAATGTGGATTACAAAATTTTTGCAGACATTTTGGCCAAGAGATTGAAAAAAGTATTGATGGAAGAGATTCATAAAGACCAAGCGGGCTTTCTCCCGGGAAGACACTTGTCTGACAATTTGAGGAATATAATTGATATTTTGGAAAAACTAGAAGTGAATATAAACACTAAAGCAGTTCTGATATTTGTGGATGTGGAGAAAGCCTTTGACAATATCTCTTGGAGCTTCATGAAGAAGAACCTACAGGGGATGGGGGTAGGCCAAGGTTTTGAAAATGGTATAGGTGCAATATACTCTGAACAAAAGGCTAAATTAATTGTAAATAATGTGGTGACGGAAGAATTTAAGATAGAAAAAGGGACACGACAGGGGTGCCCAATCTCCCCACTGCTTTTTATATCGGTCCTGGAGGTTCTGCTGAATATGATTAGAAGGGACCGGTCGGTTAAAGGTATACAGGTCGGAGCCAAACAGTACAAACTGAGAGCATTTGCAGATGACTTAGTATTGACGTTACAGGAGCCAGAATCTAGTACTAAAAGGGTTTTAGAATTAATTCAAGAATTTGGTCAAGTGGCAGGATTTAAACTGAACAAGCTAAAAACTAAGGTTTTAGAGAAAAATTTAACACCGATTGAAAGAGAGAGGTTTCAGAATGAGACAGGCCTGACTGTGGTTAAGAAAGTGAAATACCTGGGGATCAATATGACAGCCAAAAATGGGAACTTATTTAAAGATAATTATGAAAAATGTTGGACGGAAGTGAAAAAAGATTTAGAAATCTGGTCAAATTTGAAGCTTTCACTGTTGGGTCGTATTGCTGTGATAAAAATGAATGCATTGCCTAGAATGTTGTTTTTGTTTCAGACATTGCAAATTGTGGACAAGATGGACTGTTTCAAGAAGTGGCAGAGAGATATTTCTAGATTTGTCTGGCAGGGCAAGAAGCCCAGAATAAAATTTAAGATATTAACTGATGCAAAGGAAAGAGGTGGATTTGCCCTGCCAGACTTTAAACTTTATTATGAATCAGCAGCTTTTTGCTGGTTGAAAGAATGGCTACTTCTTGAAAATACAGACATTTTGGATTTAGAAGGTTTTAACAACGTATTTGGATGGCATGCATATTTATGGTATGATAAGGTCAAAGCACATAAAGCATTTAAAAATCATATGGTCAGGAAAGCACTGTTTAATGTTTGGATAAGATACAAGGATTTATTGGAAAATAAAACCCCAAGGTGGTTGTCACCGATGGAAGCGAAAGCTCTGAAAAGGCTCAATATGGAGGCCAAATGGCCGAAATATTGGGAAATTTTGGAACAAGAAGGAGACAAATTGAAATTGCAGAGTTTCGAGAAACTAAAAAACAAAGTGAGAGATTGGCTTCATTATTATCAGATAATGGAGGCATATAATTTGGATAAGAAAATTGGCTTCCAGGTGGAAAAATCAAAACTAGAAACAGAACTGTTAGAACCCAAAACTAAGAATTTGTCAAGAATGTATAACTTGCTGTTGAAATGGAATACTCAGGATGAAACGGTGAAATCTGCTATGATTAAATGGGCACAAGATGTTGGACATAATATTATGTTTGCTGACTGGGAACAGTTATGGACCACAGGTATGAAGTTTACGGCATGTAATGCCCTAAGAGAGAATATTATGAAAATGATATACAGGTGGTACATGACCCCAGTCAAGCTTGCAAAAATCTATCATTTGCCCGATAATAAATGCTGGAAATGTAAAGAAACTGAAGGTACATTCTTTCACCTTTGGTGGGCGTGCCCAAGGATTAAGGCTTTCTGGGAAATGATATATAATGAACTGAAAAAGGTATTTAAATATACCTTCTTGAAGAAACCAGAGGCCGTTCTTCTGGGCATTGTCGGCCAATTGGTGCCAAAGAAGGACAGAACTTTTTTTATGTATGCTACAACAGCAGCAAGAATACTCATTGCAAAGTATTGGAAGACACAAGATCTACCCACTTTGGAAGAATGGCAGATGAAGGTGATGGACTATATGGAATTGGCAGAAATGACTGGCAGAATCCGAGACCAGGGAGAAGAGTCAGTGGAAGAAGATTGGAAGAAATTTAAAGACTATTTACAGAAATATTGTAAAATTAATGAATGATAGAATGATGTTGGATAGTAATTAAGCGGTTTCCAGCTGTAATGCTCTAAGAGAATATGAAAAAAGGGTTATAAATGGGTTAAAATCTAATGGTAAGGATTTGCTGAACCAATAAATTGAAGTGGAATACAAAAAAGGGAGGTATGAGGAGGTCCGGGAAACAAGCTAAAGGAAAATAAGTAATAGAAATAGGTGTGTTTTTAATTGTTTTTATTTTGTATTTTTCTCTTTTCTTTTTCATTTTTACTGTAATATTTCAAAAAACCTTAATAAATATCTTATAAAAAAATAATATGTACGAAAACATAGTACAGTGGTACCTCGGGTTAAGAACTTAATTTGTTCTGGAGGTCTGTTCTTAACCTGAAACCGTTCTTAACCTGAAGCACCACTTTAGCTAATGGGGCCTCCTGCTGCCGCCGCATGATTTCTGTTCTCATCCTGAAACAAAGTTCTTAACCTGAGGTACTATTTCTGGGTTAGCAGAGTCTGTAACCTGAAGCGTATGTAGCCCAAGGTACCACTGTAAAACCAATGTATACACAATCCTATACGTATCTACCCAGCCATAAGTCCTGTTGAGTTCAGTGTGCCTTTCTCTCTTGTAGGAGGCATAGGATTGCAGCCTTAGTATTTTTCAATAAGATTTCCCCCATGCATTTTAAAAATTTGAAATAGATTTATTTATTTTGGTGTTTGTTTGTTTTTAAAAAATGATGATGAAAATAGAAAGAGATTTAGCAAAATGGAAATCATGCCCATTATCATGACTTGGAAAAATATTTTGCAATTAAAATGGTGATCCTACCAAAAACCGTGTTAACAAGGCAGGGCAATTACAGCAGAGCAAGAACTGTGTAATAAATAAGAAGTGTAATGAATACTTACGGGATCTGCTATGGTACACACCAAGAACATGCAGCCCTGACTCCCTTTACTTGTCAATCGCTATATCTGTCCCCCCCCCCCCTTCATGGATCACTGCCTTGCCATGGCGAAGGTGCTTGAATAACTCAGAGAAGCTATGAACTATGCCGAGCAGGGCACCCAAGATGAACAGGTCATAGTGGAGAGTTTTGACCAAACGTGATCCACCTGGAGGAGGAACCGGCAAGCCACTCCAGTATCCCTGCCAAGAAAACTCCATGGACAAAGACAACAGGCATATAAAAGTTATGACGCTGGAAGATGAGCCCCTCAGTTAGGAAGGTGTCCAACATGCTACTGGGGAAGAGTGGAGGACAAGTACAAGTAGATCCAGAGCTGATGAAGCGGCTGGGCCAAAGCCGAAAGGACGCTCAGTTGTGGATATGCATGGAAGCGAAAGGAAAGTCCAATGCTGTAAAGAAAAATATTGCATAGGAACCTGGAATGTAAGAACCACGAACCTGGGTAAGTTGGATGTGGTCAAAAATGAGATGGCAAGAATAAACATTGACATCCTGGGCATCAGTGAACTAAAATGGACGGGAATGGGTGAATTCAGTTCGGATGACTATCATATCTACTACTGTGGGCAAGAAACCCGTAAAAGAAATGAAGTGGCCCTCATAGTCAACAAAAGAGTGGCAAAAGCTGTACTGGGATGCAGTCTCAAAAATGATAGAATGATCTCGATATGAATCCAATGCAGACCTTTTAACATCACAGTAATCCAAGTTTATGCACCAACTACTGGTGCTGAAGAAACTGAAATTGACCAATTCTATGAAGACTTACAAGACCTTATAGAAGTGATACCAAAGAAGGATGTTCTTCTCATTGTAGGGGATTGGAGTGCTAAAGTAGGGAATCAAGAGATAAAAGGAACAACTGGCAAGTTTGGCCTTGGAGATCAAAACGAAGCAGGGCAAAGGCTAATAGAGTTCTGTCAAGAGAACAAGCTGGTCATCACAAACACGCTTTTACAACAACACAAGAGACGACTCTACACATGGACATCACCAGGTGGGCAACATCGAAATCAGATTGATTATATTCTCTGCAGCCAAAGATGGAGAAGCTCTATACAGTCAGCAAAAACAAGACCTGGAGCTGACTGTGGCTCAGATCATCAGCTTCTTATAGCAAAATTCAAGCTTAAACTGAAGAAAGTAGGAAAAACCACTGGGCCGGTAAGATACAATCTAAGTCAAATCCCTTATGAATACACAGTGGAAGTGAGGAACAGGTTTAAGGATTTAGATTTGGTGGACAGAGTGCCTGAAGAACTATGGGTGGAGGCTCGCAACATTATACAGGAGGCAGCAACTAAAACCATCCCAATGAAAAAGAAATGCAAGAAAGCAAAGTGGCTGTCCAACGAGGCCTTACAAATAGCGGGGGAAAGAAGGCAAGCAAAATGCAAGGGAGATAGTGAAAGATACAGGAAATTGAATGCAGATTTCCAAAAAATAGCAAGGAGAGACAAGAAAGCCTTCTTAAACGAGCAATGCAAAGAAATAGAGGAAAACAACAGAATGGGAAGAACCAGAGATCTGTTCAAGAAAATCGGAAATATGAAAGGAACGTTTCGTACAAAGATTACCGTAATAAAGGACAAAAGTGGTAAGGACCTAACAGAAGCAGAAGACATCAAGAAGAGGTGGCAATAATACACAGAGGAACTATACCAGAAAGACATGGATGTCTCGTACACCCCAGGTAGTGTGGTTGCTGACCTTGAGCCAGACATCCTGGAGAGTGAAGTCAAATGGGCCTTAGAAAGCACTGCAAATAACAAGGCCAGTGGAAGTGATGGTATTCCAGCTGAACTATTTAAAATTGTAAAAGATGATGCTGTTAAGGTACTACACTCATTATGCCAGCAAGTTTGGAAAACTCAGCAGTGGCCAGAGGATTGGAGGAGATCAGTCTACATCCCAATCCCAAAGAAGGGCAGTGCCAAAGAATGCTCCAACTACCGCACAATTGCACTCATTTCACACGCTAGCAAGGTTATGCTTAAAATTCTACAAGGAAGGCTCAAGCAGTATGTGGACCAAGAACTCCCGGATTTAGAAGAGGTAGAGGAACCAGAGACCAAATTGCAAACATGCGCTGGATTATGGAGAAAGCTAGAGAGTTCCAGAAAGACATCTACTTCTGCTTCATTGACTATGCAAAAGCCTTTGACTGTGTCGACCACAGCAAACTATGGCAAGTTCTTAAAGAAATGGGAGTGCCTGATCACCTCATCTGTCTCCTGAGAAATCTCTATGTGGGACAAAAAGCTACAGTTAGAACTGGATATGGAACAACTGATTGGTTCAAAATTGGGAAAGGAGTATGACAAGGCTGTATATTGTCTCCCTGGTTATTTAACTTATATGCAGAATTCATCATGCGAAAGGCTGGGCTGGATGAATCCAAAGCTGGAATTAAGATAGCCGGAAGAAATATCAACAACCTCAGATATGCAGATGATACAACCTTGATGGCAGAAAGTGAGGAGGAATTAAAGAACCTTTTATTGAGGGTGAAAGAGGAGAGCACAAAATATGGTCTGAAGCTCAACATCAAAAAAGGGAAGATCATGGCCACTGGTCCCATCACCTCCTGGCAAATAGAAGGGGAAGAAATGGAGGCAGTAAGAGATTTTACTTTCTTGGGCTCCATGATCACTGCAGATGGTGACAGCAGTCACGAAATTAAAAGACGCCTGCTTCTTGGGAGAAAAGCAATGACAAACCTAGACAGCATCCTAAAAAGTAGAGACATCACCTTGCCAACAAAGGTCTGTATAGTAAAAGCTATGGTTTTCCCAGTAGTGATGTATGGAAGTGAGAGCTGGACCATAAAGAAGGCTGATCGCCGAAGAATTGATGCTTTTGAATTAAGGTGCTGGAGGAGACTCTTGAGAGTCCCATGGACTGCAAGAAGATCAAACCTATCCATTCTTAAGGAAATCAGCCCTGAGTGCTCACTGGAAGGACAGATCGTGAAGTTGAGGCTCCAATACTTTGGTCACCTCATGAGAAGAGAAGACTCCCTGGAAAAGACCCTGATGTTGGGAAAGATGGAGGGCACAAGGAGAAGGGGACGACAGAGGATGAGATGGTTGGATGGTATTCTCGAAGCTACCAGCATGAGTCTGTCCAAACTGCGGGAGGCAGTGGAGGACAGAAGTGCCTGGCGTGCTCTGGTCCATGGGGTCACGAAGAGTCGGACACGACTAAATGACTGAACAACAACAAAAATGTCTGTTTTGAAAGTTTGGTGTTGGTGTAAATATAATAAAAAATGAACCACGGGCGTCTCTCCTACTGCATCTGTTAACAAATGAATCTTCAGGATTGCTTGTTCAGCATGGTCCCTGAAAAACGTGGTACTTTTCAAATTGGTTAATTAATGGGCACATAATCAAATCTGAACGAGTAATATTAAAGTTGGACTCTATCTGGCCACCATTTCCATATTTTCAGTTAAGTAAGCCCCTTTGGCAAACTTCTGAAAAACTCAGATCAAAAAAAGGATATAGCAAATGCTTCGACCAGCTATCCCCAACATTCGAAAATAAGTGTGAGAAAGATCTGTTAACAGATTAACTTCATTAAAGAAATGGAACAACTTGGTTGTTCAATACAATACTATTATTAATAAGAGTCAACCTTAAGGGGAAAATTAAAATTCATGTAACACCCTATGGGAAAACAAAATTTATAAAACCAATGCAAGAAGTTGGAGAGCAGCCAAAACAGACTTTGTAGATTATTTTTGGTCAAATATATGTTGAAATAAAAATATTATAGATTATTACTATTATTATTATTAAAAGCTGGGTATACAACCAGTCACATTCCTCTTGATATGTGCATGGTCATGCCTCAGGTGCAACTCGAAAAACAAAAATCCTCTTCCTATATCAGAATGGGTAAGAAAAATATGGGAAACGCCTTACTATTTAAAGCAACATATGAAACAATAGCCAGAAGAAACCCCAAGCAAATTAATTAATTAAAAGATGGAAGTTTCTGAAGTGAGAAAATTCTACCTTTCTGCCACTGTAAAAAACATCAAATTACTGTTTAAATTGGGGGGAGGGTATATACAATGTACAACATATGAGCTGGTTCTATAATTTTTATTCTCTTTCTTTTGTGTAACTTGTTATAAAAACAATATTTTAGGTATTTTAGCCAAATATACTTATTTTCCCCCTTCTTTTAAATCCTAATGACATTTTTCAGTTGTTACGCAGTTCTTCTCGTGCATCTCTCCCCCCCCCCCTTTTTACAGTTTCAAGCCAAACAGATTCACATTAGTGGCGGCGTTTCATGACATTCGTTTCAGAATACTACTATTATTTTTGCTTTATTGTTCAGAAAGCCTTTCCTTATTATTCTTTTTCACAGTGCTTCTCCAGTTCTTTTGTTTGTTAATGCGTGTACTAGTACACACAGTAGACAGGCTCTGTCCTTTCGGGTTTTTTGCATTTCTGTCCTTTCTATGGTAATTCTATGTGCATATTTTACACCTACCCATAGTCTACTGAGCAAAGTTGCTATTTGTCTTTACTTTGTTTTGCACAACATAATTTCAAGCATATATTTAGAGCCCATGACTTATGTGATTCTCCCTCTTCCAAATTTATGTCTTGTGTACACCTTTATTGCAATCTATTTTAGACTGGTATAAATTCCTGGTGAATTTATTTGGTCATATTTTCTTGCCGAATATTATGATTTGTAGTATTCTTTCCTGGAGCAGTTTTGTTGATTATTCTTAATAATTGTCACATGATTATGTAAAAAATTTCCCGAATAAAAAAAGGGTTAAAATAATAAGTCTAATGTGCTTGCAGATATATATGAAACATAAATATATATGAAAAAGTTGTTGAGTACAACTTGTTATAGATTTGACTAGTGTTGAATCCATTCCAGTTGTTCAATTTGACTTATATTCTTTTCATTATGTTATTAACAGCACAGTCTAATGTCTACTCAGAAGTAAGACCTACTCAGTACGTCTGTATAGGATTGCAACCTAATTAGTTTTATAAAAGGATGTGTTTCCAAAAGTGGAACCATTTATAATGGATGTTGCAAGTATGTAGTCTTCTTCGATGGAGCAGTGGATTGATAGATGACCAACAGAATAGTTTGCAATGCTGATTTTTTAAATCTTGAAATGTCTTTTGGACTGTATGCAGATAAATATTTTCTCCTTGATCGTTGCTACCTTTCTAATTCATTGGTGTCTTTTGTGTCATTACATTAGCCAAACCTCATTTAGCAAAAGACTGACATAGGAAGAAAGATTCACTTTATTTTTGAAGCCCTTCATTTTATTTGACCATGGCTGATGATGTTTGAAATGGCCAAGAGATAAAAAGTAGCAGTGATAGTCATGCTGTAGGGTTGCTAACAGGGCAGGAAATAACATCTGGCCAATGGACACTGGAGGTCTGATTCTCCACTGTAGCAGCTGATTGAAATGTTCCTTTGCCAGGTTTGGCAGTTCATGTGGCATTCATGTCACACTGTCCCTGGGGAAACAAATCAAGCAATTGTGAAGTGATTCTGCTGAACGGAGGCTGCAAAGCTAACACTGCACAGCTCCACCTTTCATTCTTGATGTGAGTGTGTGCTTTTCAAGCTGTTTTTAAACTCAAGAATGAAAAACGGCTAGGTGGTTTGCCGGGAGAACAAAAAGCACGACATGGAGCTGCAACATGGAGCGGTAGAATAAGAAAGGGAAGTTTGCAAAGTACAGCACCCTTTACATTCAATTACATTTCGCCCTCCGACACACCGATAACGTAGTGAGAAGTAAAGTATGAGAGGAGGTCAACACCACCTCTTTTTATTTCAAAAGTTTTAATTTCCTGTATCAGAAGCAAAAAGAATTGCACCTTTTACCAAAAGTCCGTGGTTTAGCTGTTTAGAGTATACACATGCATATGATTTATATCACCTTAATCTTTGTACTCCAGAACACAGCAACAAAAACACTGTCACAGCTAATATTCCTGTAGCAATTACAGTCATATCTTGGGTTGAATATGCTTCATGTTGAGCACGTTCGAGTTGCGCTCCGCGGCAACCCAGAAGTAATGGAGCGTGTTACTTCCGGGTTTCGCTGCTCGTGCATGCGCAGATGCTCAAAATGACATCACGTGCATGCGCAGAAGCGGCAAAAAGCGACGTGCGCAGACGCAGACGTGCTGTCGATAGTTGCGTTTGCTTCTGGATGCGAACGGGGCTCCAGAACGGATCCCGTTCGCATCCCGAGGTACCACTGTATAGTGTTTGCTCTGTGTACAACTGCCTTTTAGATGATAGATAGATAGATAGATAGATAGATAGATAGGGAGAGAATAAATGTCCAGTGGTATCATGTTAAATTCCTATGGTGTTAGATTTTTACCAAACAGTTGCCCTGGTGTGAGCATATCCAGGCTTTACCTTCTTTTAATTTCTTTGGCTTGATACTTCAAATGGTCATGCTCAGCAGACAGAGGAATAACAAGACAGAAAGTCTGCAACCCTTGCTATGTCTTGGTCATAGTTTATTTATCAAAGGTCAAGGGGAAAGTAATGCACTGGATCATGTTTATATGTCTCCTGTCACCACACTCTGCATGAGTGATTGTTGGGCAGAATAGTTTGCAGTAGTCGGCGGTATCCTTTAGTTAGCCGGTTGGAGAGGGCATTTTATGTTTAGTGCTAGCGTCAATTGAAGTTGTATGTGCTTCAATGAGCCCATGATGCACAGATCTAGGAACTTCACATTATTTCTTGCAGTACAAATAATTACAAAGATTAATCACTTTACTTTAGAAATCTACCTTGGCGATTAGGGCCTTCCAGTAACTGGAGAGTTTGCAGTCAGCTATAATGTCTTAGCTTTATATTAGATGGTAGCAGCAGTAATCAGAAACTTCAAGTGGAATACTTATTGCAGTATTGTTACATACAGTTCCCTTTACCACAACTTTAGTGGACATTTAAAAGAAATTTTAAATGTGTACATGCCATTAAAGACCCCCCCAAAATTAATATTGCTCCCAATTTTCTAGCATACCCATGTCTGTAGCTACTACATTCTTGAATATTTCAGCGTGAAAGGAATTTCAAAAGATTTCTGGAGTTGGCTGAATTATTCATTGCCAATTTAGCTCTTTGTTCTGTAAATGGAGCATTTGAACCAACTCTGATTTCTCCAGTTGCATTTGTTATTCATATTTGCTGACCAAGTAGTGTGAAATATTCTGGTCAATGGTTATTCAGAAAAATCCTCATTCTGACCATTCCAAGTGTGTGATAGTTTATAAAATCACCTCATATTGTTTCTACTCTGTGGCTGGATGGCTAGTGATTTTATAAAGAGCCTGGCGAATAATCAATAATTATGCCACTAAAATAGATAAAATAAGAATGAACAAAAAGGCAGCAATAAATTCTTAAGCTTATATGCTTAGAAATCCTCTAGAATCTGCACAACTTAAGTACCTTGATGTGCCCCCCCATCCCCAATATTCCACTTTATTTATTCTTTTTAGAGATCAAAATAAATAAAGTATGATATATAGCAAATAGAAGAAAAACAATAAATTGAAGGGAAAATACATGTAAAATAATTGTTTTTGCTAATGGTTGGAAACAAGCTCATGCAACTCAAATTGTATAGGAACTCAAGTGCACACATGAAGGTCTGTCGCCAACAAGATTTGCCCTATTCATTTCAATGAAGACAGCACATTTCTTTTGAAGGGCTTTATGATCTAGTTTACTCCACAGAAATGAGTGGAAGAGCTAATACATAGCGTATTTTTCCATGTATAAGACTAGGTTTTCCCATTAAAAATAATGTCCAAAATTTGGGGGCATCTTATACACGGATAGATCTCCCCCCCCCCCCCCATTTTCTTAAACCGAAGTCCCCCAAAATAGGAGGCGTCTTATACATGGGGGCATCTTATAGACAGCAAAATACGGTATATAGTTTCCATCAGCATTTGTATGGGCACAATCCTTTTGACTGGAGAGAGGTGTCTGTTTCTTGGCATAGTTGCGGGCCTGTATGGCATGTTTTCCAATCAAAGCAAGATACATTTTCATAATTTGGAATAGACTACCATTGAGCAAGGATCAAAATACAGAATTTGCCAGCGTAAACATACACACATATGTGATCAAACACCAACTTAACAAGCAGAACAAATCATCCAGTACTCTACACCTGTTGAAACAGGGTGGTCTTTACCATCCTCCTAATTAACTGTTACTACCTTGACCAGCAGTTGTCATACTTTTGTGTGTGGATCGCTTGGAAACTACTGTGTTTCCCCACAGACCATAGAAACCTTTACATGGATGATCATCAAAGCCATTGCTTTATTATGAAAATCATGGGCCCTAAGCCAGGACCTTGTTAGCTGGTTGATTTTTAAATCCAGCCCTGGTCAAAACAGCCTCTTACAAGCCAGGGTTCACAAGCTGAGAGCCATTATCAGGGATGCATACTACCTTTCCCTTCTTCATTTCCACTCAGGATTGAATTCTCCTTCCTTTGGCAAAAATAGCTTCGCTTTCTCTTACGTTAACAATCTGCCTTTATTGCTGCAGCCCACACAATACCTTCTGCTCTACTCTGGAGTGTCCCTCAGCCCTCTGGAACAGATTTGAGGGGGCATGCAGGAAGTTTTAGTGGGAAGGGAGAATAGGCAAAAGTAACTTTCTCTTCTCCTATACTAATGGACTTCTTGGTTGGATCCAACATTGTTCCACAAGTTCTCCAATAGCCACGGCAAGCCATGTTTTTACCATGGCTCCATAATCATTTCTAAATAAGTAGATGGAGTCTTTTGTCTTAAAGTGCAATCAGCAAGATTGCATTTGCATTGCTCATAAGTAAATCACATAAGTGAAATTACATTTCCTGAATCTAATTCTGCATCATAAAATCTTATGTTGTGCAGCTTGTTTCTTTCTCAGGCCTTGAGCTTCTTATATGTTGACAATTTTCTTTTACACTTGAGAATAAGCAGATACATACTCACTTTATTAGGCATAGAAACTGGCATTCTCTAGTGCGTGGCACCATCAGTCTTGCCATCCAACTACCGAAAGTGGAGACAAATTTAGAAAGCACTTTTCTTATATTCAAAAATCTCATGTGCTGTTGCATATGAAATGTTTGCTAATCTTATTTTCTCATTAGTGGCAGCTTCTGCTCAATAAGTAGTAAGGCTTTAACTTTGATTTGTGGATGTGTACAATGAAGCATTTCAGTATGTTTCACTCCCAACTGACTTGTGTTATAATTGCTAACTTTATGGCCATGTTTCGCTCTGTGTGTCTTTTACTGGTATAAAATTGAAGGTAAAACAATTTTTAAATTGAGTTTCTAAAACTAACCTTGAGGCAATTTTGTATCTTGACTATAATTCATTTTTGTAACTCATTGAAAAATAAATGATTTAACACAGGAAGAATAATTGTTGACCACATAAATCAGTAAAACTGATGATAAATGGGAATGTCTCAGGTATTCCCTCTGAGAAAGTCTTAATTCATTAATTTTTGAAGATGGAAGGATAGACACAGTGTACATAGATAACTTTCTGTGTGGTTGGCCACAAAACCTCTGCTTATTACATTATAGAAGCATTATATATTAATATAAAGAATGCCCATTTTCTTCAAGGTCCCTTCTTACAATGCTGTTGGCTTTTTATTTGTTTCGTTTAAACTAAACACTTTGAATGAGTCATAACAAAGGCATAGCAATGTTCATGGGCAACTATATTTTTGTTTTATGCTAAAGGGAAACAATTTCTGTGGAATTATTACGGTAGTTCTGAAAAGAATGGTTAGCAACAATAATCAGTGCTAAAGGCCAAGCTATTTGAGAAACGCAAATGAAGAAAGGGTTATAAACATATCCTAAAAGCAGAGTAAGGTTATTTCAGAACCTTATTTCTGAAGTTTGCAATGAAGGGCTTTCTCAAACAGAATGCCAGGCTGTTGCTTTGTTGACAGTGTTGTCTATTAAATTATTTTGAATTAATATTTTTGTTCTTGGGGCAAAAGTTGATTATTATTTTTTTAATAAAAGAAGACTGTTAGTTGTTTAAAAAATATCATGCACAAAATTGCTTACAGTCACATTTTAGCAGATAAACAGATTTAGCTGCTCTTGCTATGCAGATACTGTATTGGTATTAGTTCAGATGTGGACTCTTTGGAAAATTAACTATGCTAACACTTTATACCCAGAACCCACTGTTGGATTGTGTGTTCACTGACTCCATCATCAGATCTTTCTTATTATGCAAATGAATACATAATTCAAACTAATGTGAAACTAGTTAAGAAATTTGTTTAGATTAACAGAAATGTTTCTGCCCCCCTAAAGTTCTTTGGGGAGAGTATGTGATCCTGAAGCTCACAAGGAAATAATATCTCATTATCCTTATCATTTTTCTTTTCCTGACTTAAAATTTGGTCATTGATCCAGTCAACAAAAAACATTTTCTCCTTGCCGCAGATGTTTTACATCTTCCTTTTACATTTATATACATTTCTGCCAAGGCATTCTAGAAGGTCAAAATAACAGATGCAATGCAAAGGAGTAATGGTAAAGAATAGAATATATCATGCAAAACAGTAAAGGGAAAGAATAGCAGAAACCAATCACATTCAAGTACCAGCTCTTGCATAATGTTACACCATAGTTACATATTTACTAGTTTACATAATAGGTGCTGCTCTGCTATTCATTAGGATTCCTTATCCCTTAAGCCGGTTGCTTAAAAGTGAATACAGGATATTAAATGTTTTTGCCTAAAGCCAATCAAAATATAGTTTGATGAAGAGCTGTAGTCAGGATCCAAAAAAAGCTATTTAGACCTGCCCAAAGACTTATGCGTGCTCAGTGGGATTTTTGACTTCTCTTTCAACTATTTGACCCAACTGTATCACAAACATTTCACAAAAAGTTGCTTATACCATGTGGCTATTGGGGAAATTTATCCAATATCCAAAAATGTTTGCACATCTCTTTGAATTGTTTGCCAAGTAAAGATGGAGGCAATTGTAATTTGCCCGGCAAAAACCCACTCCAATTTCAACTGGTGTTTTGGTTACGGTTCTGTCTTTTGTGGAAGGAAAGCTTAATCATATAGCAGAGCAGCCGGCATGACTGGTACCTTTTGTGAAGCAGAGAAGTCGTTCTGTGATGGAATGAAGATTGAATTGCATCTTATCCCTGGAGAGGGGGACGCCTTTAGGTTAGAAAACGAAACCTCTGCAAAGACACTACAGAAGCTCTCTTTTGCACTGTATACTTTGCTTCTAGATGAAAAGGGAGCACAGCAGCTTTCTTATACTCTAAGTATGTAGTAAAGTTATCGTCCTTCTAACCAAATATTTGGGGAAGTAAAAATTAGCTTCAATTTCAGAGTTATTCTGTGGAGAACAGGAGCTCATTTTAGCAGTGCATTTTTCACACAGCACTGTTAAACTATGGAAATCATTTCCATAAGGTAGGTATAGCATGGCTACCAATGCCTTTACAAGAGGATTACAGTGGTACCTCAGGTTACATACGCTTCAGGTTACAGACTCCGCTAACCCAGAAATAGTGCTTCAGGTTAAGAACTTTGCTTCAGGATGAGAACAGAAATTGTGCTCCGGCGGCGCGGCAGCAGCAGGAGGCCCCATTAGCTAAAGTGGTGCTTCAGGTTAAGAAGTTTCAGGTTAAGTATGTACCTCCGGAACGAATTAAGTACTTAACCTTAGGTACCACTGTACACAAATGCTTGGAGGAAAAGGCTTTATAAGGCTACTAGCCATGATGGCTGTGTTCTGTATCCATGCCTTTGAATGTCAGTTGCTGGGAGCCACAAGTAGAGCTGTCACTTGTGGGCTTCCCATAGGCATCTGCTTGGCCAACCTTGATGCATAGACTTCATGACTGGAGAAACTCTTTGATACAATGCAAACTTGAAATGAACGTGACTTATATGTACTTGATTCTCAGCCCTGAATGTATGACTTCCAAAATTTGAACTTGGATTCAGTGCTTGCATGATGATGTCACGGGAGCCCTTGTGATCCAGTAACTGAACATAGTGTTGGACTGGAATCAGTGACTTAAGCTTGAGATCCAATCCAATCATAGACAGTAGGTAGCCCATAGGCTCATGTAAATCACTGCCTCACTAAGAAGATACTTGCACATTATTTACCTATTTTGTGTAACTTTGCTTTTCTATGTAGGGGAAAAAACTATTTAAGCTCTGATCATTGGGAGTTAGTAGCTTATGTTTTAAATTATGTCCCGTGTTGAATTAGCATTGCTGTTTTATATAAACTGGATCACATTCTTTGATTTAACATACATTTCCAAACCTATATTTTGCATTCTTAAGGAATACAAACTTTGTTTTATTTTAAAGGAATGGTGAAACCAAACATGTGACCTAACATCAAATTACACGTTTCTACAGTAAAATCACAGGATACAAGTATCTGTGATTAAGGTTACCTGTTAATGATAAATATCAATCATCATCTTCACACATTGTTGCCTTGTCACTGTGAAGAGATATTTGATATTATTAATAATTTATACACAACTATTTAAGATACACATTACTACACTGTCCTTGTATATTGTGCCCTTGTTATAGCTTCACAAGTCTGGCAATAAGCCTGGGATTGCCAGCATTTTCCTGACAGACACTGTGCTATCAATTGCATGTCAGGTAGATATTCAGCAGGTGCAGCTGTTCCTATCACAGACTCTTTTAGGTAGGGGAAAATTGCACTTATCAAATTTCTGACGCTTATGCTATATGCTAGTCTTATACATAGAACTTCTGTCAGAAGAAGAAAAAATATCACCCAGGACCATCAAGAAGACATTCCACTTTGATTCAAGTCCATTTCTTCTGGCTCATGTTGGAACATATTTATGTCATTTATGAATATCTCCTGAATTTTTCACATATACTGGAAGGCACACAGGAATGATTGAATGACCAAAGACAAGGAAATGTTAGAATTGATATACAATTTCTGCTTACCACAGGGATAGTGTTTTCAGCAGTGTCTGCACAATGGAGATTATATCTGTACCAGCTTCAGGTTCTCCTGCATGAAGTGTGCAGATGCTATTCTGAGTTAATTCTTAGCTGTCTCAGTTTAAATAATGACCTGAGCAAGACCTTAGTACCTCATCAAGATTATGAATCCTTTCTGCTTTCCCTCTTTCGTATCATCAGTTCATTTGGAACTCTTGAGAACTGTGCCATCCACAAGTGCCATCCTATAACATAGTATATGAAGTTCAATTCATTATCCTGAGGTCTGAACCAATGCTATTTTATTTCTCTCATTAAGACACTGTTATTACTGTGGTCCTTGCCAAAAAGGTTAGGGTTAAGAGCTTGTCAGCATTACTCCTCTTGGAAGAAGATCTTCTTGCTGTAACGTTCAGATACTTAATTCAAATTGATAGAATTACACCATGGGTGGGCTTGTTCTTCTGTTTTATAGAGTTTGAAGAACTTGGCTTTGACTTCAGGTTTAGTAGCTTGAAGAATCCTATAAACAGGTTGGATATTTCGGAACACATCTTTGATCTGCATTAAGGGATTACTAGTTATATAGCAGAGTCATTGCTATTGGATTTTCTTTCAAGCTATGCTGCTGATACACTGGGGAAGTCAGTTAACCTGTCAATTCCTGTAACCTGTCAATTCCTGTAACCTATTCCCTGATCAAAGTTTTGGCAGGTTCTAGTTAATATCAACATCACTGGAATTCTTAGTTTAGGTTGGCATGTATCTTTAATATAAACTCTTCATTAAAGTGCCCCCTCTCTTTTCAGTGTAATGGCAGGGGACATTAACCAGGTGGATATTTTCCTTTTATTTGTATACCAGGAAAAGCTTCTCTGTGTGTTGTCAGTCTGAATCAGGGCCAGGGCCAAAAATGTACAAACCTATCACGTATTTTACACATACATTTTTAGCAGGAAAAAGCTACAGACCCTTAAATGTGTAGGGAATCACAAGGCGAGATTACCAAAGGAGAACCCAAAATGCACAATAAAAGAAACATAAACCAGTAACCCCCCACTCACAAACACATTTAAAAGGCCATTTAATGTCAATCCACCCAAGGGCTGGCTGTAGAGAAACATTTTTGCCTAGCACCTAAAAATACGTAATGAAGGTGTCAGGCAAGCCTCCCCCGGGACAACCTCCACAAATGGATACACCTGTTCTCCTGTTGCCATCCTGCAGATCTCTCATGGAGGAGGCACACAAAAAGGGCCTCAGATTATGATTGCAGGGTCTGTGTCCGTTCATTATTCACTCAGCTTCTGCCTCTAACGTATTCTGTCTCTCTCTCCCCATCTGTCCCATTACCCAGCCGTTCTTATAGGGAAAAAGAAATTTGAAAATAGCAAATGTGTTTGGGAATGAGCTGGAGGAAGCTAGGGAAATATAGGGAACCAAAAATATAAGCAAAAGGGAGTGTCACAGGTCTGATGTATTTATTCAACCTTAACACAGAGACACAGACCTGAACAAGGTACTCTATAGCACTGAAAGCAGAAGTTCATTTTCTACTGAAGTGACATGAGGTCGATAAGATTGTAGCCATAAAGCACCAGATGTTTACTTTCTGGTGTTTTTTCTAGAAAATTAAAAGGGAAAAAATTACCCACTGTTATTACACAGGAAAAAAGGCACTAGATAAACATATGCTACGTTCATAATCACAGTTACACCTAGGTTGCCAGAATAGTCTCAGTAAGTGAATTTTGTCTGTGATAAATGCCTTATTAATTTATGAACGTTGTGGGGGGAAATCCATTTAATTGTATGTTACTGTTCAGATTTGCTAAACGTTTATATAGGCCATATAATTATTCAGTCAACCCATTATTTTGGCTTTCTGCTTAACAATATATGCAAGAGTAAGCAAATTCTGTGATTATAGATAATACCTTTACCATCTAAAAGGAGAAAGGGGCACAAAACCAACACAAAATATAGATGTTATTTAAGAATTAATGGTTATGCCTTGCATTCTGGCAACAGGGCAATAACTTACCTATTTGTCAACTATTTGTGTTGGATTAAGGCTGCAACCCTATCCCTTGGTATCAATAGCTGGGTGGTGGGAGAACTGGGATGCAACAAAGTGTCCTTTCCATTAAGAGAGGATCAATCCGGTTGGGCAATAGTCAGTGGAAAGCCCCCAAAACCTGACATTTCACAGTGGGGCAACAGAGGTTTTAGATCTGCTGGATCCAAAATCCTACAATCCTTGGGTCCTTCAGCCGTGCCAGTCTTGAGCTGACCATGGGGGTGGGCCCCTGAATTCTATCTTAGCCAGCAGGATCGTTCACTGCTCTGCCCCTCCCCAACCCCTCATTAGGATTGCTCTTCCTGGTGAATAAAAGTTTTGCTGGATTAATAAGCCTTATATGATGAAATAGGTTTTCCCATTGCATGTATGAGTGAATGGCTCATGCTTCTAATTGCTTGATAATGTATTGTCAGTTGTTTTCATAAATATGGCCCTCTGAATTAAATTATGAAGGTCCACATTTCATTCTGGATTTTTTTTTATACTTCCAAGGCTGGTAAGTTTGTGTATATCTTTTGAACTCAAAATGCTGTATATGATAAACAATTTGCTTGCTACCTGGTAAACACTGTAAAGCACTTCATAACTAAATGGATAAGGCTACAATCCTTTAAATGCCTTCCTGGGAGTAAGTTCTATTGAATTAATGGGACTTCTGGGCATACTTGCATAGGATTTCACTCTAATATAGTACTTTTTAACAAGAGAAAAGTTGTACGATGCTGGGTACGGTACAGTATCTATGCTGTAGACTAACATTTACATTATGAAATAATTGGAACAATCTCCCCGAACAGTTGGTGCAGAAAATTAATGCAGAAGATTTCCATAGGCCTGTTTCCTCCCTTCTTATCTATCTGTGTGCCAGTCATGCACACAGACAGCATGATGGGACAGTAGCGAAATTGATAATATGAACATGCTTCCCTATATTGCCATCCAGTTATATCTTCTAGGATCATGGATTGGGTTGAGAGAGTTGGATGGGCATATGTGAAGAATATGCGGCTATCCCATTCCGTATAACATTCCATTGTGCCATCTACAACAATGGCTTGTGCATGCGCTTACTAGTTTAAAAGCAGGGTTCTGTAACCTGTGGAAATTCTGCACGCATATAAGCTGCACCTATATTTTGAATGAATTGTGCCCAATGTGTTCAACATGTGTAGCAAATATTAATTCTGATGGAATCTCTTTATGTTTGCTTTAGGGTCGACCCTATTCCATATGACACCCCGAAACCAGCAGGCCACACGCGGTTTGTCTGCATCTCAGACACACACTCCAGAACAGATGGAATCCAGATGCCTTATGGGGACATCTTGCTTCATACGGGCGATTTCACTGAGTTGGGGCTGCCTTCTGAGGTTAAGAAGTTTAATGACTGGTTAGGTAAGGAATTACTGCATTTTGGTGACCCCAATTAACCTTTGCGATCCAAGTGTCACTTACAGCCTCCTAATTGTGTTAAAGCTTTGAAGAACATTTACCCCTAGCCTTGTCATTGTGCTATGTTCTCTTTCTAGTCAAAACATGTTTCTGTTAATTGAGCATGGATTTATATGTTTGTTCTTATATTTTCAGTACTTGATGCTCAGTCATTTGGTATCACACAATGACAAAAGCTGAATAGTTGGAAGGGCAGCTGTAACCACCCTGCTGTTCCTGTTCTGGTGGTTAACTGAGTTTCTGTCCCTGTGCAAAAGATGAATGATTAGCAAAAATATAACTACTGTTCCTACTTTATGCGGTAGAAAATGTGCCTCGAAAGGGTCTCTATAGCAGCAAAATGCTGTGAGATGGACATATGTTTCAGATAAAGGGGTGCAAGCATATTAACCTCCTTATGACTGATGGCTTCTCATATGCATTAAAGTCTCCAAGGAGCAAGGCACCTGTTGCCTAGCTGAATTTTGCTAAGTATAGCCTAACAGCCCACTGATCTTAGTGAGCCTCTAATAAGTTGGCATAATGGTTTAACAAGTAAAATGAAAGACAGCAATGATAGCTCTAAATCGAGGTATTGGGTATCTCTGTCATGTGAGAAATCTTGAGGCCAATTGCGTGTGCCTAGGTAACTTGGGGAGATTAGCTCAAAAAGGGAGAGGAGGGTAGTAAGAAGACTAAAATGGCAAGTTGACCCTTAAGAATGAACTAGCCTTCTAAAAAAGTTTTACTTGTCTAAATGAAACTGCATCATTATAGAAAAAGCCTTTTAAAACATGGCTTTGACACTGCCCTCTTACGGCTTGTGTCTAGTGACCGTGTCGCTAAAGGCCCCTAATGGCATCATTAAATCCCACTGGATTCCCTTGGAAAGCCCCTGGGGAGATGAGAAAAGTGAATTTTTTTTCATAAAAGGATTTTTTTTTGTTGGGGTGGGGATTAACAAGAAAAGAAAAGAAATAGTTCTTCCACATTTTGGCTTTTCTTTACCCTTTATCCCTCTCTCTGTCTATATTGACCATCTTCCAGTTTATTCCCCATTCCAATTTGATTTGTAAACCTTTTGTCTTATTTTGGACATTGTTTCTCCATTTCTTTTGCCTTTGAAGGCATTGGAGGGGGTTGGACTAAATGACCCTTGGTGTCCCTTCCCATTCTACAATTCTTGGTACTGGGACTGAATACTAACAGTGTTGGTCTTATATTTGAAATGGTTCGTGGCTATAATAATTTAAGGGCAATCCTCTCTTCATTAATATTATGCATGCTGTTTTGAGTTGCAGCATTGCTTCATAAGGATAAAGCTCCCTTCTGATAGAGTGTAGGGAACGGTCTAAATTGAATTTGCTTTGGGAAATTACTTTGAAATATTTGTTTATATCATTATCATACTCTGCTTCATCAAAATTTGCTTGTAGAGTAGTTTACAAAAATCAAATAAAATACAGTCACAAAACAGAGTGTCTTCATAATTGCTCCTCTTCAAGGTTGCAGACGCAAAAGTTGACTAATCTTCCCATAATCTCCAGGACCCACAGAGCAGAGCTGTGGTCAGCTTCTCTGCCACTCTAGGGAACCTCTTGCTTTCCAGATGCAACTCCTATAATCCCTGACCACTGGACATGTTTGCTGGGGCTGAAGGGAGTTAGAGTACAACAACAACTGAAGGGTCACAGATTCTCTAGCGCTGTTCTAGCTCAGTATATCTGAAAGGCCAAAGCATGCTCAGTGTATCATGGAATATACTTTGCCTAATTAATTCACATGACAGCTATATGTTATGTATCAGGATTGCCTTCCTATTCTATTATTTAAATAAATTGTTTGCAGTAGTCTGGAGTTAGCATTCACAGTGTTGGCAGGTCAGTTTATGGAGATGTCCAGAGCACTGTCCAGTCCAGTATTGATGGATGATTTTCAGCTGGTGCTGTTTCAGGCTGTTGTTGTTTAGGCTTATTTGACCACATGCGTGTTTGATCCTTGCTCTTTGTGCTTATAAAATCCATCTGGGAATGAAACCTTTTTAGGCCAAACAGGTTATAAATTCACCAGTACAAGAGGAAGTGGTACTGAACTTGCCTGAATGTGATGGTAGTTTGATGCACCTGAGAAAACTTTTCCTTGGGCCAGAAGATTTCAATAACTGCAGACCAATGGCAAATGTTTTCTTCCCAGATGAAGTTCTAGAATACTTGGCCACTGATCAGATCCAGGTTCTCTTGTTGATTTAACTTTTATCCATTTAAATCAGGCATTGGGCTTGTTTGCCCTGTGAGGGATAATTTGTGTTGGGATTGTGATTCTGCTTGCTTTTCTTGATCTCCCAGAGGCTTTCAATACCATCAGTCATGGTATATGTTTGGGATGTTTGTCCAGGCAAGAGGTAGATCTTCCTGTTTTGCAATGGTCGTTTTGCTCCTAACTTGGATGGTCAATCCTAGAAAGTTGTGCTGGAGGTTTTTTGCTTGGCCTTGTAGAACCTACAGAATAGGGTTCTTTCAATATTAACCCCTATGTCCAAAGTCCGTTTTGGGGGCCTAATCCGGCTCATCGGTCGGTTTAATCTGGCCCCTGTGGCAGTTTATTTCCTGGGGTAAAATCCTAAAAAAAGACCTCAACAATTTCAATCCTAAAAGAAGCTCAACAACGTCAATCCTAAGAAGAGGTCAACAACTTTGGTTGGCCCTTTGGTCGGCCCCCACAGCCCTTCACTTCATCAAATCTGGCCCTCTTTGAAAAAAGACACCACTACAGGCCTATACCATTTAACACCTACAGGAAAACACTGAGTGGAGTTTTGAAGAGTGTTGCCTCGGTATACAGATGACATCTAACTCTACCTCTTCTTTTCATTTCAGTCAGGTGTGGTAGCCAGTGTGCTTTGTAAGAGCCTGACTGCAGGAATGGGTGGATGAGAGCCAAAAAGTTGAAGTGTGTAGCGGAGTGTTTCTGGAGGATCAGGTTCACAGAATAGGGGTAGTATTCAATCGGTTGCTGTCACTGAAGGGTACATGTGGATGCCATTTTAGTCTGGTAGCCCAGCTAAGTCCTCTATCTGAATGCTGATTACCAGAGTTAGATTGTTAGTGCTAGGTTATCTCATGTTTGGATTTCAGCAATGTGTTAAACATGGTGTTGTCCTTGAAAATTGCCTAGAAGGTTCAACTGATACAGAATTTAGCAGCAAGGTTGCCATTGGGGATTAGGTGATCGGAATATTTTATTCTAGTTCTTGCTCACTCATACTTGCTTCCAGTGTGGGCCCAATTCAAGGTGCTGGTTTTTTATAAAGCCTTACACAACTTGGGAACCCAATGTTTGATAGACACCTCTTCCCATATGTACTTGCCTGTGCCATAAGGTAATCATCCCTGGAGGCCCTCCTCTGTGCCTCCTCCTACTGAAATTCAGAGGGTGGCCATAAGAGAGGTGGCCTTTTTGTTAGTGGCCCTATACCTGGGGATACTCTCCCCAAAGAGATTCACCTGGCACCCACATTACAATCTTTTCAACAGCTGGTAAAGACCTTCCATTTCTCCCAAGAGATGTTTGCATTTTTGACAGTATTAACATATTTTATCAGACAGCATTTTAACATAATTTATTGGGAATATTTAATCTGATGGGGTCTTCTGCTTGTATTGTGCTCTGCTTTGCTTTGTTGTTGTTCACTTCTGAAAAATATGGTGTTATTTGCTATATCGAAGGTTTTTATTTGTTTTAAATTGTCCGTCATCTAAATGCTTTGGAACAGATGACTACTATTACTACTACTACTACAGCAACTAGTAGTGTATTAGTAATATTTATATGGCAATGCCAGCTCCAGCCATGCCCGCTGGTATATGGTCTCCAACCGCTTAGTCAATTGCATATGGTCTTCTGAATCAAAAAGTTTGCTGAGCCCTGATTTAAAAGGTCTATGAAGCAGTTAAAATCTACAAAATAACACTAAAGGTAAACCCAACAATCAGAAAGCATCCAAAAAATAAATAAAAGCATGAATAATATTTAGCAGTAGAAGGCCCAGAAAGGATAACTATTGAGAACAACTGCAAAAACCAGCCTCTTCAGACAATAAGCAAGAATCGGAGGGCCGCAAGGGCTTTCAGAACAAGAATAAACTTGGCTTGATACAAAAAGAATGAGCAGGAGATGAGCTGAACAAACCTTCCCAAGAACTGCCAAAAATGCTCTATCCTGGGTAACAAACCATCCTCTGTATGGAAAGGAGCATGAAATCTAAAGGTCATAGCCAGCATATTAAATTGAGTCTGGAAACCAATTTATAGTCAATTAAGTAGAAAAGCCTACTTAAGAGTCTAGCTGAGTGAACAGTTTAGAATCTGATCTTCAATGTAACTAATCAAAGTTTATTCCTTCCCCTTCCTCTTCCTCCTCATGGATTCCTTTACTATCCCTATATACTGTTATCCAAGCCTGTCATTCTACCTCTCATCTCTGCTTTTCATTAGCCCATCAGCTAACTTTGATTCTTCCTTCACATAATCCTTCCTGTACATGTCTACTCAGAAGTAAGTCCCTTTGGATTCAAGGGGGGGGGCATACACCCAGGGGAGTGTGTATAGCATTGCAGCCCTTAAGTTTCTTCTCCTTCTCCTTGACTGATAAATTTTCATTATTGGTTTTGCATGAAAGTCGTCTTAGCTTGTACACTGCATGACCTTTGTGGTCACTTAGTGATTACACACGCCTGCTGAGGTAATTTATTCACTTTGTTTTGGTGTGAACATATCCCAGGGGTCTTGTAACTGCTGTAATCACTTGACCCTAGTGACTGTTAAATGCTTTAAACACAGTTACTTTAAATTTATAATTGTTTTCATTAAAAATCCCTTATAGTAACTTAACTGACCTTGCAGTAAACACAGCATTATGGGCTAAGGGAAGAATTAAAATTATTATGTGATGGCTAGTGTATGTTTTGTCCACATACATTCTCAGATGTATAATACAATTCACATTTCTACCTTTACTGTGTAGCTGTATATAGAGCAAGCATACCTTAAAGAGTCCCTTTCCCTGGAGTAAACCCCATTGAACATATGGGACTTGCTTCTGAATAGGCTTGTATCAGTTTGCATTAGAAAGTATGTAATTATAGCACTTGTGGCATAATACAAAATATTTCTTGCCATGCTGTGTACTTGGAAGTAGCTGAAAAATGTAGGGCTGTGAAGCAGGATGTAATATTTATCACGATAAATATGGTTATTAAAATCAGTCTCATGATACAGGTTAACTCACATCTTATGCAAGGGTTTGGTTTCAGGAGACCACACATATACACAAAAGCAGTAAACCCAGGAACCCCTGCAAGATGGAGGTCAGCCTACCTGACTGGGAAGGCGGTGTGAGGGCTCTGGGATGTTGCTAGAGCCCTTGTGCTACCACTCCAAAGCTGGGTTAGCCCATGATTGCAGCTTTGTACAGAAGTGTGTGTATGGGAAATAAATAGATGGAGAATGGGTTTCCACTGCTCTCCATTCCTTCCTTCCTTCCTTCCTTCCTTCCTTCCTTCCTTCCTTCCTTCCTTCCTTCCTTCCTCTCTCACCTACCCGTACAAGTTACCTGTACTGTGTAGGGTGAAGTGTAAAAATATGTTGTAACTAAATGATCCTAGCATTGTAATCCTTTACCAATGTTATAGAGGACCTTTGCTACTTTCAGTTAGGTTGGCTTCCTATGTGGTTATCTTTTTATTATCAAATTCTGAAATCATGTTATCATACAGAACTCCCAACTGAAAGAAGATCATTTATGTCATTTATTAGCTTTGTTGTATCACGTATTGCTGCTGTGGTTTCCTCTTGTTAACACATTTTCTTCAGGACTGTCCAAAAATATTTTGCCACCCTGAGCAGCTGCACTTAGCTTTAGTACATTTGAGCTGTGTGATGCAAAAGTTGCACCGGCAATGTCTGCAACATCATAAGGGGCTCTGGACTATACCTCTTGGATTGCACACTGCCTTGTTACCACCCCTAAAAATATGCCTGCTCCTGGCAAATGTTTGCATTGCTTGTACAGTTCTAAGTTATGACTGCCACATCGGATGTTTATTGAAAGACATTTCAAATAAAGCTCATGTTCTTCTCCACTCCAGTGCAGAATGAGCACGCAAAGTGAAAGTGGAAGCCCAGCTAGAAATGTCTGTGAATAGCTAAAATATGTGGTGCTCACCTTTGTCATGCAAAACGGAGCCCAAAAAAAAACACCAAAACAAAGCAGGGCAAGTCTGAAGAAAGTTTCAAGTTGAGCTGCAAATACTGATGAGGAGTCAAGCTGATTGTCAGTTTAAATTTTAAACTTTAAGCCTGTGTCTTGATGCAAAAAAACCTGATGCAAATAGCTGCTGTGGAAACATCAAAGAAATTTACATCTCTGCAGCATTTTCCAACATGGTGAATTCTTGTAGATGTCAGTGGTCTTACTGCAGTATTTATCCAATTTGGTTGTTTAATGCTGATTTGCATCTCTTGAGTAAATTGTGAATAATATTCTTCCTCACTTGTATATTTTCACTAGAATATCATTACAGTTTTTTTTCTGTCTGGGAGAGGAGATATAATTACATTTAATTTTTGAGCTTCTATCTTCTTAGCTAAACTTTGGTTTCCCTCATTGGTTTCAGTGCAAATGTACTGATGTAATCTGGTCTGAATAAATATTTTAATCAGATAGTTCATGTGTTATTGACAGAAATTAAGACTCTAATGAAGATATTGCTGAAGTTTTGGTCAGCTACTGTACTGTTTTTCTGCCTTTTTTGGTTTGTATTTTTAGACACTGATATAGCTAGTGCTTCTCTCAGGCAGAGCAGCGCCTCTGTGTGTTAAAGCTTGTGAGTCATGGTGATATGTGACTTGGGATTAGAGAAAATAGAAGTGTTTGGTTTAACCTTTTGACTAATGTAGAGGAGATGATAACACTTGGAGGGCAGAGATAAGGTGGCAGTTCACTGTGGGCAGGGATATGAGCAGACGACCAGTTTTAATCCCAATTTGTGTCTGTTAGCTCACATGGAAATCTGACAAACAGATTAAAGAGTCTGATGCTGTAGCAGAGTTGCCTGCTTTAAATTATTTACTCGAGATAATTTACTACATTAGAGTAAAGCAATGTGTGCAATAAAACAATGCATAATAAAGGCATGAAGACTTGAACTAGATGATTAATGCTGAAAGCACAGATCACTTGTTCAGCAGGGAAGAATGAGGTGTATTTGGCCTTCTACACCCACACCATAAGGGATCAGTGCTATCCAGTACTTTTTTTTCTTAAAAAATGTTTAGGGGTACTTTCATTTTGACTCAAGAAAACCACCATTTTATCTTTCAAATCAGGAAAAACAAATACAGTAAATGGGCAAAAGTACAAAGGACATGTATTACCTCATGATGATGAAAAATAGTAATTTTCCTACTCACATTGAAATACTGCCTCTCAATGAGGCTAAACTTTCATCAGTAAAACACCACACATTCTACACTGCTTCACACATTAAACGCTCGCTTCCGTCTGAGACTCAGGAAACACCTTGACAGAAAATCCGGGGTAGCAGTGGAACTGATGATCCACCGTGCTAGATTCACAAAATGTTTAGGGGTATGTGTACCCCTTCGTCCCCCCAGAAAAAAGCACTGGTGCTATCCAAGAGCACAGCTGCTGGCCCTGTTTGCAACTGTACACTTTGTTTCCACTCTAGGAAAGGGAACCATGCATATGGTTCCAGATATTCAATCTGGCAATTCGGCCCTGGCCAAATGTGTAGTGCCTATTCCCTGTTGGCACACGTAGTTCCTGATCCACTCTCACACACTATTCTGCTTTCTCGTACACATTGCCCTTGGGGCACATGGGTTTTTAAGTAGTTAGAAATCTACTTCTATTCCTCTACGACATTTTTGCTCCCCCCCCCCACGTTATTGCTCCCCTCAATACAGCATATTAATTTGGGTTTATGGCCCTGCTCTGCTTTTCTCACAGTATGTATTGCCTGAGCAAGTATAGAAAAACTGAACTTTTAAAAATATGATTTTAAATCAGCCTTCACATGCATTTAATTTTAATTCATTTTTATCCCCAATTGTATATTCTTTACTTATTTTAATATTTTAAACTTGCATTTATTTAGGGGCAGAAAGTCCACAAGTTTGTCTTATACTCAAAAGTACTGGCATGTATGTTTTGCTTAGGTCTAGCCTTGAAAAAATGCAGGATATTAGAAAGCTGTCCGTCCCCCCCCCTGAAATGTGTGGTATCTGGAATTCTCTGGGGTTTCCTAATATATAATGAATGAAAATCCTTTGAAATAAGGCACAGCCCTCAAAATTAGCAGCATATAGTTATCCTCTGGTTTGTTTGTTTTTAAAGTCTATAAGCTTTCTTGAAGTAAAGGGCACTTTGAAGAATTCTTGGGTGAAATATTCACAGTATGAATCAAATCTTAGTTTGATTTACTCTCTCATTTTGATGGCTGCCATCTGGAACTTGCTTTACTCTGCACTGCTTCATTTTCTTATGTTCAGAATGAAGATTTACTGTAAAGCATCATTTTGTGGCACTCAACCCTTGGTTCTTGTTATTAATTTTGCATGCCCCCAATAGCTGTGAATAAAAATGCTAATTTAAATAGTCCAGGGGACTTGGTAAGTTTAACTATATCTTTAGAAAGCGATCTCTTTTTAGGACTCTACTTTCATTAATGGACAGGGCGCGTATCACTTTGAACAAGAGCTTCTGAAGTACTTAAGCTGAAGGCTTGATTCTTGGTACTCTGATACCAACCTTTCTGCGTCTCAAAACCTTCTGTAGATACTTCTCTCATAAACTTCTTTAATAAAGGTACACTACCCTGGAATCTTCTGATAGTAGGTGTGCGTGGTGGCCAAGAAACACTTTAAACAAACAAATGAATAATTGGAACATACCGTATTTTTCCGCATATAAGGCGCCCCCTATTTTTTTAATTAAGAGAGTAATATTTTAAAATAGTTAAGGTTGCAATATTTCAAGAATCTGAGCCTGACCACCCATGCCAGAGCCCGAATCTGAACCTGGACCGCCCAGGCCAGAACCCAAACCCAAACCCAGGCTGCCAGAGTATTCACCATCTGTGTACAGTCGTACCTTGTTTCTCAAACGCCTTGTGACTTTAACATTTTGGCTCCCGAATGCCACAAACCTGGAAGTAAGTGTTCCAGTTTGCAAACGTTCTTTGGAAGCCAAACGTCTGGTGGGGCTGCCGTGGCTTCTGATTGAGTGCAGGAAGCTCCTGCAGCTAATCGGAAGCTGGGCCTTGGTTTTCAATCGTTTTCAGAAGTTGAACAGACTTCCAGAGCAGATTTTGTTCGAGAACCAAGGTACGACTGTATAAGATGACCCCCCAATTTGAAGCATAGGAGGTTTCTTGTTGCTTTTCAGTGATTCCATTAACATTGGTAGGGCAATTATTTGAGCAAATGTTAGTTGAATTAAGGACAGTTAACTAATCTTCTTCCCACACCCTTAGCCCCAGGTCTTTGTTTGCATTTGTTTCGAAGTAACAACTTTAGATTATTTCCTGTCTAGATCTCCCCCAAATGATAAAATAACTACTGCCGATAGTTAGTGATAACTACTAGTGAAACAAAAGGAAGAGGGCCCATTGGGTAAAAACATCACATACAGTCATTACTGGGGTTAAATATGCTTCAGGTTGAGCGTTTTCAGGTTACGCTCCGCGGCAACCTGGAAGTAACGGAACACGTTACTTCCGGGTTTCGCCGCTCGCGCATGTGCAGACGCTCAAAATGACGTCACGCATGGAAGCGGCGACTCGTGACCCACAGACGCGGGTTGCGTTCGCTTCAGGATGCGAACGGGGCTATGAAACAGATCCCGTTCGCATCCAGAGGTACCACTGTATTATGAGCATGATCTTTCTCGTCATCTGAATTTCTTGGAACTTGAAGTTACATCAACAGGTTTCAATGTATCAAAAAAGTAAACACACAGACAGAGAGAGAGGCAGGCAGGCAGACAAACAATTTTAAAATAAAAAAATAGCAAAATTGGATGAGTGTGGTGAACAGTCATGAGTTTACTCAGAATTTCTTGAATATTTCGATTTGGTTTTTACCTGTTAAAGATAAATGTCAATAATGCAGGGGGGGGATCTTCATTTCTTTTCATTTATTTCCCGTGTTTTGTTGAATTATTTATGTGCAGTTTCTAATATCTTGGCAGAGAAATACAACATTTGTTTGTATATATGCTTCTCTCTCTCCCCTGAATACATGTATATAATAAAAGCAAAACAGAATCCTTTGCATTTGTTCGGGCATTGTTTTCCTGCACAGCTCTTCAGTGCTGTGGAGGAGCAGCCTGAAACAGAAATGTTTGGGCGGGTGGAGAAAGCACTGCAGATTTTAGCATAATGTCTGGTGTTCAAAGAAATTTTATCTCATCATAAAGATTAGCAGGCTGTGTAATTCAATTTAAAATTGGTTGGCGGTGCCCCCTCTATTACGGAGCCTTTTTGCTTTATGCCGTATACGACTGTAAGGCCCAGGCTGCATGGCAGACGATATTTAGGGCTCTGTCATTGTCGTTGTGCTATTTCTTTTTCTTTGACTTAGCCATAATTGTTGGTGAATGTGAGCATTATGTTAGAATGAGTTAAGAAAATGCTTGCTCAACTGAATGTCTCCCAGGCTTGCCCTGTGTGGTAGGAAATGAATTTTCTCTGGTCAAGCAACCACTGAGTGAAGGTTTTCTAAGACTATTTGCTACTAACAGGCCTTGAGTCTTAAAACTCTCACGTTAGCATTTATTCACAGTATTAGAGGAATTACTGTGTCACTGAAAACCAACATGCAGCAACTTATGTTAATACAAGGGTGGCAAACCCTCACCTTATTGTAATTACCCATACCAGGGGGTTAATCAAGTTTCGTAGAATTACTGTCTTTACAAGAAAAATAGGTAGTTTTCTGAGCCATGCTTCCTACTGGGTATTAGGGTTCAGTTTGATTTGCTAATTAATCCTCTTGTTTCCCTGGGCCAGTAGCCAGCATCTAAGCCCTGGCGTTTTTTGCTTTGGTTTATTACATCGCATGTGCTTGCTTTCCCCTAAAGGATACAGAAAAGTGATGCAGATAAATCTTGTGTTGACTAGAGGCTTGTTTTAGAAAATTGTTGGAGATTGTGGAAAGAATGGATTTTAAGCAAATTTTGCAAAGTGTACGCTGCACTGATGAAGCACAGAAAATACCTGTAGGGTCAGGTAGAGAGAGAGAGGGGCTGGTTCAATAACAGGACAAAGTAATATGCTGTGAAACAATACCAGCTACATTTCACAGAGAAGACTGAAACAACAAATTGGAATCTTAAGGACTTAAGAGGTTTTTATGATGACATAAACTTTTCAGATGCATAAAGCGTCCTTAGTAGGCACTGTGTATGCATATATGTAAATGAGTATAGAGCAAAAAAAAAAGGGGAGGGAAAGGGAGTGTTGCTGAATGGCAGTGAAATACAGAGAGTACAGTCTGTAAACTGATAAATTCAAACCTCTCATCAAGAGGCTTGATTCTAATTTGTTTAGGGATGAATAGAAACGATGACTTGCTGTCCCACTATAGATGATCATTAATTTAACTGATGTTATTGGCAGTGACTGCTTATTTAGCATATATTTATGCTTTAATTGAATTCTTACCAATTGAATTCTTACCAGCAGTAGTATTTGCATTTCCTTGCCATTTTACCTCATTTCCCCTCTTACCCCCTTGTGTATATGTACCCTTCTTGCAAGATACACACTTGACTCTGGTCCACAAAAGCATATATCAGGCACGTCCAACTCCCAAGAGACTGCGAGCTACTCACAGTATAAAAGAACTGGCAGTGATCTACCCATTATCACTGGAGAATTGACCAGAATTGTTGAGCTTTTTTTAGGGAGCCAAAGTTGTTGAGCTTATTAATCTGTTCATTTTTAAAGTAACACAAACCTCTTTGTTGTGTTTGCTGCAAGAAACTAATCCAGCTGCCCCACTAGTACATGCTGCAGACAAATTTGAGGTTTACAAATACCTGAGTGAAATTGCAAAACCCAAATATAGCAACTGTTCAATTTAAAAAGGCTGAAGTTGGAAGTTTAAGTTGAATGGTTCAAGTTGAAGGGGGGGATGCAAAATGAGAATTAGAATTGGAGTTTCAAGTTATATTTGCAAACTAAAGGTTCAGTATCCACAATGTGGGCAAAAAAAGCACTTCTTCACACAGCATGTAGTTAAACTATGGAATGTGGGTGGGGCATAATAATAAAAATAATAATAATAGGCAATGGTGGTCACCAACTTGGATGGCTTAAACTTGATAACCAGAAGGTTTGTGATTCAAGTCACCTAGGGACGGCTGTGGGCAGGATTCCTTCATTGCAGGGGGTTGGACTAGATGACCCTAGTGTCCCTTCCAACTCTACAGTTCTATGATTCTTCCCTGCTGTGGTCCTGAAAACAATCTCTCATCTAAGGGTGCTCTTTGTAGTGAGAGGAAATCCCCATTGGTGTGAATGGGCATCTCTTTCCAATGCAAACAGCAGTTTCAGATGATATTAGACCCATTAGAAACCATGAACTCAGTGGACCTACTCTGATTAATACTTCTAAATGGATGGTGTTTCAGAATACCGGTAGTTTTTTTTTACTGTACAATCAGATTTGTATAAGAAAGATCCATTGCTCTTTTCTCTTGGGGGAAATGTTAAATACTTTTCATTCTCTATATAGACTATCTGGTCTGGTGGATAAGTTTGTTGGAATTACATTTCGAATAAAGGAATTTTTCACCCTTTGTATAAATGAATGCAAAGTAATTATTTGGAAGCATTAGTACTGTGTATTGTGTTTTTTTGGGAGCGGGATTTATCAGCAGTAGAGTATTGTTTCCTTCCTTCCCAAACTTCTTGCCTAAGAGTGGAGAACAGCTGTGAAGAGTATAGAACATCTAGAAACAGGAACGTACGTCTGGGGAGTCCTTACTTTGACAAATGTCTTCTTCACCTAGATATGTTTAAATGATTTCCAGAATCTGACTGACTAGAGAAGACAAACCATTACAGCTGTATTGGAAGCATAGGGCTATTAATAAACAAGTGCATCCGTAAGTGCAGCTGTAAAAACAGTCATGGCAGACTTTGAGATGAAGGTGGCAAAACCTTACTGGTGGGGAATGTAAATAAGATGCAAATTGTTAAAGCTTCTTAAGTGACTGAAGTGAGAATTATGTTAACTTTCACTGCTAATTACTAGTTCTGGTGAAGTGTACTTGTCTTTTTATGTCATGGTGCTTGAGATTTTCAAACAACACCCTGTAACTTGAGTGTGTTTGTTTGAACAGAATCCTAGAACTTGAGGTGATAGGAAATCAAGGAACACATTGTTGGCTAACTGTGAAGAAGGCTGTCTGCTCTTGACTTGCTATAGTTGCCAAAGTATATATTTCACAAAAGATTTGAATGCACAAAGGCTCTTCATACAAGAATCTTCTGACACAACACAGCAACTTTTGCCTCTACAAAAGCAATTTATAATTTCATTTTATAATTTACTAAAATTTATATAATTACTCAGGATAAAAGTCCTGGCAAGGCCAGTATGAAAAGAATGGAATCTACTTTCCTAAGCTTGTGCTTTAGCAACTCTTAACAGAGCCACGTGTGCATGATCAAATATTTTCAGGGGTAAAGAATAGCAGTGGTGGCATTTTCGCATCATTACTTGTATATATGCTTTCTGGGGGGTATGTTAGGTGAGCTATAATCTCTCCTAAAACACTGGTCTTTGGTAGCATATTATTTCATGGGTACTGATAGGGATACTGTCCCTTACAGGAGTTAAAACAAGTTTTATATCACCAGCATAGATAGTGATATAGATATAGATACACACACACACACACACACACACACACACACACACACACACTTCCACAAAGTTGTGCACTATTTTTCTATGCCTCTTGCTTCAATTTCCTGACTTAGAATTGTACTCAGGGAATCTGGAGAATTTGGGTCCAAATTATTGTCTGCCCTTTGGCCCTAAACTTACTTTCCAAAATATTCCTAGAATTTTCCATGCCCTCTTGGCATTCATCACAAGCAACCTTTGACTTAGTGAGTGCCAATACACACCACCACCCATCCCTTTCTTTCATGCCTATATATTAAAAGCTGGAGTAGTGGTGGCAGCAGCAGCAGCACCACTGGTGAGGGTCTTCCTCACTTCCCTTGCTACTGCTGGATGCTGAGGATTCTGGGAGGATCATTCATAAGAGCCAGAAGCTGATACAGTGGTACCTCAGGTTACATACGCTTCAGGTTACAGACTCCGCTAACCCAGATATAGTACCTCGGGTTAAGAACTTTGCTTCAGAATAAGAAATCGTGCTCCGTCAGTGCGTGCTTCAGGCTAAAGTGGTGCTTCCAGTTAAGAACAGTTTCAGGTTAAGAACAGACCTCTGGAACAAAGTAAGTACTTAACCCGAGGTACCACTCTAGAACCAACTCCTAGAACCCAGTGAATCTGTATTGCACTCTTCTTAGCCATCAAACCCGGATTTCAAGCTCTGGTTTGGAACGCAATCTTAACTGTGATCAGTGCTGATGCAGATTTAAGACTTCATTTGAAACTAGGGAAGCCAAAGAACAATTTGAAACACTATGTCCACATTAGGCTGTAGAAGAAGTTGATCATCACTGAGTTGATTGGTTTTAGTGTGTGCATCTGCCTGCTGTGTTAATTTTATACATGTTGAAAGTGCTGCTTTTAAACACAGGACAAGTTTTAGAAATCGGCACACACTCCCAAACTGCAACCAGACATAGAACAACCTAGGAAGAATAGTGCCTTGTGATTTTGTTGAACATTCCTAAATGATTAGGAACAATAAGCCAAAATTCTGGATAACATTATATCTAACACTGGAGTAATAAAACACTTTTGAAGCAATTCTTCTGTCACATGTGAGCAATTTAAGAAATTACAGATTGATTTGAGTTATGGCAGGCTAACTAGAATGTTGAAATTATGATGCTTAGGCTGTTCTTAAAGACATCAATATATTTCAATATATAATTATCAGTAATGGTGAATTGTTATCATTAGGTTTCAAGCACCTTGTGCTCTTAATTCACCCTCGCTCAAGTGGCAGCTGAGCTATTCATTTAACTACCTTTTGGGAAACATGTGCTAGGAAAAAGCCCCAAGGTTTTCTTTTGAATTATATTAAGCAGGGCAGTGCTGTCTAATTCATACTGACTCGCTGATAGTGATGTAGTTATCTGAGCTTTCAGGCTTTTGTAAGAAGCTTCATAAAAGAACAAATAACTATAACATAATAAGCATGAGAATAAAGAGCCCTCTTGGATCAGACTTAAGGCATATCTAGTCCAGTGTCGTGTTGCATGCTGAGGTCAGCCAGATGCCTCTGGGAACCCCTCAAACAGAACATGAAGGCTCCACAGCAACTGTTCTTCATAGGCCTGCTGTCTCTTACAATGATGAGTAGCATATAGCTGTCATGAGCAGTATCCATTGATCTTCTTGGCATCCACAAGTTTGTTCAATCCCTTTTTTAAATGAGCAGAGGCTATGGCTCTTGAGGCAGTGAATTTCATAGTTTAATTATGCACAGGGTGAAATGTTTCAAAGACAATGCAAATGTAACTAGTAAATGACATTTAATAAATGTATCGTCAATACACAAATAAAGACAAGCAGTAGCTCTTCAGAAGTTTGTTTTACCAAACGGTGTACATTTAAGTGAGAAGACATTACTATTTCACCTGTGCTCAGTAAACTTTTGAGTTTTTGAGGGAAGGGTTTATTAGTCTGTTTCGCCATCAAAGCTTGTGATTTTGTTTTTCAAAAGTGTTTTACCTTACAAGGCAATTTCAACACTGTTTTATTATTATGTATTTCTCCAGTTTTATAAATCATCAAAACAGAATGAAATGAAGAAAAATATCAGTTGATTTATTTGGTAGTGTCTTCCAATTCATTTTTATTTTAAATATTTTGGCAAAGGTTGGAAGTCTGTTATCCAATTTCCTGAAATAGCTCAATAAATCTTTGTAAGTGTTGGTCCAGTCTTTCTTTTATGAAAACAGCCAGGATTGTGTTTGAGCTGTTTCTGGCCTTTATCCAGCACAAGCTAATCACTTGAAACTCTCATAGATTTCGGTGGAAGAGTTAAGCACATTCTTGGCTCTCACCAACAGCAGTAGGACATAGAAGTGCTTACCGTTGGCTGGATCATGCCATCTGTTTTTCAATTGATCCACTCCAAAAGTCTAATTGTTTTCAAATTTTGCTTGAGCAAGATATGCAGTCTGAGTCCTTTCATGTGTTTCTTTCTAAGCCCTACTGTTTTAAAATTCTAAATAGCAGCATTCTCATGGTCTTTGAAAAGAAAAAGTATTTATAAATGAAAAAACCCAGGATCATCCTCCAGCACCAACATGAAGTTAATAATTAGTTTAATTACAGGCAGAAAAGTATTTCACAAGATGACCTTCTTTCCTCTTTGTACAAGTATTCTACTTCCTTTTTATTAAGAAAAAGGAACCCCTTAATTACAATTGTAAATTGCAGAAATAGAGGCAGATGATGTAAGAAGCATTTCCAGGGATGTTTGCTTTAGGTTCTTTTGGTTCAGTACAAATGATTAAAATTGACTCTTATGCCTTTGTACAAGGTAATATCCACTTCTGAAGAATTTGTTCAAAATGTGGAGATTAGGTTATCTAGTGAATGAAGATTCTACAAAGAAATAGATTTGTGTATTGATGCCTTTAGAAATATTATTTGATGGCAATAAAATGTCCACCGAAATTCCCTTCTGAGAGGAGAAAATGGAGTTTGTTTGCAGTAATTGCATTTTCAAGCATTTACTCTCTCACTTTCCAATATAAGTTAAGCCAATTGAAACCTGTGATTTGGTTTTGCTTAGCAGCAAAGGTACCATGTAAATTGATCTGTGATGCACTGCTAGAAAAGGCTTTGAAAGTTTTGAAATTTAGATGGCATTTTCTTATTAGATTTAGATAGTATGAGGATTCATTTCTATATTTTAGCCTAATGTAATATTAGCCAAAAATGTTCTTTTTCAATTTGCCTTTAATCAAATTCAAGACACCCATTTCTGTTTAGGCCCACTGGCAGTATGAAGGGTGAAATTATTTTCATGGTATATACGGTGCAGTCATAGTAAAACCGTTTAAAATCACAGTAAGAGACTTACAGTAAGAGACTTGGAGCACAATTTGTGATCCCTAGTATGTTATAATTTACAAAATTCCGAAAGAAAAACGGATAGGCTCTGTTCAAAACAAAACAAAGCTTGAATCCAAGTCATGAGTGCTATGGTGTACATATTAAAGATTATGGACATTTAGTCTTTCCTTTTTACCCATGTGGAAGCTGTGGCTGGGTACACTCATATTTTTCTGCCCCCCACTCCCACCCCAATGAAGTGAATGCAGAAGCTTTTGGGGGCAGTAGAACTTAGAGGACACACACACAGTTTCATCATAGAGTGAGTTTCAATTATCAACAAATATAGCTGCCAACTCTGCCGTAATACACACATACAGTATGACCAAATTACACATGGCATTAAATATGTGGTTCAACATCATATTTAACTTTTAAAGACACGAAAAAGCAGATGTTTGGGTCCTGAATCATGATCGGGACTGCTGTGAACAAGGATGAAGCGTTTGCCGCTGCTGCTGTTCCTGTAGATTTCACACCTCCGGAGCAATTACTTGTAATGGAAGCGAAGTTTGCATTTGTCCCAATTGAAGCTTCTTCCTGATACAAATAGCAGCATGTATGTAGTTTGGCGCTCAGACAGCACTATTACAGGACTTAATGATGCCAAACCATCTGGGGTTCATTCCCTGGATCATTCTCCAACTAATATAAGCCGCTACGTGCCAGCAATGTCCTTCTGGTGTCTACATAGGGCAATCAGATTAGATGCATTGTCAAAGTATAAATGAACACAAAGCTAACATTAATAAAGGCAACAACCAGAAACCAATGAGAGTCTCCCAGGACATACTGCTGTTGACCTGAAAGTCACTATTCTTCATCAAAAGTACTTCAAAGGGAGATTCCAGTGTAAAAATGCTGACCTAGAATTTTTCAACCACTTGGTTCCTGTTGAGGCCTAAATATGTACAGTTTTATTTCCCATTTGTAGTTGCTAGGTAGCATAGTTAAGCTAGAAAGATTTTTATCACCAGCTACTGCTAATGTGAATGGTGATTGTGCTTATTATATATTGTCACAGAATGTACCTTTTGCATTTCATTGACATTTGTGCCCACTATGTGTTTGTCACCTTTATGTCTGCCTGCCTGTCTGTCTCCAATGAGAATAACATTTTGTGTATCTGATGATGTGAACTATAATCCATGAAAGCTTTTGCCATAATAAATCAGTCTTTATAGTGTCTGATCATAAATAGAAAATGATCTTGAATGTACTGGTTACAGAAGAAGCAAACAGTGCTGAAGTCCTATAGCTTTCTGACTAGGTTCTGTGCAGCTAATTCTAAATTATTCTTGTGCAAATAAGGAATGAGTGCCAAAACTCGACCTAGATTTATTCTCCATATTACATTTTTTCTGCCATCTGCCTGCAGACTATTGGGCTATTTCAGGATAGTTCAATTTCATGTAAATTTATCATTGCAGTAGATTCAGAATTCAATTTATTGTCAAACAATGAAGGTGTATGAAAGTTACAGTAAAATGGTTTACAAAAAGTACAATAGAGATACAGTGTAGTTAGCACCTGAGTTGTGAGGAGTCTTTTTAAAAATCAGCTATATTTTTATCAGAGAATCTTTAATGTTTTCCACAGTTACAAAAGTGAATACAAGCAGTTTAACTCATGTTGCATACTTCTAACAGATACAAACTTTTGTACAGTGCTAGATAGGTCAAAATCCACTCTTGTGTAAAGGCTGGGCTAGGAATGTATCTGTGATACATTTATCTTGCTGTAGTAAACATTTTAAAAATACACATATCTCAGTCATGATTGTTTTGATGTTTTCAGATATGAGGTGCTAAACAATACAAAACATTGATGACTGTTTTTTCAGTGATGCCCCTAAAATTCAAGCAAAATTTTCAACATTATCACACATTTTGAAACCACACAAATTCAGATGCCTGGGCATTCAAGCAATGAGCATTTTAAGTAGGCTATATGTAGTCCACCTATGGCAACGTATGTAAGATGATAAGTAATTACATGAGAATGTAGAACAAGCTTAATTTGTCTACAGTGGACAAATTAACAGGTATTAAAATGATGGCATTGCCACATCTTAGATTTGTGTTCCAGACATAACCAGTGGAAATTCAGGCAGCACAGTAAAGTTTTCGGCAGGAAAAAAATAAATGCATTTGTCTTTTGATCTAAGCATCCATGTTTAAGAAGGGCTTTGCTATACCAACCCTTGTAACTTGGGGGCTGGTGGTTCCAAACCTTTGTTTACATTATGATGCATGCCAGCTGAGAGACAATTCTTATCATAAGGGATAATGATAGCAAAAAACAAGTGACTTTGGAGTCTACAATATGATATTCCTTTAAGGTTTTTCTGAAATTGCCCTGATTACCACCCAACTTACTTCACCCTCTCCACAGTGTGGAGTGTTTTTGTATTTCTTTTAAAATAAAGACCAAAGCGTTAAAAATAAAGAACTAAACACTCACTTTCTTATGGCAGCTCAAGCTATCATAAGAAGCAAAACTTTTTATTTAAGCAAACTTGACGATTGGTATAGTAAACTGTGGCAGTTGGCTTAATTGGGGAAAAGATCACACAAATTAATGGTAGACAGAGGAAAAAACACTAAGACAATTCGTTTTGCTGTCTGCTTTAGTGTTATTATTTTACATGAACAAACCGGAACACAGCCACCCTATCCCTCTAGTCTATCATAATATATGGTTTTGATAATCCATACACTGATAAGACCTTTTTGTATCTTCACATTTATTTAGATTTATGCAATTCTGCAGTGTAATGTAAGAGATATTGCTTGTTTCGGTATTTTCTGTTTGTTTTACATTATAAAATTCAAAATCTAAATAAAAACAAAATGACTGACAATACAATCCTAAATACTTGCTGGAGTGCTATTTTTGTTTCCAGAAAGTATCTAAGGCTACAGTGCTTTGAACTGTACACTGATATGCCCCAGCCCCAGCCCCAGCCCCAAAATGGGATGTAAATGCTTAATTGGGCCATAATTTCAAGACAAAGAAATAATGAGCCCTCATTGGTAAATTCTAGTGAGAACTTGTTGCTGGAATACATTGAAGAGTCATATTAACTATTCTACAGTGCAATCATATCCTTGTCTACTCAGAAGTAAATCCTACTGTGTTCAGCAAGGTTTACTCTTTAGCAAGTGTGTTTAAGATTGCAGCCTTAGCAACTGCTATATATTATTAAAGAACCATGATATAAACAGAAACCAAATAATTGTTGGAACAAAATAATGTTTAACTTATACGGAACATTTCTCCCCCCCCCCCCCTTTTGCTTAATGAAGTTTTTTTAAAAAGGGTACCAATCACAAACAGTTACATTAGAATAATGTTATGGTTGAGACATAAATTTGTAGAAGCAAGTATTTTCATTAACTGCTGAGGAAATTTTTAATTGGCCCCCACATATATAGCCCCCTTTAAAGTCACCTATTCCAGTCGGTGATACTAAGTTTTCTGGAACCTGCCATTAGACAGGCATGTACAGTGGTACTTCGGTTTTCGAACGTCTTGGAAGCCTAATGTTTCGGTTTTCGAACACCGAAAACACAGAAGTAAATGCTTCCATTTTTGAACGCGCCTTGGAAGTCAAACGGCTTCTACTGCGTGTACATGTTATTTTTTTCAGTTTTCTGCAGACTGCTCTTTGCGCCTCGGTTTTCGAACGTTTCGGAAGTCAAATGGTCTTCTGGAATGGATTACGTTCGAAAACTGAGGTACCACTGTATACTGTTTTAAGCCACTAATTGGGGAATGGCGAAGGGTGGCATCCCTGTGGTAACAGAAGGATCCACCAGGAAGGTAGATAATTTCCAGCTATTCCTTTGCATCCTGCAGCTCTCCATATCCCATCCCCTCAATTGATCTGGAGTGTATCTGAGAGCAGGTTATGAGGGGGAAGAGGGTGCAAGCGAGAGGGAATCAGAAAAAGTGTCCCCCACCCCTTTCCACCAAAGGATGCCTTTTGCCAGCAGAGGATCACCAGTGGATTTCAACTCTCGTTGGTTTGGCAATACACTTATTTAATGTATCCCAGTATTGTGGACTCTAATGGAGATCCATATGTGCTCTTGCCCAGTCAGAGATTTAGACTAGATGGGACTCCTATTACTCTCCCTGCTTGATGGGTTTATGGCTCAACCCTGGCATTATTGTAACGTAGTTTTTTGTGTTTAATGTTTCTTAGACTTGGTTTTCCATTGCCAGCATGGAAGGAACCCTAATGCATGAGTTTCAGAGGAGAAGGTAGCAGTCTGAACCTGCTGTGTGGCTCGATCAGCAAGCGTGAGTATTAACGCTAGAGCTGTCAGGCCTTGTGAAAATTAATGAAGCCTGACGGTTACAGAGTGAAAGGTCAGAGGCAGAGCTTGCTCTTACGTAACATTTGTGTTTTGTTGTGTCTAACAACATTTTCAACAAAGGAGAGCTTTTATGTGTGAGCCTTAGATTTATCGCAGGACTCGGTAGGTCTCGGCCTTTGCTTTTCCCTGTGCTGTAGCCTGGTGTTTTCCTTGCATAAAACCAAAACAGTTTGGCTGTTCGCTCTTCTGTCTGCCTTGATGGATTTTCCATATGCTTCTTGAATGTCCTTTCAGCCTCTGCCGAATTCAAATATCACTTTTGAAGGATTTTTATTTTGTGAAAGGTAAAATTTGTGATTAAAATGTAGTGCTTATGATACCCCCCCCCCCCCAATATTTGCTCATTAGTTTTGAGGAATGCTTGTCGTCTGGCACCGCTCTCTGTGTGTACAAAGTTAGCATCTCATCCCTTTTGTGCCGCTAAAGATTCTTCTGTCGGATTATGAAAGAAAGGTGATAATTCTATTTGGACAGTTTGGCTAATATAGTTGTTGATTTGGCAAGGTAGTTTGAGAGGTGGATCTTATTACATGTTAGAATCGTTGACTGCGTTCATCGTAAAATATATTAAGAGCTACAGATCTTGAGACGAAAGCAGCAGGAACAAGTCATAGTACTTTGGTTAAAGAGATTAAATGTTCCATTCCTAGCAGTTGCTCTAATGCACATATGGAGCTGTTGTTGAGAGTAATATCAATGTGCACAAAGGGAGGGTTGACTCTTTCATGGAAATGAATCTGTTTCAATTGGTTCTTGGAAACCTGTGAGCTCATCTTTTTTCTAGAGGCTTTTCTGCTGCTCCTTTTTTTAAGTTACCTGTATGAACATAATCACTTCTGTTGCTTTTTTATTCCATCTGCAAATAATAATTAATTTTGTTTGGTTATTGGAAATCTTAGCCCTAGTTTACAGACAATGATGGTGGCTGAATTTCCTGCATTTTACCTTTCACTATCTGCTTTTCCAAGGAGGAAGTGGTTCCTTCTATGAAAACGCAAAAGCATGAGCCAAGGATGTTCACCAGTAGGAAATTTGACAATATTGTCATATGTATGACTCAGCTTAGTCAGGTATCGGAGTGAGGTACTCTGTTGAGCAATAGTTTGGACATTGGCATTACAGCAGGCTGAGCAGTCTATTATGCTTTAGCTAAGAACCGGAGGGGTGTGTGTGTGTGATGAACTTGCTATTCAGAAAACCCTATCCTCAAAAATATTATATATGTATTTTTTGTTATTTTTTAAAAAATGCTTAATATTACATCGAGTGCCCGATAACTGAAAACAAAAACATGTCCCTTACAAACATAACAAAACACATTTTTTGGTGTCGCAAAGATATTCACAGGAATAATTGGGGTGGGGGTGGATTATACATTTTTAAGTATGGACTATTCATGATTGCTGTTTGATTTGGTTTGATCCTGGACTGTTTATATCTTTTTTTACCTGTTGTCAACTACTTGCTCAAAAGCTTGAGTGAACTTTTGAAAAGCCTTACATTCTCAGGGAACGTAACAGCACTAGATGTGCTCTGTGACCTTTCCGGAAATAGTAAGATAATGTACAAGATTTCCATAATAAAGGATGTCTCCAATAACTAAGAGAGACCAAGGTCTTCAAAACATAACAGGCAATATACAGCGTTTTTTATAGTAAACCCATTGAAACCAGTGTTATTAAGCAATTTGAGGCTGCTGGTTTCAAGTGGTCTACTGTGAGTAGGACTTAATTGGAAATCACTCTAGGGCAAAGGTCCCTAAACAGCAGTGGTCTACGAGCTTCATTCATGTGGTCCATGGTGCAAATACACAATTTGAATACAGCATTTATCACAGGACCTTATGCTACAGCAGACAGAACAATCATCAAGTGGTCACTCAGCAATGCTCAAGTTGTCCATGTGAGTGGGAGGAATTTTGGGAAACACTGCCCTGGGAAATGATCCTCATAACATGTCCACTATGTTGCCATAGTGGTTATAAGAGCAGGTTAAGAAACATTTCTTCCAAATATATTAAGATAAATCTTATTGCCAGGGGCATGGGGAGGACATGCAAGGTGAAATAGCTCAAGGTTTAGAGATCATCTTTCCCAATAAAATAAAATAATATAAAAACCCGTGCACGTGCAGACGCGGGTTGCATTCGCTTCAGGATGCGAACGGGGCTCCGGAATGGATCCCATTCGTATCCAGAGGTACCACTGTATAAGCACAAGTTGGAGCACTGCAGCTAGTTTCAAATCAACTCAAAACTTGATTCTGTGTTGAGATTCCCGCATTGCAGAGTGTTGGACTAGATGACCCCTGGGGTCCCTTCCAACTCTACAATTATTTGATTCTAACAACAAGTCTTAGGAGGTGGCAGAGGGCCCCAATACCTTCTACCTATGCTCAGGGGCACTCAGGCTTGTTTCTCTTGCCTAAGAGTTTATTGGAAACTCCTGGAAGAGGCAGGCATTTAGACAGATGTGTAAGTTCAGAGGTGAAACTGCAGAGTGCAGGGTCATCATTCCAAAGGATGCAACATTGCCGTAGTGCCATACTTTGTGACTGGGTCTTGGAACTCATGGGTGTATCATCCTGCTTTTTAGTGGGTCTTTTCTTTATCAGATTCTATATGTCATTCATTTTTCAGTACAATTTGCTTTTAAATATATCAAAACAAAAGCTATGTATATTCACATTTTATATGATAAATGTCTTCCTTAGTATTGTACCCACAGCCAATTTACTTTTTGTTAGCTCTATCTTTAATTGATCTCTAAATTGATTGTCACTAAAAATGTACAAGAACAACACTGTGCCTTAAGAAACCAGTTTTAAATGCAGTGCACAGAGGTAGTTAAAATAGTTTTTTACCTGGTGAATAGTTTTTTACCTGGTGAATGCAACCCCTTGTCAATACGAAGTCAGCCTTGTAAAAGCACATTCGTGCCAACAAGGTTGCATACCAGCTTATTTTGTAAATGAATGAGAGAATGAACTTACCCTATTCTGACCTCTTTCAGTTTCAGGAGGTGTTGATATGAATGTGATCCATATATTCTGTAATTTGATTGCCTGCACTTTGTTCTTGTAACTAGCACTAGAGGCATGAAAAAGGAGTGAGGCTCAATGAACAAAGCCTTCCTTCAATCCCAGCCCCCACTCCAGTTTTTAAAAGAGCTGGCTTTGGAAAGAAACATATTGGTTGTTTGACTGTTTCTTCTTTAATAAAGAAGAAACACTTATTTTCTGTTTCCTTTACCAGAAAAAGAAATTGTGAAACTAGAGTGTCAAGTCAGCTCTTCCTTCCAGGCCCATGCAGTATTATGAAAGCACTTAAGCATTTAGAACATGCTAAGTCCCATGAATTATTATAGGCAGAATGAAGTTCATCCATCAAGAATTATGAGGAAAATACAGTGGGTTGGTTCCAGAGTTGTTCTGGTGCTGGAGGGAGGGGGCAAGGAGACAAACACTGCCAATTCCTCTTCTCCCTGAGGCCACGGCTTCTCCAGAAAAGCAGGTCAAAGAGGGTTGGAGGACCCTTTAAACAGAAATAATAATATAGGTAAAATGTGTTTCATAGTTTCTAATAAAGTTCACAAGAGAGATGTGGCTGAAATATGTTCATATTTCTTTCAGTCTTGTGGAAATGGACATACAACTAGATCCCTAGTGAGTGAAAAGAATAGAACACACACCAATCCACCCACTGGCCATGTTAATTAATCATCCTGTATGCCATTCTGTATGGCCATGGCCACAGTCTCTAGTGGGAAAACATGCAACAGAGTGGAAGATATTCCCTCTTTTACCACTCTTTAATCCTATGAAGAATTTTATGCATGTCTTCTCAGAAGTCAGTCCTATGAATAGTGGCTACTCCCAGAGAATTATGCATAGCATTGCAGCCTAAGTAAATAAGGCACATCAAGTTATCCAGAGGATCATTTTCTTAGACTTTGAATACATGCATCTATACACACATACATATGCGTTTTCTTGGTATATTTTACATAAGTGATAATATATGATTGCACAGAATAGCCGTAATAGCTTTTGTTTCTCACAGGAATGCAAATATATCCATTGTGTCTTTAAGTGCGCATAAAAAAAAAATACAAAACCTGGGCACAGGTATGCTTATTAAATGCTTTTTTGTTGTTTCAGGAAATTTGCCATATGAATATAAAATAGTGATTGCTGGGAATCATGAACTGACATTTGATAAAGAATTCATGGCAGACCTTGTTAAACAGGATTACTACCGTTTTCCCTCTGTGTCCAAATTGAAACCAGAGGACTTTGACAATGTTCAGTCACTTCTGACAAACAGTATTTACTTGCAAGACTCTGAAGTAACAGTCAAAGGATTCCGAATATATGGTGCTCCTTGGTAAGTCTCAGTTTAAACTTTATTTGCTTGTGTGTGTGATTAGTTCAGCAATATGCAAAAATTCCTACACTGACAAGTTCTGTTGATTCTGCTGTAAAAGTGTTGAAAATGGTTTTCAATAGTTGTTCCTATGATCTTCTCAATATTTGCTTGTTGGCTTGCTTTCTTGTTTTTTTATAAATTATTAGAACCCCAGATTTACATGATAAATGCTAGAATAATTTGTATTTGATACGGAAAGTTACCAAAATTTTTGTGTTTTGGTTTTAGTATTTTTAGCTGACAATTTTCAGACTTTGGATCCTAAAATTCTTGTTTTATATATCTTTAGATTGATAGTCCAAGATTTGGAGGAGAGAGTAATACACTGGTATTATGGAGAAAATGGTTGAATATTGTAAATCAGCTTAAGGCCAACATGCTATGGTGGGATATAAAACTAAAATAAAATCAGACAAAACATGAGCAACTATAAAAACTGGGACAGTCTTGTTTTAGTGACTATAGTAAAGACTGCATTTGTTTGACACTGAGTAAATGATGTTAGAAAAGGAGCACTGTTGTTTATACCAACACTGCAAATTGTTTCTGTAAAACTACCCCAAGGCCACCTGGTTTAGTGTGATGCTTTCTGAAAGAGACTGATATTGAAGGCTATTGTATGCCTGCTTGTTCTCCCAACACTTTTGTGGGTAATTTGCTGATTAGATACTGCGTGTTTTTGAGCTCTTTGTTCCACCATCTATGTCTCTGCTGATTATAACTGAGGTCTTCCTCATTTAACTGAATGTGAACTGAAATCAAATGCTTTCTTCCTTGGGCAGAGCAGACAGTAGGAAGTTGGGATGCCATAAGAGGCAGTGCAGATCTCTGCAGAGGACAGAGTGGGGCTGTCTGTGGCTAATGGCACCATTGTATACCGAGGAAACCCAGACTAGCATTTGTCAGCGGCTCAGATATGATTTACACCATATACTGTTTTTCTTGCTATTAGCATGTTTCCATGGCCAAGTACTGTGTCTGAGCCAATTGCCTATGTCATCTCTTCCTTGCAGAAAGTATACTCATCAACTTAGTATTATCACGTACTTATGTGTGGAGCATTTCAATAAAACAAGTTGCCTTTGCTCGTTTTCTACAGTTCTTATATTTCTTCCTCCCATCTCTCATATGGATTGTCTGAACCTTTCATTGTAACTGGCTATGAGGAGGCCATCATCTAGTGATGGACCAGAAAAAAGTCATCCACTGGCATACAACCCACGGGTGTACTAGTTGCCAACTACTCACATACAGTGGTACCTCGGTTTATGAACTCAATCCTTTCCGGAAGTCCATTCTTAAACCGAAACCATTCTTAAACTGAGGCGCGCTTTCCCTAATGAGGCATCCTGCTGCCAGTGCCCTTCCACCATTCGGATTCCGTTTTTAGACCGAGGTAAAGTTTGCAAACCGGGACACTACTTCCAGTTTTGTGGAGTTCGTAAACCAAATAGTTCATAAACAGGGCTGTTCTTAAATCGAGATACCACTGTGTGTGTGTGTGTGTGTGTGTGTGTGTGTGGAGAGAGAGAGAGAGAGAGGGAGAGAGAGAGGGAGCGCACCTACCTAAATTTAGGTGGGATTTGTTTTAAAATGCAAGTATGGAGTTTCACATTCCCTTACATAATTCCTGTTTGGAGCAGTGAACAAAGTGAAAAATTTGATGGCAACCTGTTTGAATATTACATTTCTCCTTTATAAAAGAAAATAATTTGTAAACAGAATGCTTACTGCTTTCTGAGACTTGGAACCTACTTTTTAAAAACCTGTATTCGGAAGCTTTTATATTCTGCATGCATGAAAGTAACATCTTAAAGTTATAAAATCTTAAGTGACAGAAAATTGCGAAATATGTTTCCTAACCAGAGACTGTGAGCATTGAAAATGGCCTCAGAATGACCTTCTTCTTTCAGCAGAAGTAGTTGAACTCTTAACTCTGTCTCATAATGGATTCTACCCATTCATATTTGGATTACCTAGAGCAGAACCTCTAAATGGCAGGGATTGCACTGCAGAAAGCAACCATTTTGTAATTTTGGGGCTGTATTGACTTGCTGGAAAGTTGCTCATCACTGCATTACGGTAGTAGATGGAGCTAGACCAGAAGTGGGGACACAATTTCATGTGTACACAAACAATAAAAGGAAGCAGATACATATATTTAGTAACACCAGTTGAGCCTTATCTTCTATTTTCTCTATGTACGCTATTTTCTCCCACAGGATGAAGGTTTTCCTCCCATGCTCTTAATTTGGGTTGAACTAATTTGTGTAAAACTATTATGAATTTCAGTAAATTTATGTTCAGAACAACTAGTGGTAGGGAAATTGAGAAGTGATTTTTAATTCAAGTCCTATAGGTTAAGGAGACTGGTGAGCATGTTTGGGGAATGCTTCGCAATGAGACTCTCACAGCAGCTTTCAGTTAATTTAGGTCAGTTCTAGGGCAAAAATAAAATCCAGATTTAACATCCAAACCATCTCTCTATGACTCAAGCTGAAAAGGGAAACAATGACATGAGATGCAGAATAGCACTGGGCGATATATCAGTATATCACCCAGGACCGGTATGGGGGGGAAGAGACTGCGATGACAGCTTCACTCAGCGGTATATCGCTGGTGAAACCATCATCACTCTTGAGTCCCCTCTGCCTCCAGCACCCAGCACGCTGAGGAAGAAACAAACCAGCTGAAAGCTGGAGGCAGAGGGACTCAAGCAGTGGCAGTTTCACCAGCGATATACCTCCCCAAGTACATCCAGTACGGGTCATATGACACACTGAGCTAACATCCGGTGCTCAGTACAGAGAATAGGCTCCACCTTTTCTCCAACAGTACATCTGCACTGTTTTGCATTCCAGCCATCTGGAGCTGGCTTTTGCCTTGGTGCTTTTTCCTGACAATACCTCTGGTGAAACTGCCATTGCACTCTGCCCTGGCAGAGGGAGAAAAAAGCAAATACAGCTTGTTCCCCCCTTGCTGCTTTAAACGGCTTGGCTGAGGAGCGTGCTGCTGCCCTTCCCTCAGCAAAGCAGTTTTACGGAGCCCCGCAGGAGCCAGTGGCGGGATGGGGGCTCCGTTAAAGTGCCCCCCTCCCCTGCTGAGAGAGCCCGACCCTGACCCCGCTTGCACGGGGAGCACGATCGGGGCTGCAGCCTTGCTTGTCAACCGCCTGGCTTTCATCCCAGAAAGATTGAGCCCACCCTCCTGATGGAAGACAGCCAGGTGGTGTAGGGACTCTTTTATGTTGCTGCTGGCAGGCCCAGCGCTTGCCAGCAGCCCATCTTCACAAGGCGCAGATAGGGTGGCTTTGCACCCCGTGCCTTGTGGACTTCGCCCAGAAGGGTGGGCCACATCTTCTCCTGGGGTGAAAGACCCACGGACAAAAGAGGCAGCACACCTGCACAGGCTAAGGCAGTCTATCGCACGGAACCTGACAGGCTCAGTGTGCTTGGCTGCTGCCGCCTGGTCTATCTTCGAGGAGTGGGGGGCGAGCAGGCAAGGCAGTTCGCCTGCCCTTCACGCCAGCGAAGGTGGAGGCAGCCTGGCCAAGGAACCCCAAGGTCCTTGCTGGTTGTGTGCAAGCGGCAGGGAACCTGGGGCTCACTCAGCTGGGGGCAGGAGCCTTTCTGCCCACCAGCTGAGCAGCAGGCTGGGGCCAGCTGTATTGGTTACAGCCTGCAAGGCACCCAGGTGAAAGAGCCTTAGCTCCCATGGTGAGAGCTGTGGCAGTGTCATCCGGCTCCTCACTAGCTGAGGCCAATGCAGCTTTTTACAACATCGCCGTTTATCGTCAGCCAAACATTACGGTTTATCACCAAATCACGATGTTTGGCTGATTTGGCGATTCACCACGATGTTGAAAACCCTGGGATTCATTGTCTGCCTTGACACACTGAAAATGTAATGTCTTTGAACTCCCCTCCAACTAACAATTCATCTTCCGTTTGGAGGCATGTAACACATCTTGATGTCAGTTTTTAGCTCTGAAACAGCTGGGTGGGAGTATACGTATTGTTCAGATGGAAACAGGATCATAAGGTGGGGAAGGAAGGAGAGCTTTATCTCTTCCCAGATGCAAACCCCCCCACCACCACTGAAAATAGTCTCACCACATGGTTACATGGCTTAATATTTTATGTATTAATTTTATATTAAAAAGTATTTCACCAAACACCAACATATTAAACAATACAAAATCCATTCAAATAAAACAGCAAAAAAGAAAAGAAAAAATAGAAACCAGGCAACTACTTACTGCTAACTTGTTGTTGTTGTTTAGTCGTTTAGTCATGTCCAACTCTTCGTGACCCCATGGACCAGAGCACGCCAGGCACTCCTGTCCTCCACTGCTTCCCGCAGTTTGGTCAGACTCATGTTTGTAGCTTCAAGAACAGTCTCCAACCGTCTCGTCCTCTGTCATCCCCTTCTTCTTGTGCCCTCCATCTTTCCCAACATCAGGGTCTTTTCCAGGGAGTCTTCTCTTCTCATGAGGTGGCCAAAGTATTGGAGCCTCAGCTTCATGATCTGTCCTTCCAGTGAGCACTCAGGGCTGATTTCCTTAAGAATGGATACCATTCTTACTGCTAACTACTGATCCCCAACTTTGTTTGTCAGAATTAAATTCTTGACCATGAATTATTATTATTATTTTAAAAAAGAAAAAAATTGTACCAAACTTAAAGGCCACGATTCACCTGTTTTTATGAGCAACTTGTGTACCCAGAAGAAGTTTAATCCAGCCTGTTCTCTAGGGCATCCACTCAGCTCAGTTAAGCCCCTTATCCAATCAGGATGCTAGTGTTTACCTTTAAAGACCTAAATGACTTTGAACCAAATAAAATGAAGAATGGCTCCTCCCATAACAGTGTGCTCATGTATTAGGATTTTCGGATGAGGCCCTTCTTTTGAGTACCATCAGTTGGTGATATCTTCCCCAGGATGTTCAACTGGTGCTGACAGGCCAGTCTTTTTGGTGCCAGGTCAAACTATTTTTATTTGCCCAAGCATTTTAAACTGGCTTTATTGGCTGTCTAACTTTTTAGTTTTGTACGTTGTGACTTGCCAGTATTATTGTTAACAGCAGTGTTTCTCAAGTATCTTAAGATCTTGTGTGTGTCCAAAAACATGTGCAATGTAAGTAAAAAATTAGGTCACACAATTAAAATACATTTAGAAATTCAAATGAAATAATTAGGGGAGCTAGGTTTGAAAGAGGCATTTTTATGTTAGCTAAAAACAGGCATGGGTTTAACATGTTGAGAAATACTGGTTAAGCGTCTTGCTTGATTGTGGAAATCACCAGGATGAAAGGAAGCTTAGAAGTATTTAAAATAAATAAAATGGTATATGGATGGATGTGCATACGTATGGCATTCTGGAGGAAAGTTTCTTATTGAACAGACTTAACGATACTATACACATGCACAGATTTCATACTGGATCAGACAAAACCTGATGCTGAGTGTGAGAGTTTATGACAGATCTTTTTTCTAAAGTTTTATTTTTTATGTGCACCTATGTTGCACCTATTTACGGATATCTTGAATCTTATTGAGGAGGAGGTGGTGCAGCTGCAGTGGCTGAAAAGATTATTGGGCCCTAAAATGAGACATGCTGACAAGTTCATTTGGAATTTGGGGGAGGGGTCCTCATTCACTGGTATAGTTAGTGGTTTTCATTTCATGAGAGGGATCAAACCACGAATAACAGCTGCAGCTCTTAAGAGTTTTTAGCCTGTCAAGAGGTTTCTAAAGAGTAATTGCCATCAAATTGGGAAAACTGAATATAACCCATATATTTAGAAAATGTAAATTGCCAACTCAGTGCAGCTATAGCAAAGAAATATCAGTCTGTATTCATTACAGGTGATTTCTCACGGTACATCTGAAAGCTTTTTACAGACCTAAGAGAATTCAAGTAGTGCCTCCTAACTTACAATTTAATAGAATGTGTATGTGGAAAATAACTTACAAAACACAGGAGCATTCATGTGCGTTTGCAATTGGAGTGAGCAGCGGTGCATATTTATAGTCTCTAGTGTGTAGAAAAATTGAGCTTTGTCTGATGGGCCTGGTAGTATTTAAAGCCATTAGATGCAGAGTTTCATTTCTGAAAATTAAAATATAGCCCCTGTAAAAAAAGTAAGAATCTCTATAGAGTTGATACATGACCTGATTTTTCCCTGCCCTCTATAAATTATATTTAATTTTTTATTTTTAAAATTTAAAACCACCCTTCATCCAAACATGGATTTCAGAGTGGTATACAGAAACTTTTTAAATTACAAAATATTGCAACACAAGCCAACGTAGTTTGGACTAGATGACCCTCAGGGTCCCTTTCAACTCTACGTCTATGATTCTATAAAATTAAGTGGAGGGAGAAATTAAACTAGTTGAAAGTACCATAATTTAAAATGACTGGGCAAATTAATATTTTTTCTCTTGGCACCAGAAAGAATACAGTTATAGAATCAAGAGGTGACATTTTAATGTGATTATGTCCATACATGCACATATGTTATTAGTGTAATCCTGGCCCAGACATGAACATCACTTTAGGATAGAGTACATGTGATTTTAAGCTGCTCATCTATACTGTGAATTGCTAAGGGGTTTTGTAGTGAGAACTGATACTAGAACCTCTGATAGTGTTTAGTTGGGCTGCCTAATGTGGCAGAAGGGCTCACTAACTGTGCTGGACATGTCTCAAAGACAGGCAGGGTGGGCAGAAGGAACTATAAGAGTATTTAATCTCCCAAAGTAAAATGCCACTTCTTTGGCATATAAACACAACAAATCACAGTCAATTCAACACTCAATCCAAACCCAGCAGAAAATAATCAAGGAATAAAACAAATATCAGCAATAGGAAACAAGAGATTTAGCACACCAAAATTTAACGTGCATGACTCCTCTTCCAATGTCCATATTCAATGTTTGGTCTTCCCTCAAGCATGTAATGCATGAAGGAAACTGCGGTGTCATCAAATTCTTAGTTTTAAAAACTGGACCCCTCCCAAATGAAATTCTCCCACCTTCTTCAGGGGTACTTTATATTGCATACCCCACCCCAGTGACTGAAACGCGGTCAGACAAATGTTTCAGATCAGCGCCACCTAAAAGCAAGCTGCAATGAAGCAAAACCTCACGGGAGGTTATTCAAAATCCTAGGCACCTCATCTGAAAAGGCCCTAGCTGAATGACCTCAGGGCCCCCAGAAGGAAAACAGCCTTCTTGTGTGAGGAGGGGACATTCTTGAGATATAGTCTGGTCCCAGGACATGTTGACTTGAGCGTGGAAAGAAATTGGTAACCAGTGTAGCTGAGTCAGTAGTATCCATTGTAGCTCAGTAGTGATTAGTGAAATACAATCTTACCTTTTGGCTCTGAACAAAATCCACATTTTGAACCAGCAGAAGCTTTTGTGCTGTCTTCAGGTGCAGCTTGGGGCGGATTCAAGACTCTTCACATAAAGTACATTCAATGAGCTGCTTTGGCACACCAAACATGGTACCTTGGGGCCTTGTTGGATCCCTCTGGTGTACATTTTACTGTTCTGTGGCTCTTGACAGTGCAAACACTCTTTGCTATGAGGGTTTTATATCTATCATCTATCTATCTATCTATCTATCTATCTATCTATCTATCTAGGGATGCGGGTGGCACTGCGGTCTAAACCACTGAACCTTGGGCTTGCCGATCAGAAGGTTGGCGGTTTGAATCCCCGCGATGGGGTGAGCTCCTGTTGCTCAGTCTCAGCTCCTGCCAACCTAGCAGTTCAAAAGCACATCAAAGTGCAAGTTGATAAATAGGTACCGCTTCACGGGAAGGTAAATGGTGTTTCCGTGCTCTGCTCTGGTTTCGGAAAATCTGTCTACAGACAAATGGCAGCTCCCTCGGCCAGTAAAGTGAGATGAGCGCCACAACCCCAGAGTCGTTCGCAACTGGACTTAACTGTCAGCGGTCCTTTACCGTTACCTTTTTATCTATCTATCTATCTATCTATCTATCTATCTATCATCTATCTATCTATCTATCTATCTATCTATCTATCTATCTAGTGGAAGTATGCTGATCTTGTAACAATCCATTAAATCACTCTCACTTTGTGCATGTGCTCTCTCCCTCTAATGCACATAGTGTAATCTTACCCATATATCAGAAACAACTGAAGGGCTACAAGTTCTCCATCCCTGCTTTGTAACGTGGTCTAAAATAGTTGATTTCATTCAGTCATTTGTCATAATTCTGCATACTGTTTCTTGCCCTAGGAGCCGAGATGGAGGTTCTGCTTTTTTCTACTGCATTTACAATTATATTTTAGTACAAATAGCCATGAAGTTGTTACTGCTTTCCATTGCTTTTTATACTTTCCCTTTACACTGTCAGTAAACCATCAGATTTTTTTTCCAATTATAAGTTGTGTAATGCATCATGGATTTTGCTGACAGTCTTCATGTTCTTGAAATAGCAAGCAAATTAACAGCAGATATTGAGTTGGTAGAATTAGAAAAACCAATTGGCAACTCACATGATAGGCTTCAGATATAGTGATGGAGAGAATGGGTCTCATTTCTTTTATTTTCATAGTCTTATTTGGTAATTAACTGAGGCCTTTTAAAAAAGGAACAGAAACCACCGTGTTCAGCAATAAAGTTTTACATGCCAGTTAGTACTGGGGGAAGAAAATAATGTTGGTTCTGTGCAACTCTGTCAGGAACTCTGGCATTCTTTAGAAGAAATCAGCAGTTTAGGAAAAAAAATATTGGGAAGAATAAGGTCTTGTGTCTCAGTGTTAAACAAATACACATACACTACATAACATAACATAGTTATGTTTTAAGGGCACAGGCTCTTATTTCATTTTTCTTGGCATTTGTTCTTCAGCCGTCTCATTATAAAATTGAAGAATGTTATTCCCTCAGGTCTAAAATTACTAGGGTTTGTTGACGTTTTTTTCCTCTCTGGGAATGTCACTGACTCCTTTTAAATCTTGCTGAGATCAGTTGACTTGAAATTCAACAGTCCTTCTGTTTATTTGAAAATGAAAAGAAAATAGAAATTATAAAGATGTCTTTTTAAAAAAAAGGTAATTCACCTTGATCCAGAGTTATTTGTGCTCTCTAGTATACACATGGACTTCCTGAGCACATGCATTGCTCCATTTCAGTCAAGGGTTCAAAGAGAGATCCATGTGTGCAAAGAAATGCATATCTGCATTTTCTTCTTATATTGGCAATAATGGTGTGTGTGTTGAAGCCCGTGCAAATAGCAGCATTGTATGCCTGGTGCAAACTGCCACATTGAGGTGATGGTCAGTAAGTACGGTACTCTGTGTGTTGACTTTTTTTGTCAGAGAACCATGTGTTTGGTTGGGACTCTACCAGCAGAGAGAGTGGAAAAAATTAAAGCACTGGAATGCCTGCTTGAGGTGGCCATCACAAGATGACTTGAGACAATATTTTTAAAATTGTTGCAAACAGTACTAGCATAAATACTGACTTATATAAGAAAAGTATATCTGAAGGTTGGATTCTTACAACAACAGAAACCCTTATAAACTTGGTTTTCTCTGGTTTTGAATTGTTTATCCCTCTTCTTGCCTTTTTGGTGGGGTGGGGTCCTATTTCTTTTATTCCACATGTGCCTGCTGAATAGATGTGGGCTGCTGTGCATTGCTGTGCACTAGTGTCAGTATGCTTGTCCCTGCAAAACAGGTGGTTGAGGATAGGCTGGTAGGTGTATGATCTATGTTCTCTCTAAAAATCACATTTTTTGTCGTGGTTTTAATCTACAGTGGAACCTCGGTTGTTGAACATAATCCGTTCCGGAAGACCGTTCAACAACCGAGGCGCAATTGCTGGTCGGCAAAATCCATTGAAAAAATGGAGAAATGCACCTCGGAAGCCATTCGACTTCCAAGGCGCGTTCAGAAACGGAAGCATTCACTTCTGGGTTGTCAGCGTTCAAAAGCCAAAATGTTCGACTACTGAGGTTCCACTGTATTTAGAAAGCTCTTTAGGTGGAATGTGTTGGCTATTTAACTGTTACTGCTCTTTATCCTATAAACTGCAGCTACCTATCTTTTATAGGGAGGTGGGTGGCACTGTGGGTTAAACCACAGAGCCTAGGGCTTGCCAATCAGAAGGTCGGCAGTTCGAATCCCCGTGACGGGGTGAGCTCCTGTTGCTCGATCCCTGCTCCTCCCAACCTAGCAGTAGATAAATAGGTACCGCTCCGGTGGGAAGGTAAATGGCATTTCCGTGCGCTGCTCTAATTCGCCAGAAGCGGCTTAGTCATGCTGGCCAAATGACCCGGAAGCTGTACACCGGCTCCCTCGGCCAGTAAAGTGAGATGAGCGCTGCAACCCCAGAGTCGCCCGCGACTGGACCTAATGGTCAGGGGTCCCTATACCTTTATCTATCTTTTAAAGTCCTGTAAAGTCCAAACTAAAACTGTGGCTGGTTTCATTTCAAAAGTGTTGTGTCTGTGTCTTTCTTTTGGCTCTGTCCTGCAAAGTTATTACTATGATGCATGGGAATGTATCCACAAGGAAAATCCATTCCTAGTACCAATTATTGGGGAAGAAATTGTGTGTGTGTGTTATGCATAACCAACATATACTGGGCAGGGGAGGACGGAATACTGTATTATTTTATTACAAGGAAATATTTTTAGACACACCACTGGTCCTATGAGCTACATTCAGGCAGTTTATGGTGTGTCTGTGGATTTGTTGTTGGAGATGGAAGACATCCATTGCATTAAATGCTCACTCTGCCTTTTATTGCCTTTTTATTACTTTTATTGTATTTTACTGTACCCAGATTTGAATTCTATGGAATTTATATTGTGATACCATAAAAGCAATATATAAGAAATAAAGATACATTTTGAAAATGCACTTCACCAGGATCCTTAACATTTTTCAAGTGTTCCATGGTTGGGGACTGGTGGAGTTTGGGACCTACTGGTACAGGTGTATTCTGGTTTTTGGCAATGCTTCTGGTTGTAAAAAGCATGAAAATACAAAAAGTATTTGCTTTGTATTTTTTACTTAAAAGTCCCAAACTTTTTTCGGGTTTTAGGATTTGACACTTGGCAAGTGTATTTTGATTTGTCACTTTTATAGAGAAAAGCACAAGACTGTAGCTTCACCACTGCCTAAAACAAAAGACAAATGAAACCAGCCCTGATTTTCATACTGATTTTGAGGCTAGCATCCTAATACATACATTTGAAATGCTGGTGCTTGCAGAGTTGCAAGGCCTGCTGCATTCCTCAGAGATCACCGCATTAGCTCATTTTATGTACTGTACGCTCTCCATTTGGAATGAGCAAAATAAAGCCAACTGTGATTAGGAAGTTAATTATATTTCATGCCAAATTCAAGCATCCCCTCTTAATGAGAATAACATTCTGTTTCTCAAGGTGTGAGTCAGACCTGCTTTGAGGGATCTCTTTTATTTTCTTTGTGTGTACCTCCTCCCAGTAAAATACAAGAAACTGGCAGCAATCCATTACCGGTACTTCATTATCACTGTTCGTACTTTTCTGCATTTCATTTCTTTCTGATTTCACTGTTTAGAACTCCCCCACCTCCCGACCCATGTGTATAATATACCAGTATGCATTTGATGAAGTTTAGCCCACAAAAGCTTCTGCTATAATAAATATGCCACAAATCATAAAATGCCACAAATCTCAATCTCTCTCTCTCTCTCTCTCTCTCTCTCTCTCTCTCTCTCTCTCTTTTGCTGCTGCAGTGGACTAAATTGCTACCCTTCTGGTAATCTGTATTGACGTTTCTGTTGCGATTACCAAGCTTTTAATTATCTTGCTTCCCTGAATTCCATTCTCCTCAAATTTTTATCTAACCCAAATGTCCTGCAACCAAAAATAGCCATTGAGAAAGTGGATACTGTCTGCCTTCTCTGAGAAGCCACCAACGGGAAAAGGACCCATTACACAATAGCTACCAGTTAAGACATGGAAGCTCCTGTCTCCCTTGTTTGTTGTTCAGAGATGGTAGCCTTTCATTCCCATCATACTCCCTCCCCAGCTGCCTTTAGCTATTCTTCGTATTACCTGTTCATTGCCATTTCCAGTTTATTGATGCCTAACATAAAGACTCCCACCCAGTCTTCTACCATAGTCATATTTGGCAAAATGAAAACATTTGGCTTTTCATCTTGGTTAACCTTATTATCAGGAAGAACAGTTTTACAGTGAAAGCCTGTCTACTCAGAAATAAGTACTGTTAAGTTCAGTGGCACTTACTGCAGGTAAGTGCTTATAGGATTGCTGTTTTAATAACTGAAATGAAGAGCCTGGGACATGGGTAGGCAAACTAAGGCCCAGGGGCTGGATCCGGCCCAATTGCCTTCTAAATCTGGCCCGTGAACTGTCCGGGAATCAGTGTGTTTTTACATGAGTAGAATGTGTGCTTTTATTTAAAATGCATCTCTGGGTTATTTGTGGGGCATAGGAATTCATTCTTCTTTTTTTCAAAATATAGTCTGGCCCCTGACAAGGTCTGAGGGACAGTGGACTGGACCCCTGCTGAAAAAGTTTGCTGACCCCTGGCCTAGGAGGACTGCATCTGGTTTCAGAATTGTGCTTCTGTGTTACAGTAACTTATGCCATTAATCTCATTCTTCTGTTAAGACTCCCACACAGTTGGTGTCACACTTGTCACTTTCACAAATCATGTGTGGTCACTTATATCACATATGCTCATTACTGATGACTAAGGAGTAGTGGAGCTTGGAAATGCCTGCAGCAATCAGGAAATGCATTTTTTTTTTTAGCAGGTGCCAGTTGAACAGAAATATGGCTGAAGCAAAAAGCAAACAGTCATGACATTTCACACTGTTTTCCCTTCCTTTTAAATCTGCAAAGCACAGACTGACAATCCCAAAGCATATAAACTGATCATCATTTTGGAATGAAAATTAATTTAGCATGGAGTATCTTCAAGCCCTAGTTTTTGCCTCTGGTGGTGCCCCTGTGGTTTTTCACTTGTTTGTAAACGATAAAAAGTCAGGGGATGAGTAGGAAGGTTTGCAAGTTTGCTGATGAAAATATAAATGCAAAATAAATAACGGGTTGCAGACAGTGTTGACAACTGGCCTCCTGTCAGGTGGTGGTTGAGAGGTGTTCTGTCATAGACAGAAGGGAGTTCCTCACTGCGAAGCCTACAATAGGAATACATAATTCTTCAGGATGCTCTCCTTGCCAGAAAAAGGTGTAGCTCTTCTCTCGGAGGCAGCCATTTGAAGCGAGTCAAACAAAATAGTATATATAATAAAGAAAATGCTGAAGTTGAATGCATTCAAAACAGTGCAAAACCATTATGTAGATGTGATTGAAAACATTTTTCTTTCCGTATTCAATAGAAGGGCTTCAGTGTATTATTACACATTTATCTTTTTTCTTTAAATCTAAGCTAATGAGTCAGTTCTGCTATATAGGCAAAGTCCCATGTTTCCTCTCTCTGTTCTTTAATAGATTGATTATATTGTTGATAATCTCTATTTCCCTGCCGGTAACATCCTGGCAGCAGTTACCAGATATGAAATAATTTCTTTGTACCTTACTAGAGCACTACATAATTAGCAAAACAAAACAAAAAATAATGCCAAAAACAGAGTAGTGAAATTTAATATTTATCATACATGAATTATGTATAACTTGGTTTGAATTCTCTTCTCTCCATCCACTAACCAGTGAGAATTTATACATATGTGATATTATAAAATACAGCCTTTTCAGGATGGTCATCCAAAGAAGTTAATTACAACTTTGAAACAACCCAACTTAACTGTTAGTGTACCCATTTATGTTGCTACAAAGCAATTTTATGAAACACCACATTTTCAGAAAAATAAAATTTGCCATGGAAAAATATAGGGAGGATTCAATGTTGTGCTTTTCTGATTGTTCTGTCAGTGTAAGCGTTTTGGCTTCCCAGATGGAATGATCCACCCTCTGCATGCTGATTTGTTGTTTTTTCAGGTTCTCCTGACTCACCCAAGCTAAATTCAGGAGGTGTAAGGAGGGTGGGCCAGAGAAGGAGGAGAAGCCCCATAGCTCAAGCAGAAGTCCTCGTGTGGGCTTTAGCAGACAGGACTCAATAGTTGAATCCTGCCCACAGGGCAGACTCATTTAAACGAATAAACTAAGTCGTATACATTATCAGTGGGTCTCCTCTGAGTAGGACTAGCACTGAATACCACCCATAGCGGTAGAAAATTATTTCTTAGAAAATATTGCTAGTATGCTTACATTGATTAACACCAGCAGATCAGCCTTCTTCCGAAGAATTTAACTCCCCAGAAACAGAACTGATAACATAGCAATATTTTATGCATATATCCTATTCATTGTGACAATTATGTATGCAGAAGAATCAAGAGAGAGCATGCAATAGTCTTGCCTTTGTTTCTTTAGACAGGAATGTCCTTAATAATTCCTGTGATCTAGAGATATAAAAGTGAAAAAGGCTTTGCGACAAAAAATGTAATACAGGTAACTCACAACTGACATGCTTTTAGCATGTGTGATTTTCAACTTCATGCGTTTGAAGGCTGGCTGATTGAAATCACATAAATTAAATGCACAGAAGTCAAAGAGCTTAAAAGCACTTTTGGTGTAGGGTTTTTCCTGCTTGGGTATAGCTTTTAAGCTGTCTTCTTTGCTTACCAGACTCTGGGAGGCTCACACAAGATCTCGTGGGAACTCAGTTGCGCGAGATCTCACTAGAGCCTGAGTGGGAGTCTGCCGAAGCCCGGCAAGCAAGGCAGAGAGCTTCAATGCTTTCTCACTTGCTTGAGGGGCAGGGTAAGACCTATTCAGTGTGATGGCTCCAGCAGGTAAGATTGCTCACCTTGACAGCAGTTCCAAAGGGATGGTTTGAGTATATGGGTTTTTGCAGATACACCCCATCCCTGGAACATAACCCCTGCATAAGATGTGAGATACTTGTGCTATGTGGATATTCAATGCAAAAAAAACCCCCAGTCAAACACAGGATGATTGGGTGATCCTGACTATTATTAATTTGGCAACACAGAACATTTAAATTCAGTATTATTATTCCCCACCTTTTCCCCTGACAGAACTCAAAGCAGCTCACAGATCAATATGAGAAACACAATAATTAAGAAACAATTAAACATTGATAAAATTAAAACTAGAAAGGGACCCTGACCATTAGGTCCAGTCACGGACAACTCTGGGGTTACGGTGCTCATCTCACTTTACTGGCCCAGGGAGCCGGCGTACAGCTTCCGGGTCATGTGGCCAGCATGACTAAGCTGCTTAAACTACTTAAATTATACAAATAATTACACTAAAAGCTGCACAGCACTGGCCCTTTCATTAAAAGCAGTCAGCTCCAAGCCTGTTGGAAAAAGAAAATATTCACCTGCCTGCGGAAGGACAACAAGGAGAGAGCCAGTCTAGTTTCTCATGGGAGGGAATTCAAAAATAAGGAATTATTCACCAATGAATAAAGTAATAATGCTCCAACAAAACTAGTGCATAATTATCCATAAAGAAGACACACACAAAGAGGAATTTAGATATATTTGACATATGCATGATTATAGACAACACAGTCTAGTTATGCATGATTATAGACAACACAATCTAGTTAGTTTTAAGATCATATTATGAAATCAATGAATAAAGGAAGTGGAGTAGATTTTATTTTGTATTTGCTTTAACGAAGCTTCTTTTGTCGTACTTTGAATAAAATCCATCTAATAGTTGCCTCAGATTGGCTTGATAGGTGAAATGCCACATGACTAGACAGGAGATGCAGTTAAATAATGGGATGGATGTGTGGATTGTACTCTCAGGAAAGCTGGTACTGGATCAAGTTTTACTTATTTAACAAGATGCAGGGTTCTGCATGCCCCAGTGTCATGTTTAATGTCATACATATAACCTGTATGAAATAATACATGGCTAAATGTCATTTGCTGTGGCTGCCATCATTAAGTAAACAATCATTAAATTCCCTTCGGATTTATTTTAGTGATCTGGAAAAAGAGTTACATACAGCCTTCATTACTTTTACAGGATAAGCTGAGAGGTATGAAAGCAAAACAGACCAATTCTGCCAAAGGATCTAGTCAACAATCCTCTGTGGGGCGGGGGTGGGGGGAGAGGGAGAGACAGAGAGGGCATGCATAAAAATATGGGGAAAGAGTCACCCTGGATCAAATGAAAAACTTATAATTCTGTATGAATAAGTTGTCAGCAGCCAGAGTCATTCTTGCCTACAGTCGGAAAGACTTTGCAGAAGTAGATTTAGAGCTATGGTATTTCAAGGTATAGTAAGTTACTTTATTAGAAAAATTAAGCCCCAAAATTAGAGAAGCCAAAGGTCAAAAAAATAAATAAAATTAAACTATTGAATCTACTTGGTCTTATTTTCTGTGCAGTTCATGGCCATTTTGGCTTTTGCGGTGGTGAATTCTTGTTTTTATAGAATTCTTCCCCCCATTCACTATAGCCAGGAAACAAGACAATATTAAGATAGCATATAAAGCAACAATGTAACTCTGTCATACCTATCAACTTCCATGTGTGTGCGTGTGCCTTTTTCCTTTGTACTTTGGATTTGTTTCTAAACTTGGTGTTTGTGTGTGTTGTTCTTGTCATTGCTGTTGTTTTCCTTGTAATTCATATTCTGTATTGTTCTTGGAATTCATGTATTGAAAAATGTTTTTAAAATTATATTTAAGAATTATAAGGATTGGGATATTTAACAAAAGATGGGGGAGAAATATAGTAAAAAAAGAGTTACAGTGGTACCTCGGGTTAAGTACTTAATTCGTTCCGGAGGTCTGTTCTTAACCTGAAACTGTTCTTAACCTGAAGCACCACTTTAGTGGCAGTCCGGCTGCCACCACGCCGCCGGAACACGATTTCTGTTCTCATCCTGAAGCAAAGTTCTTAACCCGAAGCGTATGTAACCTGAAGCGTATGTAACCCGAGGTACCACTGAAACTCAGCTGGTATCACCTAAAGAGGCATCTGTAGCCTGATGCATCTATCAGGAAGGAGATGCTTAGGGCCAAGGACTGGTACTCCATTTTGAGCCTATATTTCATTTTGGAAATAGTATTGTTTGAGCAGCTCCTGTTTAAGATACTACTGTTCAGTTATCAGTACTTCTATAAGCTCTTCTTATCCTTTAAGTGGCCATTGGTTTAGCGAAAGTAAGGGAGAGAGAATCCATAACAGGGCTGAGCTATCAGACTGACCTGCCCTGCCCGCAATGAAGATTAGTTTGGCTTAATGTTTAGCATTTAACCCAGCCACATTTTATTTATTTAGACATTTATTTATTAACTGCCCATACTGTGTGTGGTTTCCAAATAAAATATATTGCAATAAAATATTGAATACTCTAAAGTTAAACAATCAGATATATACAAATCAATACATGTGTTGGCAGAGTGAGCAAGAAGTGCAGTTGTAATGTTTCAGGAGGCAAGACCTTTGTTCATCTAAGTATAGCTGGCCACCAGAAGGGCCTGTTTCCAAGCCTGTTCATCCCAGGATTGTCAGTGCCAACAGGGGCCCTACCTGATGCTGCCACCAATCACTCCCTCTTGCCATGGTTCTTTAGCTGACAGGCCACAGTTAAGGATGGGAGGCGACTAAGATGCTACTTAGCTCTGTTCCACAATGGGCAGGCACTTTCTTAGATCCTCCATTGTCAAGCATTGCATCTCAGGAAATCTAAACATGGCCACTTGCCACAAAGCAGGTCCACGTAGTAGTTTTGCTATCTCCCATTCAAATATATTACCAGCTCAACAGGATGCAGGGTGAGGTGGAGAGTGAGTGACTGGCATCAACAGCAAGCATTACCAGTACTGGACAGGAGCCATGATGGCAGGGGGTGGGGGTGGTGACAGGAGCAGCATCAGGCAGGGATCCCAACTTCAGTAATTGCTTCAGAAGCAATGGGCAGGGACCCATTTGTCTGTATCATGCCAAGGCCCACTGAAGTCTGGCTCTGGCAGAAGGTATTCTTCAACCAATACTTATTAGACAAGACTATAGATTAGACAGGGGGTGCAGGTGGCGCTGTGGTCTAAACCACTGAGCCTCTTGGGCTTGCCAATCAGAAGGTCAGCGGTTTGAGTCCCCGCGACAGAGTGAGCTCCCTTTGCTCGGTCCCAGCTCCTGCCAACCTAGCAGTTCGAAAGCATGCCAGTGCAAGTAGATAAAAAGGTGCCACTCCAGCAGGAAGGTAAATGGCGTTTCCATGTACTGCTCTGGTTTCAGTGTTCCGTTGCGCCAGAAGCAGCTTAATCATGCTGGCCACATGACCCCGAAAAACTGTCTGCAGACAAAGCTCCCTCGGCCTGTAAAGCGAGATGAGCGCCGCAACCCCAGAGTCATCTGCGACTGGACTTAACTGCCAGGGGTCCTTTACCTTTTTTTAATATAGATTAGACAAGATTTCAGCTAAACATTAGGAAGAACTTTCTGACAGCAAGAGCAGTTGAACTGAACAAGAACAGACTCCCTTGGGAGTTTTGGACTCTCCCTCATTGGAGGTTTTTAAAGCAGAGGTTGGATGGCCATTTGTCATATATGCTTTAGTTGAGATTCCTGCATTGCAGGGGGTGATTCTTGGGGTCCCTTCTAACTCTTCAATTCTGTTATTCTATATGGAATATATGGACATGTAGGATAGTGAACCTTCCTGCAAAGCATCTGAAAATATTCCAGATGACACAAGCCAAGCAGTTCTGGGTTTCTACATATCTAATATGGCCCTATGCAGAGAAAAGATCAGAAAAAAGCATCACTACCAATATGCCAACATTCCTGGCACAACTAAGGGGTATATTGAGCCTCAAATGAGTATGAGCATCATGTAGGAAAAGAAATTACTGCAAGCAATGAAAGAATTTCGTTAAATTTCACCACATACTGGTCACCACCTCTGCTTCTTTGGACCCTAAAATCAGTCCCACAGCATTCCCTGCATAATAGTCTTAGGGGTAATTCTGAGGTGAGCTAGGGGTCGGGCATGGGGGCTCCTGTGATGGTGAGGGTGGGAGTTTGGGCCCTCATTGGCTTGCCAGCCCTGAGTGGATATATGGTAGCTGGAGGAGGCAGCAAGGCAAAGCTAGGCCCGGGCTGCTGCTGCTGCTGCTGTTGCCGCCACCTTGGGCCGCACAGAGTCGAGAGGCAAGGAGACAGGTTGGCTGCAGGGTTCCTGTTTTAAACTGGCTCCATTGGCTCTTCCTGCATGTCCTGGCCTTGGCTTGGACCTGGCCAAGAAGCCCCACTGCACACCCAAGCAGAAGTAGCTGGAGGAGGCGACCATTACACTGTGAAATACTTGATAATTGGGGGCTGATCATCTCTGGATTTATGGTGCTAAGTTCCATAAGCATCTGCAGGATCTCTGACTGAGGCATGAAAATGTTGCTGCTGGATTTGGATAGCCATCACACTCTTCAAGAGAGATCATCATAAACTGCAGTTTGGAGGCCATATCCTGGTCTAGGCTGGCTCCAATTAAAGGCCAGGAATTCTAGGCAGTACATCATGTAGAATTTCTGTCAGTAACATTGATTACACTGAGCAACAGTCTCCAGGAGGAAATTACAGAGCCTCATTGCTTGAGTTATTTAAAATTAGAATGGACAAGCACTCAAGATGATAGTACTGAGAACAATTCGGCACTTGGAAGACAGCATAATAGGAGTTTTCTATCTCTAATACCCCAATATGAGCTCAAAAGACAATAAGCAGAGAGACAACCCTCTGCAAAATTAAATCACTGAGAATCAACCAGAGAATGAAAATTAAATCACGGGAATGTATTTCCCTCTTTGTAAGCATTAGCATTAATCTCATGCAAAAGTAAAATATTAGTTAATTTGATTCCCTTTGCCTTCCAGACATAGGTCGAAATGAATCAATACATGAAGGATGATTTCTCTGATAACTGAAGGAAAGAATAGAAAGAAGAATCTGTAGGAAAGCAACCCAAAAGGAAATGACTAAAGGGGGGGGGCAAATTCTAAATAAGAGCATTATGTGGGAAAACTGTATTCCAGTTGCTCATTAAGCTGTAGAATGAAAAAAGAAGTCTAAGTAGGCTGAAATATATTAACAATGTACAGCTTATATTTTGTTTCATATACATACATATATACAGTTTTGAAAAACTGCAGAATGTACCGTATTTTTCGTCCCATAGGACGCACCTAATTTGGGGGGGGGCAATTTTTTCCTTTATTTCCCCCCCAAAACCAGGTCGGGGAACAGCGGGATGGCGGCGCTGCGCCTCCCCGCTGTCCCCCGAGCTTGTGGGGCTGGCCTATGTCTGCCCGGCGCGCGGGGCGCTCTGCTTCAGGGCACCCCGCGCGCGGGGCGGCAGGCTGCTATATAGCTGATAGCTTCCTGAACCTGGAGAGCGAGAGGGGTCGGTGTGCACCGACCCCTCCGCTCTCCAAGCTTCAGCGAAAGCCTGTATTCGCCCCATAGGACGCACACAGATTTCCCCTTCATTTTTGGAGGGGAAAAAGTGCGTCCTATAGGGCGAAAAATACGGTAACGCCCTCATCTGTTTCCTATCCATTGGCATGTCAATTACTGCGGTTACTTCAGATTTACAGTGCACCAGAAGAAGCTAAACAAAAACATGGGCTGCAGAGGAAATATATGACTTTTCCTTAAGTAGTGCAATGGAAAGAAATAATATTATGAATTATGAATCTGAACAGTAATGCCTTGTTCTCCCCATCCTGCTACCCCCCCCCCGAAACTGGGGGCTCAGCGTGCCAGGCTCCCCAAATAAGCTTTGAAGAAGCCACCCCAGTTGCTACGAAGTCAAGACTATGTGTTGTATAGGAGTTATTGAACAGCAGATCCTATTACAGCGTTCTTCACAGGAATTATGTCTGGACTGTGTCAAACAGAGGGATGTTGGTATAAGATTGCTATTTGTGTTCCAAAAGACATGAAAGGTCAGCATGGACAAAGCACAACCCAATGAAGCAGCTAATATATGGACTGAGGAGATGTAGGGCTTTCAAACAATAGTTGAGTCATGACATTAATTGATAATGATTTGCCTGCCCTGGAGAAGACTCAAATGGATTTGCATCAGACTTCAGTGTTATGCCTAGAAAGGAAACCCTCTCATGTGCAGAAGCATGGGCCATGCACGTTGTACACACCACACCCATGGTCCCACTTTTTCAGCAAGCATGGCCAATGGTTACAGTCTGTGCCAGCAACTGTTACAGTATTCTCACAGATGGGGAAAAGAGGGCTGAGACTATTTTGTGTGCCCAGGGCTAGTCAAGTCACTACAACTGGTATTATCCAAAGCGAGTTGCAAATAAACTTGCACACCTACGCTGGAGTTTTTAAAAATCATGTGTCGAGTGGGAAAGTGCCATTTAAATTGTATATTCGATTGCATCACTTTTTAGCAGGTTCTTAAATGCAGATAAGCTGACTCCTGAGGGCAAGATTTTGTTATGATGACCCAATATTAGTGTAAATTATAAATAGCTTTTGTTGATACCAATTCAAGCTGACTGCCAAGTATGTAACTAGGCCTAAATATAAAGGCTCACACACTAAACTCCATGTGCAAAGAGGAGCTTAAGAATATTTAAAAATAAAAATAAAAAGCACTCTTCATCTGAGGATCACAGGGCAGTTGACAGTGTAAAAGCACAAAAAATATCACATAATAACAAACAAAACAATAACACACACACACACACACACACACAGGATCAGGCCAGTTGCCGATCTAGCCCAGCATCCTGTTCTCACAGTTGCCAACAGATGCCCTTAGTAAGCCCACAAGCAGGCCCTGAGTGTAAGGGCATTCACCTCTGTAATTTCCATCAGCTGGTATTCAGACGCATACTGCTTCTAACCATGTGTGCCATTTTTTCAGATGTGAGCAAGTGTTTGTCAGAATAATCACTGTAACATAAAAAGGTCATCCTTAAATTATGCGTGTTGGATTAGGACTGAATAACTATATGTTTATATCTTGAATTCTGTTAACAAATACCTTTTGTCAATGGCTTTGCATATTATACTAAAAGCATTTTCACAGAAAAATTGCTTTGTCAAGCCAGTTGTGTCAAGATTACTTAAATAAAGCTGCCTTGGGATGTTTTGGCTTTAAAAAAATGTTTTGCTTTTTGCATCCGAACAAACTATTTCCTATAGTTTGGCTGTAACATAGCATAATCTATGATGGCCATCAGATTGAGTGCCAAGAGCAATGCTGAAATACATCAAAGTGGAGACTGTGGCTAATTTTAGTTGTGTGTGATGTACATAATTTGGATATATGGTTTCGTGAACATGGTAGACATCAAACTACACTTACTAAACTTACTACTGTATAATATTATTTCCCTGAAATTAGAACTTTCAAATGAGAAACACTGTCCTGTTTTCATTTTAATTACAGATTTTTTGTGAGATTTACATGGAAATCTGCAATTAAATATGAATTTAGATGCATATTTTAAACATTTTTCTAAGAATATGCATCTTAAAATACATTTTGATTTTTTTTTTTAATGCCACAGCATTCAGAGAAGTGTGAAATCAGATGGATAGCTACATTTTGCTCCACACGTTATTGTGAGAAATGTGGAACAGCTCAGTTAGTACTGGAATTCACAAAGATTACATTCTTCAAGCATCCCTAGAAAAAGGTACCTTTAAAATATTTAGGAGAGAGGCAGAATAAATAAATAGGAGAGAATAAATTAAAAGGAAGTTCTTCTTCACCCTGCACATAGTTAAACTGTAGAATTCTCAGACACAGAATGCAGTGATGAGACTACCAATTTGGACAGCTTTAAAAGGGGATGAGACAAATTCACTGAGGATAAGGCTAATAATGATAACAGCTACTCGTCATGACGACTGTATATTATCACCAACATCATATCGCCAATATGCCTCTCAATTCCAACTGCTGTGAAACAAAATTAGGGAGACTGCTGTTGCACTTTGTCTTGTTTGTAGGCTTACTGTAAGCATCTGATTGGCTTCTATGAGACCAGAATACTGTGCTAGATGGACCTTTGGCCTGATCCATCAGGGTTCTTCTTCTGACATGTGAATGTATGTTGAGACAGGGTCCCCCCCCCCCCAAAGTTTGATCTAATTTTCATTTGCTTTCTTGTTTTTGAGGCCTTAGCAGAGCTTTCACTATTCTGCTGCCATCCAGATGCTTTGGATTGGCTGGAGATGGTGGAAGTTGTTCTAAACATCTGGAGGGCAGCAGGTTGGTGAAGGCTGCATTAGCAGTTTGGGCTACCAAATTTTCTGCAACAATTTCAGGGGGACTTAAGCATGCCCATTATCCACCCAATTTGACCCAGCATTTTGACATATTCTGACTAATTTTTTTTTTTTAATATTTTATTAAGGATTTTCTTGTTTTACAGAAGTGTAGTGCCTCGTATTTTTTTTTCTTCATGTAACATTTTTACAAATCCGTTTCATTTGTTGAGGCATTAGGGGGAGAAGAAAAAAGAAAAGAAAAAAGAAAGGGGGGTGGAGAGAGGGAAGATGGATAGGAGTGGGGTCGGGTGGCGGTGTTTCTATTATGTTTAATGTATGTAGAGTTTGGTGTCAGCGTTGCTTGTGTTGTTCACTTGTGTTCCTTTGGTGGTGAGAGAGGTTGGGGTTGGCCTAGGGTGTGATTGTTTGCTTGTGATTGGCTGTGGTGATCTTTGTTTTCGTGTGTGAGTGAGGTGGGTGGGTGTTTTGGATCAGGTTAGCCATATTGATTTGTATGCTGTTGGTAGATTATTGTCATTGTCCTGTTGGGCTGTGTATGTGATAAAGGGGAGCCATACCGGGGTGAAGGTGTCTTCTTCTGTTTGTCCCCGTGTCAGTTTCAGTTTATTAGTTAATTTTTCTAGTAGGGACATATTCTGACTAATAATCTTCATGCGCTCTTTTTGCTGATGAAAGTTAAGTAAATATCTTATAGAGAGAAGGCTACCACAGCGTTAAAAAAAAGTATGCCAAATTTTATACCTTGATAACTGACCTATATTCACAAAATTCTGAAAAGCAATTTTTAAAATTAAGTATTTAAAAAAATTGGCCCTGGTAGGAATAGTTTAAGAAAGAAATATGAAAAACATGGGTGCTTCATGTCTTTAGACATGCTAAAAGGTTTCCCAGATGCACATGCACAGTTGTTTAAAGATGTGCACCCATTTTACATGTTTCCTACGGGGAACAACAGTGTTTCCTACAGCAACAGTAGTGTATTGCTAAACTTGCTTCCATTCAGGCTTGTAATTCAGAGCTATTTGGAGAAAAATAGTCTCATTCATTTTTGTGCATTCACAGTTACCATACGGAGTCATATAAATAGCAAGCCTGTAGAATTTGTTTCTCTGGTTTACTTTTAATGAAAGAAACAAGCCAGAATCCCCTTGTGGGGGTTTTGTAGTGAATTGTTTCTTTCCCAAATGTTTCATTGAGAAAAGAACGCAGTAGTCTAAGCAATGAAAACCTACACTCTTTTTCTACTTCTATCAAAGCCTTGTTGAGATGTATGGCCTGCTATTGTATGTTTATTCAGGCATCAATCACAATCAAGTCTCTTGCTAGTTCATCTGTAAGGGCATTGTAATTCTATTTTTATCAGTTCCTTCCTGTTCACCAGACAGTTAAAGTAGCATGAACAGGGGTCAGAAATATCTTGATGGATTCGGTTCCCAGAGATATCAGTGACCAGAGGAAGAGTTTTGTTGAAATTTCTTCCTAAACTGATAATGGAGACAAGCAATGGCAAGGTGTAGAAAGAGGGCATGCAGTGCAAGGCATAGGTGGCACATATCAGTGATAGATACAGTGGCCAGACTGTGTAGAAGACAGCAAATAATGTACTGCTAATTCATAATAAATGTTAACATTCTCATTTAGTAGTTTAAAATTAAATGCATTTGCTTATGGTCAGTACAGCTGTGCATTCTGCAATCCACATTATTTAGGACAACCTAAAGATGGAGCGAGCTTGTTTTCTCTTGCCCTGGAGGGTAGGATTCAAACCAATGGCTTCAAGTTAAAAGAAAGGAGATTCCGACTGAACATCAGGAAGAACTCTCTGACAGTAAGAACTGTTCAGCAGTGGGACTGGCTCCTTTGGAAGATGGTGGACTCTCCTTCCTTGGAGGTTTTTAAGCAGAGGTTGGATGGCCATCTGTCATGGATACTTTAGCTGAGATTCCTGCATTGCAGGGGATTGGATTAGATGACCTTTGCTGTCCCTTCTAACTCAACAATTCTAGGATTCTATTCTGGAGATCTCCGTGGAGGAGGGTAGACAGAACCTAACTTTGCTGTCCTTTTCCCTCCATGTTAGTCCCCACAGCTCTCCAGAAATGTCTCCTTAAGGGTGCCCTAGTGGCTCTGTCCACACAAGATCTACTGTGTATTGTTTGGAGTGTTTATGTATGAAGGATGGGAAATTGTGTGAAAAATAAGATGGAGGCATCTTGGCATTTCACCTTTCTTTCAGTTGAGGTTTATTTCACTCATTGTCTCATACAAAGGGCTTGTGTAGAATTTCTGACTCCTTTTTTGCACAGCCTGCTCCCATCATTAGCTGCTTTGGAAACTCCATTTTGCAAGTGGATTGCCATGCTACACTAAGCTAGGAATAGGAGTACTTTCTGCTGAAGAAGCTGAAATCTAAAATGTGTTGGGTTTATACCCCTTTGAATGCTACCCTAAACATTGTCTTATCTATTTCACATTTTACACTGGAAATGGAAAATCTGTGCAACCGACCATTGACGGATTTATTATTAATTTCTATGCTGCTTAATATATTAAAAATATCTCTAAGCGTTGTTCAAAAAACCGAAGCTGCAACAGGCAGCTTAAACAAAATATTACAAAAAATACATAGTTACATTTTAAAACATTACATAAATAGAAAGTTATTAATACTAAGTTACTAATATATAAAAAAATCAATATCAGTTCATTTTCTTTCTCACACACCCTCACTCTTAGCCTCTGAGATCTCAGCCAGAGCCCAAACAAACTCAAAGGTCACCCTCAAAAGGCCTACAATGAGAAGAGTTCCTGGAAGCAGAGGCCATCACCCTAGTCCTTCACTGTAGACTTTCATTTTATGGGCAGGCCCATTAACTTTAGTCTAGGACAAATAAGTAAAAGCAGATATGAAAAAGGAGTTAGTTTTATTCAGTTGTGATCTCTGTAAAACTGGGTACCCTATAGTTTCAATCAGGGCTGTCTTAAGCATGTGGGCCTCTCCAGAGCCCTACACTACTCCCAGGCGTGCACCAGCCGGCCACCTCAGCACCTTACTGACTCGCTTGCCCCCAAACTCGCGGCGCAAAGCCACCCACAGCAGAAGAGCCCGCTGCGGTGCTCTGACCGGCAGGCGGGCTCTTCCCCGGACTCAACTCTTGGGCCCCGGACTCTTGGCCTAGCGCCCGTGAGAGCCTGGTGCCCTGCACCCCTAGCACCTATGGGTAAGATGGCCCTGGTTTCAATACAATGCTGAGCTTCATCCAACATATGTGGAATTCCTGAGGCAGCAAGTTGAACAATTTGTTTATTTGGCCTGATCAGTTTGACCGTATCTCTTTCAGCCGTTTATTTGTTTGTTTTTAATGACATGAATTCATTTTTAATTACATGAATACACACATTTCTGTACAATTTACGCCATGGTCTTATACTTAGACCTGTCAAATTCAGTGGGGATTCCTCCCAGGTAAGTGGGAATAGGATTGAAGCCATAAATGCTATTTATCCTGCTTGTTACAGGGTGTAATATGTAATTACAAAAAAAAGTTCCTCTTCAGTTGACAGTATTTCATCTGAATAACTTTTGCTTTGTTGGAGCCGGTTTAATAATTTATGGCAATTTTTGATTTCCTGCTTTGCATTCCCAGGACAATGTTCTTCAGTGAGCATGGCAATTCTTAAAAACAATAACCCTGAGGGTAACTGAAAAACCTTAGCTTCAAGCACTAAATCTAATTTTACTATGCTATGACTCCCTCAGGATATATTCAGAATAACTATTCAGTATAGAAGATCTGCTGTTCAAACTTGCATAACTTCATGGAAATTATATTTCAAGGACTGTGATTCCCCAGCTTGGGATCTTAGCAAGCAGTGAAACTGCAGTGAGTTTGCTGAGCTTAGTTATACAGGTTTGAAGTCAGCAGCCTACGGTGTAGTAGACTCTCTTGAGGAAAGCAAAGGGGGAAAGCCCCCAAATTACAGTCTTTTAATTCTTTCCAGATATATTCATATTATTGCTATACCAGAGCAGAAGAGAATTTCCTGTTCTCTTGCAGGTTCTGCCTTCTCTGAAAAATGTTACCATAATGCAGCAGGCAGAATAGAATATGTAAAGATAGAAATCAAGAGATAGTCTGGTAATGTATACAGTGGAACGTTGTATTACGTACTGTCCTCCTTGCGAACGCTTTGGGTTACGAGATCCGCTAACCCAGAAGTAGATGCTCCCGGTTGCGAACCTTTTTTAATCTATAAATCATTAGTAGATTGGTTTGGATTGTTCTGCATTCCTTTTTTCTTATCTTTTCTTATCTTCCAGACTCATAACACAATCATTGTGAGGAGCCTTGAGCACAATCTTGTGAGAAAGTATCATACACATCCATTTGAAATACAGTGGTACCTCTAGTTACGAACTTAATGTAGTTAAAAGTCACTTTGAGGTTTGTTTTTAAACAACCAAGCAGTATATACATTTCATGAAATACGTATTCCACTTTTTCCATCGTTCAAACCATGCTCAAGGCAACTTACCACATGAAAAAAGTACATATGTTGCAAACATCAAAAGTGGTCATAAACAATAAATAAAACATCAAAAAGTACACATACAAATTAAACTATTTCCACATAAATCATAAGATCTAAAATAAAGATACAAAAATTAATATCAATAGCTGCAACGTACCCACTCCCAAACAACCCCCACTAAACAATACCCCTGGCCGAGAGTCTGTTTAGCAGCCTCATCTTCTGTAGCTGGTGTCAGGGCCCCACCATCCCAGGGCAGGTGGGAAAAGGCCTGCAAGGCAAGGAGCAGGTCTTCCAGGACTCACAGAAATAAAAAAATAAAAATATGCACGTAATGGTGAACTGCAATCTGTTTGATACCTTACTTTTGTATTAAGCTTTTTTAGCTGAAGATTAAATGTTGCTTTTCTATGACAGGAATGTAGGTGAACTGGAAAATCCCATCAACTTGAAAGTGATAAAAAGGTCAAGGTGATAACTATTTGATTAGACTAATTTGAATTGATAGAATGAGAACAATGGAGGTCTGTAAAATTCAAAAGCATGCATTCTCTTTTATTAACAGACAACAGCTCAACAGAAGGTAGCATCTTATTCTGTGGCTCAGAAGCACCTAACATATCCATTTGAAATAGTTAAAGAGGGTGTTTACTAAAAAGTGGTCCAAATGACTTTTACTGTTGACTCCTAAAAACACAAAAACTTTGATTTAGCTCTACATGATAAAATCTCACCTCCTTGCACTTTTTGATGGCACAGTAGAAAGATTGCATGTGACCCACATTCAACCTTTATGTTAACCCAGGCTATAGCATGGACTTGCACTGACATCTGAGAGCTTTTTAAGTTAAACCTTGTGAACTCAAAAGTAGCAATATTAAATATTGTATGAGAAGCTTGTCAAAAAATCTTCATAAAACGTGGCCTAAAAGCAATATCATGAGCTCCTTTTTAAAACCGTGGCACATTTTCAGTATAAACAAAGAAGTCATAATCTTAAAATTCTGGAGAATTTGTATTCTAAGGGAGATTAAAAAAACCCAGTAATCATATTTTGTATGATAATTATAATGGTAATATCTCTTAAATTAATTGTTCTCCACTATCTTCAGAATTGTATGATAATTATAATAGTAATATCTCTTAAATTAATTGTTCTCCACTATCTTCAGAATTTCACTGTAAGTATAGATGGTGCAAGTAAATAGTCAAATCTTTTTATTTTTATTTTTTAGTAACCGAACTTTTGATTATGCCCTGAACTTCCAACACAAGTGTATGGGATTCTTGCTCTTTAGTGCAAACCATGGGAAGTGGGTTAAGAGCTCTCTCCTATGTAAACACTAGCCATTCAAAGGCTTTAGCAGAGAGTGGGAGTTCACATAGTTGTTGTTGTTTAGTTGTGTCCAACTCTTTGTGACCCCCATGGACCAGAGCACGCCAGGCACTTCTGTCTTCCACTGCCTCCCACAGTTTGGTCAAACTCATGTTAGTAGCTTCAAGAACACTGTCCAACCATCTCGCCCTCTGTCGTCCCCTTCTCCTTGTGATGGGAGTTGTAGTCACAAAACATCTGGAGGGCCAAGTTTGCCCATGCCTGGTGTAGTAGGTACAAAGTCAGTTGCACACTACATTCCACCAGAGAGCCAAGTTTCCCCACATTCCTGCTATGCAGACTTGTAAAAAGCCACTTGTTGAGTTGTGTGTGGCAAGTTAGAATATCCTTGAAGTGATCAAGCAGACAAACTTCGTAAATCAGGTAAAAGCTTGGTTCTTTCTTCATAGAGCCTATTTGCCAAAGTAGCTAGGTAGTCAGGTGTTTTACACACTTACCTCTGAGTAAGTCTCACTGAACTCAGTGAAATAAAAAAATTCCTTCCTGTAGCACCTTAAAGACCAACTAAGTTAGTTCTTGGTATAAGCTTTCGTGTGCATGCACACTTCTTCAGATACACTGGGTGGATTGTAGAGGGTTCTTAATTCTAAGACCCTTGGGTATAATGTCCAGGTTCTTGCATTTAGTAAGAAAGAAGATATCAGTCTGTACCTGTGCAAGTTTCTTGGTGAGGTTGATGGACTTCCATTTCATGCGGCTCAATGTGGTGCCTTCCATGGTTCCAGTTACAGATGGGTAGCCGTGTTGGTCTGCCATAGTCGAAATAAAAAAATTCCTTCCTGTAGCACCTTAAAGACCAACTAAGTTAGTTCTTGGTATAAGCTTTCGTGTGCATGCACACTTCTTCAGATACACTGTATCTCCAGTGTATCTGAAGAAGTGTGCATGCACACGAAAGCTTATACCAAGAACTAACTTAGTTGGTCTTTAAGGTGCTACAGGAAGGAATTTTTTTATTTCGACTATGGCAGACCAACACGGCTACCCATCTGTAACTGAACTCAGTGAGTCTTACATGTGAGTAGATATATAGGATTGCACTATTAGTACATTATTTTTTATAGACTTATATAGATGCTTTTGTATGATAATTGCAAAAGCCATAATGTGATATTGGCGGCGGCGGGGGGCATGTACCTGAATCCACTATATCCTGCAGTTAAATTACTGGTTATAAGCCAATGCTTTCCTATAAAGGTTTGCGTTCCTAGGGAAGGGAAATAAGGTCACTTTTGTGGTTGCCCGCCCTTGTGCTTTTCCTCTCAGTGCTAGCCCCTTAAAAATTGTTGTTTCTTTTTAAAATTATGCAGGATCCTTCATTTATACACCCCGTGGGCCCTGGCACTTGCTTCAACATGTCATGTGCTGATGCTAGGTCTGCCTAGTGGGTAGAAATAATCCGCTGTAATTATATGAGGATCACAAGTTAGTGGTGAAACACATGGCATATGCCATGTATTGAAATTAGCAGGAAATAAAAACAGGAAGTTTATCACTCTTAGTGGGTTATATTCTGCTTGGAGGTTTCAGACTTTCCAGGCTTTATAGGGTTTATCAAATGGCAATGTCCCTGCACAGTTGGGTTCTGTATGCAGAGTTGACCCAGATTAACCTCCGTGTGGCTGCCTTTCCCCCCTTTTTAGCGCACTCTTGTTTTGCTTTTGTGTGTGTGTGTGAATCCATGTTTAACTGAGTGAACTAGAGTTCAGAGAATAAGAGAGCCCCAAATCCTGGACCTCTGTGGAACATAATACTAAATGCTTTTCCACATTTGCCATTCTGCAGAGTTAAGAGAGGTTGCTTTCTTGTGCTTTTCCTCATCTGTCACAGTGGCAATATGTAGTGACATTTCTAACTGCTAGCATGGAAACAAGATAAAAAGTGTTTGGGACAACTGGGAAATTTCATTTAGACAGAATGTCAGACCCTAGTCTCCAGTGTAAATACTGTAGCTTTACCATGTCCAGCTTTATGATATCATTTTATGTAAAATTATATCAGAGTCTAGCTATGAGCAGGAAGACCATTGCACTTGTTGAATAAACTTCCATTTATCCTACCATTTAGCAAGACCTGCATCCCCTCCATATCACTGCCGTTTGCAATGTATAACAAATTTTAAAAGGTGCCTAGCATTGTAAAAGCTCAAGCACTCAAAAGAAGCCCTACAGTGCCTTGATCACAGTGGAGTTCTGAAGGTTTGTTAAGCCTCTTCAGCAAAGCCATCTCCTGCCCACATTTTTCTTGCAGATCAAGTTCATGCTAGCTAATGATTATTTAGATTTCCACAGTAACCTAACACTGATATTTCAGGACAAATAGGCACCAGTGTGGCTCCTGAATGAGCAAGCTGCATGTATTCATAAGCCATTCCATTCATTTCTCTGACATGTAAAATAAAGGGGGGGGAGGGCAGCTTTCATCCTATTGCCAACTCTTTTATCTTTAAAGCATCAGGTTTCCGGAAATCATTCTCCCTGCGCCAGTTTCAAAGACTACTCTGGACTATTCAGAAACTTTTAATTCTCATAGTTTTCAGTGGACGTTTCTTCTTTTCCACACACTCAAAAAAAATCTTAGTAAAAGTATTTGTGTGCAGAGTTACTTCACTTCCTGCTATTGAGGATTGTGCATTGTTTAAAAAGATGCTGTGTTTATATACATTATAGTGAGGACTATGGCCACAGCTATTGTTGAAAGATGTTACACAGCCATTTATCATAGTATGTCAGCAAACCCATTGTAAAAATGTCCTGCTAGTTAAATGAGGCTTAGATTTAATGGGGCTGTAAGAAAGAGTTTCTTTTATCATACTGTAAATAAGGTTCCTATAGCAATGTCATTAGGTTAAGGTGTAGGCTCCCTTCTGAATTAAGATAGCAACACCTCTTGCAGAGGTAATGAAACAATTCCGAAAAACAATTCTGGCAGTGTTTTTGTAGGGAGCGGTGCTTTGTCACAGACATAGACAGTACTGCAAAATGAATGTTGAATGAGACATATGGTCTGCTATATGTTTCACTTGCCAATGAAGCTACGTAGTAAGCTATTTACGTCCTGCATTTGGGAGGATTTCAGAAAACATTCAGAAAAAAGTACTTGATGGAAAGAGGTTATTGAATTCAGGGCTATGTCTGCACTGCAAGTTACCTTGCTTCTGTGGAATCTCAGAAACTGGATGGAGTCAAAAACTCAGTAGGTACAGTGCCCATCTGCTCCCATCTGTTCGACTCCCTAAACCAAAAACCAAGGTGCGGCTTCCAATTGGCTGCAGGAGCTTCCTGCATGCAATTGGAAGCTGCGTAAGCCACGCTGGACGTTCGGATTCAAAAAAATGTTTGCAAACTGGAACACTTCCAGGTTACCAGTGTTCGGGAGCCGATTTGTTTGACAACTAAGCCATTCGGGATCCAAAGTACCACTCAGTGGCTAACTTTACTGCATGGTAATCACCAGACATTTTCTCAGGTATCAATTTAATTTTAACAATTTCAGTTTACTGTAATTTTAAAAATAAGGCAATTATCAGCCTAGAAATCCCTTGTGGATATAAGGCCTCCATAGCACACATTCCTTTTGTTTGTGTTTACATATGAGCTCTGTGTGCAATCTTGAGTGTGCATGGGGTTGTAGATTTGGCTGTCCTTTTAAATAATACACCTCCAAAACACAATTTTATCTCAGACCAGCAGCATCCTGTCAGTTTTTAAACCAGTTGACAACTTCAGTGTATTGATGCCTATTGCACATCTCAGTGCAAAGAGGGGGATATCTGTGTTTATCGGTGTTTGATACAAAATGGAAGACTCGTAAGCACAATTCACAGGTCATCAGAAGAATGAGTATTTTAAAAAGCATTGTAACAACCATAAACCACAGACCCTCCTTCACTGACCTAGAGCTATTTCAATCATTTGAAAGCCTCTTTTCATATGCTAAGGTTTGCCCTCTTCACATACCTTTTTGTAATAATGGTCTCTTGTATAGTCCTATCTTTCTGAATCTTTATGCCTTCCTTGAGCACTTGCTTCTTTCAGTTCTTTAGGAGATTTGAGGTCTCTTCATTACTGTTTTTTCCTCTGCTTCTTGAGTTGTTTAATGCATATCTTCTGCTCTGCTTTCTCTCAGCTTTCGTGATGTCTTCTGATCAAAGACCTGTTTTTCTTTCCTTATTTTAACCTTTTCTCTGGGTTGCCTGCTAAAACCTTTTATTCTTGCGACGGTGACAAATGCCTCTGTATACTGATCTCTTTCATAGTTGTCTTGATATTTCAGCATGCATGTTCAATTTTCTTTTTCTGTTAACAATAGATGGCTTGTTGATGATGCCAATTAAAATGTTGCAATGGGAATGTGTTGTTTCCTTTTACTTTTGTTTGACTAGGTGGCATGCACCATTGGAACTATCTTAGATCATCCCTCTTTCTTTTCCTCCCATTTGATTCCCCCTCCCTCATAACATTTCTAAAATATTCCCTTTCCTCTCTTCTTTTACAGCCCAAATCCTGGTTGATGATCTTGTTCCGTTTCATTATGATTACTCTAATCAACTTCTCTGGCTTGCCTTTGCTATATCTCAGCCCCTTTGTTTCTTTGTGCTAAGTGCATTTATCATGCCCATCATTTTGATGACAAAACAAGTGTGCTCTTAAAGGCTTTCCATTGAATGTCTTTGAATTCAGCATAAATACACTGACGCTTACTTATGGCCTTCTGCCAATGTTAGTCTATGATTTAATCTTACAAACCTTAAATGTTCTTTTTCAGGGCATTTCTTTTTAATATATCCTGTCTGTTACAACAGTTGCTGGAAGTTTTCAAGCATGTGAATGGGTCAGACAATCATTTTCCAGCCACAAAATGACTTTCTAATGTTACCTATTGACATATTTCTATGAGAAATTATTGGGTCTTGGAAGGACAGAGTGAGCCAAGTTCAAATGTTTGTCAGATTTAAAGTGGCCTGTGGTTGCAGTGCATGTGAAACACTTTAATGTGTTGTAACTGCAGAACTGTTTGTGAAATCATAGTGGACATAATGCATTCTGAGCGCAGAATTTGATACTCCATAGCACGGAATATTGATTTCTTCCTCAGAACTTTTTTTATTATTATACATTTGTGCTGCAATCCCATGCACACATATTTAGAAGTAAGCCCAATTGAAAATCTTGATCAAACATGCATATGCTTCTATTGTAAGCCCTGTTCACATCCTGCATTTTATTTTCAGGGCCTAATAATTATGTGTATAAGACATTTCTTATCACTTTCCCCCTCTTTTTCTTCTGCTTCTCCCATACTTCTCACTGACATTATTTTGCCTACTTTTAGGTGTAAAGCTTTTAGCAGGGTCCTGTTTTACTTAATATTTTGAAGCATAATATAATTGATGGAACTATATAAATAATAGCAACAGTATAAGAAACACTGCCCAACTTAACCCATGCCAAAGGGAAGACTCTTTTCTAGCAACGATATTCATCAGCATGATTCAGTGTTGTGAGGGAAGTTAATAGAGGGCACCTCACTGTACTCATTTGGAAATTATGGCTTAATAAAATAACTTTAAAAGGCTCTAGAAAGTGATAATTTAAAAAAACTACTGTGGCTTGAAGTATAAAATGCACAGTCACAAGGGCATGATAAATATGCTGTTTTAGATATATCGTCCGTTCATCTAACTTCATTGCAATCATAGCTGTACATTTAATAGCAAAAATAATTTGTTCTGTTTACCATCCAGAACATTTGAGGTACAGAGACAAAAATAGTTACAAAATAACTGCAGATAAATTACAAGCTTTGGTTCAGGATTGCTATAAAAGTTCTAGGTATACTTTTGAAATCACTGGCTGTCCTCAGATTCGCTTTTGTAAGTCAAGTGAATAGAACCCACCATCACACTTCGTTATATTAGATGAGGTAAAAGGACCCCTGACCGTTAGGTCCAGTTGCGGACGACTCTGGGGTTGTGGCGTTCATCTTGCTTTATTTGCCGAGGGAGCCGGCATGCAGCTTCCAGGTCATGTGGCCAGCATAGAATCATAGAATCATAGAGTTGGAAGAGACCACAAGGGCCATCGAGTCCAACCCCCTGCCAAGCAGGAAACACCATCAGAGCACTCCTGACATATGGTTGTCAAGCCTCTGCTTAAAGACCTCCAAAGAAGGAGACTCCACCACACTCCTTGGCAGCAAATTCCACTGTCGAACAGCTCTTACTGTCAGGAAGTTCTTCCTAATGTTTAGGTGGAATCTTCTTTCTTGTAGTTTGGATCCATTGCTCCATGTCCGCTTCTCTGGAGCAGCAGAAAACAACCTTTCTCCCTCCTCTATGCGACATCCTTTTATATATTTGAACATGGCTATCATATCACCCCTTAACCTCCTCTTCTCCAGGCTAAACATGCCCAGCTCTCTTAGCCGTTCCTCATAAGGCATCGTTTCCAGGCCTTTGACCATTTTGGTTGCCCTCCTCTGGACACGTTCCAGTTTGTCAATGTCCTTCTTGAACTGTGGTGCCCAGAACTGGACACAGTACTCCAGGTGAGGTCTGACCAGAGCAGAATACAGTGGCACTATTACTTCCCTTGATCTAGATGCTATACTCCTATTGATGCAGCCCAGAATTGCATTGGCTTTTTTAGCTGCCGCGTCACACTGTTGGCTCATGTCAAGTTTGTGGTCAACCAAGACTCCTAGATCCTTTTCACATGTACTGCTCTCAAGCCAGGTGTCCCCCATCTTGTATTTGTGCCTCTCATTTTTTTTGCCCAAGTGCAATACTTTACATTTCTCCCTGTTAAAATTCATCTTGTTTGTTTTGGCCCAGTTCTCTAATCTGTCAAGGTCGTTTTGAAGTGTGATCCTGTCCTCTGCGGTGTTAGCCACCCCTCCCAATTTGGTGTCATCTGCAAATTTGATCAGGATGCCCTTGAGTCCATCATCCAAGTCGTTGATAAAGATGTTGAATAAGCCCGGGCCCAAGACAGAACCCTGTGGCACCCCACTAGTCACTCTTCTCCAGGATGAAGAGGAACCATTGATGAGCACCCTTTGGGTTCGGTCAGTCAGCCAGTTACAAATCCACTGAGTGGTAGCATAGTCAAGACCACATTTTACCAGCTTCTTTACAAGAATATCATGAGGCACCTTGTCAAATGACTAAGCATGACTAAGCCGCTTCTGGTGAACCAGAGCAGCGCACGGAAATGCCGTTTACCTTCCCGCCGGAGCGGTACCTATTTATCTACTTGCACATTGACGTGCTTTTGAACTGCTAGGTTGGCAGGAGCAGGGACCGAGCAATGGGAACTCACCCCGTCGCGGGGATTCGAACCGACGACCTTTTGATTGGCAAGCCTTAGGCTCTGTGGTTAAGACCACAGTGCCACCTGTGTCTCTATATTAGGTTAGACTTAGTTTACATGCCACCAAGGCAGCTCACAACTAGAAATGTGAGGAGGCATCAATTTCCTTTTCTCTGTCCCTGGCACACTCTGTAGATGACACCACAGGAATAATGAATTTTTCTGAATGGCTTAGGGTGGTTTGATTGACTGGGGGGGGGATGACCTTACCAGTGTCCTGCCCCCTACCCCACGTGGTTATAAAGCCTAGCTTCTCTCCCCCTCTCTTGACTCCTGCAGATAAAAAAGGCGAAGTATATAAGCAAAATAATCCACTGCCCTACTGAAGCCATTTCTGCGGGAAAAAGATGCTGAAGACAGGCATGGGACCTGCTGGTAAAGCAAAGGGGTTGGGCAGAAACATATAGGAAGGCTTTCGGTGGAAAATGTAGTAATGGCAGCCCTGGGTGTCAGGAGAAAGACTGGTCTGTGGCTCAGAATCTTGGAAGGGCTATTCGCCACTTTGCCCAACAATTTTAGCAACCTGTTTCCCACACAGGTTAAGTGCCTTCTCCATTCTGTCACTTGGGGTGATGTTGCCAACCCTGCCACCGCCACACAGGGGCATTCATGACTAAATGGGGTGTCACTTTTGCCATCTGTTTGATGGCAGTCAGAATGTCTCTTTTCTCCTGCAGTACCTTCCAGAAGCAGCTTCCTATTGAAAGCTTCTGGACCTGAGATGTGGGGCAAGGCAGGTAGATATAACTCAGTCCCAGATCTCTCTCTCTCTCTCTCTCTCTCTCTCTGCTCCCCTCCATTTCTCTCTCTCTGTGTCTTGCTTTCCCCCACCTTTGAATATGTATTCTAGCTGCTTCGTATCTCTCTGCCACACAGCCTGCTTTAGCCCCTTCAGCCAGTACTATGAGGTGCGGCAATGCCCTGTGCTTTATTCCCAAACTTTGTGCTCCACAAAGGTGACCCACATACACCCAGGAAGTCAGGATCCGCACAACTGAGCTCCAGATCGCCAACCCTGGAAAGGATGATTTAAAAAAATAAATAAATGATTGCAACCTAGAAGAAGAAAAATTGGAGGTGTGTTTGGGAAAGGAAATTTACTTGCCTTGTGTTATTTTTCTCTTCTTGCCTTTATAGCAGCTGTGGCTTGCAATATGCTTTTGAGCTGGATGCATATTTAGACCTTGACTTCTATTTATCAGCTATCTATATTATAAGAATCTTGCTTCTTGTCAGTCTAATTTCAAGTTGCTGCCGGCTCCTGACACCCAGCACTTTGTCAAGCATAAGCTGCTTGGCTCCTATTACTACTGATTTCAGCATTGCTAATAAACAGCAACACCAAGGCTATATTTCCTGGTTCCTGTCACACTGCTGCTTTCCTGGGTGAAATAAAAGTCCTATTAACATGCTCCTCCTCATTGGCTCTGACAGCTTGATTAATTAGCTCCTCTCTTTAGATGACCTCTGCACTGACATGACAAGGAGGTGAATATAAAATGAATAGTTTGTCCATATAATGGGCTACTGTAAGTTTCTAGAGTTTTATCAGATCAGACTGTCTGGGGCCAGGAACCTGGAGTATAAAATCTATACTCCACAGCTGTCGAGTTTTGAACTACAAAGCTTTATAACATGGTTCAAGAACTTAAAAACAAAACATAGCTATTAAAGAAAAACAAATATCCAGCATGGCTGTGCTCTTTCATAAAAAAATATTATTTGCTTGTACTGTCATGAGCTCACAATACAAATGTATTTCCTTTTTACATTACCAGATAAAATGGCCTTTTGGCTTCCATTTTTTAAAAATTGGAAAAATATAGCATGCAACTCTGCGGGCATGCAGTCGTCTATAGGCACTGTTTTAAAATATCCCTGTAGTTAAATGTCACTCTATAACAGAAAGGTAGAGTTGGTAGCTCAAGAGATGATGTATGTAAAAAATTACAGTCTCAATTTTGTTATGGAAAGCCCACAGACCTTCATTTTTTAGCCCATGTAACCATTTTAAGACACAAATGTGTAAATTTCATGCCATACAAGGACTGAAATAAGGATAATTGGTGAAGCTTGCTTCCAGCCACCTTACCATAGCATACTGTATAATGTTCACACACCCCTTTTTGGGAAAGAAAAATCTGCATTAAAAATGTGGCGATTGTGCGGTGAATTACAGTACTGTGCACAGCTTGTATATTGATTAAGTTTGGTAATCATTGGCCATGTAAGTCAACACTACCTATTAGCACTAAGCAGAACATGCTTAGTTCTATTTAGTGATATTTGGCAGAATAAAAGTGGGGTGTGAGGAACCAGTATTGTACCGTAAGTAATTATAGCTGCTTCTGATTTTGATGCTATTTTTTGAATTTGATTTACAGTCGTACCTTGGCTCCCGAACGCCTTGGGAGTCCAGCATTTCGGCTCCCGAACGATCGAAAACCGGAAGTGAGTGTTCCAGTTTTCAAATGTTCTTTCGGAAGTTGAACATCTGACACAGCTTCCATGTCTTCCGATTGGCTGCAGGAGCTTCCTGCAGCCAATCAGAAGCCGCGCTTTGGAAGTCGAATGGACTTCCAGAATGGGTTCTGTTCGACTTCCAAGGTACGACTGTATTTATTATTTAAAAGCATGCAGGTATAGTTACTGCAATTATAAACACACAGCATTTTAATGTTGACAAACTACAAATGGAATTTTTTTATAACTTGATTAACAAATGGTTAATTAGAGGTGAAAAAGGAAAAAAGAAGGTGGGTGCCATTCTGTGCTCTCTGGGGGGCATCTCGGGGAACATAAGGTACTGCAGATCTCCACTTCTGCAGACAGGCAGAGGTCCACTGTGGAGCGGGAAAGGTCCTCTCTTGCAGAGGTCCTCACTAGACCAACATTGGAAAGCGTTGCTATCATAGCAGTGCTTGGTGGGGTTGTAAGTAAAGGCAAACAGGTTCTAGGGTAGATCTCAAGAGGCTTTGGATCTTAAGGGCAGGGATTTTTCTTGAAGAACCAGTGTTCTGTATTTAATGAGCATTTTGTATTCTTTTGTTGCTGCTGCTGCTGTAAATTGCCCTGATGTTTTGTAAGAACGTGGTATATAAATACAAATGCCCCTCATCTCCTGCACACACCAACGGGAGAGGGAACTATGCCAACCCTGGACTTCAAATAGTTATTTCTCTCTCTCATTGGAACAAACTATGTGGGGTGGGGTTTTTTTTTAAAAGGTGGAGGGAGTAAAAAGCCTTCTCTCACCTTTTGGCCTTGCCAGCCCAGTCCTAGGGTTTTGGATTTTTCTGCCCTTTAACAATCTGAGAAAGGAAAATAATTCCAGATCATTTTATGCTGCTTTGTTCTAGTTTCAATAATTTCATACTATGTTTTAACATGCTTATTTCTATAATTATTTAAGTAAGTACTTAAATTGCTTACTTACTATAATTATTTCTTTTGAGAGCTGCTTTGATTACAAATATTGTAGAAAATCATGAAATAAATATCAGACAGTATTATTTAATCACAGCTTTTCTCTCTGGATGCTATTACATAAAAATCAGAAATTCAATTTTGTATATTTGATGTGTCATTCGATTTTCTGTGTGTGTGTGAAGTGCAGGTGTATATTAAACAAACTTGAATATTAAAATCATGGAATCTTCCCCATTCCCCCCCCCCCAAAAAAAAACCCTTAATAGGTGATTCTTAATCAGTAAAGTTTATGTTTCAGTTCAAGCTCTGTTTTAACAGCGGTCTCATATTAGTTTCTGTCAAGTATGTGCTTTTCTCTTCTCCTAGAAACTAAGGTTAAAGGGGCCATCTTTCAGGCAACAGAACAAAGAGAGGTGGGCTTAAAATTAGATTTTGTATAAACCTATTCTCATGTGAGCTGACCTCTTTATTTAACAATATTGAAACCAAAAGAAATGAATGACCCACATTTACACCGATTTTTCCCCCTAATTACCATACAAACCCTCCCCTTAACTCAGTGTTTTTGCAGCCCAGAACTGTTCTTTATAAACTTCCCAGTTGTTTCTTTTTCATCTTAAACATCTTCATTGCCCAGCCCCTTCTGTTAATTACTTCTTTGCTGCTATGCTGATGGAGAAGCATTGCTTCACACACACATACACACTGTATATATATAGAGAGAGCTGTAAATGCTAGCGCACATGTTGTGTTTGTGTTGTGTGTACTGTACTTTATCTTAGAAAGGATACATCCACAATAATGTGAGCCTCTAGACTTCATACTGTACCCACATGCAAATAAAATGGCCCATAAGTCAGGTTCTGTAAAATATAAATTCCGATTCAGTTGTCCATAAACTTTGAAATTGTAATATAGAAATGTTGGGTTCTAATAACGCTGTAAAGTGTGTTCAAGTGTATAAACTTTCAATCAAGCCAGAATTTGGAAATGAACTTCGGCTTGTGGATCTGGGCTGTTTGGAAGCCATTAACCATAGCAGGTTTTTCCCCCAATAGTGGCTATCTGTGATTTTCTGGTCTGTTTCCCCAAATAAATAAAAGGAGGAACAAAGTGGAAGATGTGTATGAGTGCATGGCATTTGTGCATATCATGACTTTAAAAGTCAGTATTTATTTGTACAAATTGAGACTATAACTTTCCAACATTACCAAGTCTGGGTGCCACTAGGAACTGTGGTTTGTTTAAAATAGAAAGTGGAAGCTTTTGCTATCTTCTTCTGGATTGTGAAAAGGGAAGGAAGGGAGACCACACAAGCCCAAAGCTTGCAGCGGATTCTCATAGTGGGAAACCATAGTTTCCAATTATCAAAATCCAGCCACTGAGACAATAGCATCTTAGTTGCCATTTCATTGACTGCAATCAGCTTATTACAGAGATGAATTTTTAGAGCCTTTTGCAAAAGGCTGTAGCTATTTTTAGAGTTTGGAGTGAGAGGGAAGCACATTCCTAACAGACATAATTAAAACAAAATACTTTGACAGTTACATTTAAATTTTAAATTGTACATTTATTTTAATCATTAATAGAGTTGCCCCAAGGCACTTATTTTTCATACTGTTTTGAAGTCATTTTTGTAAAAAGCTTCTCTCCTCCACCCCCTAGGCCTTTTTCCTCCCACCCACTTTTACAGCAGAAGATTAAAAATCTTGCTGACAATTTTTGCTACCAAAATTGGTAGAACAGTTTTGCAGATAGAGAATAATTATAACTGAATACTTAGAACTGTAAATACAGCAAGTAGGAAGTGGCACGTTCAATCTTTTCTCTGGTTATCATTAGAATAGCAGCAGCAAATGTGAGTTAATGCAATTTATGCTACCTTTAACTCAAGCAACCACAGGTCTCCTCAAATGGGCAATGCAATTTGATTCACAAGACCAGTGCAGATAGGTCTAATATTCTTGCTGGGCTTGCACATACTGTTATAGCTCACTGATCCCTCTTCTTTGAAAATGCTGCAACTGTTTTGAAAATTCCAGGGCACAGCAGCTATTGTTGTGTTTCAGTACCCACCCAAACATAGGGGTGCACTGTCAGAGGGGTAGAAAAACATTTCTAAACACTCATTGGCTGATTAGTATGTGCAGCAGGGCTCAGGAACTAGGTACCATACACACATGATTCATCATCCAGGTACACACAGATACCTGCTTCTATTTGTTTTAATTTTATCAATGCTCAATTGTTTTTAAATGATTTTTTTTCTGTGTTTTTAGTGATTAGTTTTTCTCTCTATGCTGCCTTAAGTCCCATTAGGGAAAAAGGCGGGGTATGAATAAATGAATAAGATTTTTTTTAACAATAAAAAGAACCCACAGGACATTTGATAAGACACAACATCATAACACTTTTGGATAATCTAGATGTGGAATCCACAGATGTGGATAACACTGGTCAACAACAAATTTGTTGTCTGCGTTTTTTCAGTTGATTTAGGATGAATCTGATGCGCTGAATCCAAAAATCACATTGGTTTTGCTCAATCAGGTCAAGTTTTTGAGCTATGGCCACATGTCGTTTTTTTTTACGTTTTTGTTCACATGTACGCTTGTGTGGAGCATTTTAGAAGAAGTTGGTGGGGGTAAAATGCCATGTCGAATAATTGTTTTGATTGGAAATGATTATTTTAATGACAAGAAGTATTCAGGTCCGATAGTTCTGGGTGATTATGTCGAAAAGGGATCAGTTTGAAGTCATAAAACCTCGAAATCTTCCATAAATTGGTGCGGCAAAGCATAAAGTTGGGGGATCAAAACTAAGTTAATGGGGCAGCTGCCCCACGAAGTATCCTGATCTTCAATCAGCACATCGTCCTGTAGCTCATTGTGATGAAATTCCAGTGCCTATCTTCGGAGAACTTCCTGACATTAGTGACGAAGATGCCTCCAGTGTTGAAGGACATGAAGAAGAAGCAGTGGTTCTTGAAGATGATGCTCCACATCCATTTTTCCAAAAGGAGTTGAATTATCTAGTTCGCGACCTCAGCTTGTCAAAGGACTCTGCCGAACTGTTGGCATCCAGATTGAAGGAAAAAAACCTCCTCTCTGACAGTGCTCGCATCAGCTTCTTCCGCAACAGGCATCAAGAGTACCTCCGTTTTTTCTTGGAAGAGAAGGACTTGGTGTACTGTGCAGATATTGCGCAGCTTCTGCTCAAGCTTGGAGTGCCACAGTACGAACCCAAAGATTGGAGACTGTTCATTGACAGCAGCAAGCGATCACTGAAATGTGTTCTGCTACACAACGGCAACCAGTTTGCCTCTATACCCCTGGCTCACTCGAGTACATTGAAGGAGAACTATGAAGCGGTGAAGTATGTGCTGGAGAAAATTGGTTATGATCAGCATAAGTGGTTTATTTATGTTGACCTGAAGATGGTGAACTTTTTGTTGGGACAACAGTCTGACTTCACCAAGTACCCATGTTTTCTGTGCATGTGGGATAGTAGGGACTGTGCTCAGCATTACATGAAGAAGGACTGGCCTGTGCGGGAGGAATTGGTGCCTTGCAAAAAAAGGAACGTCATCAATGACCCTCTGGTGGACAGAGACAGAATACTCTTCCCACTGCTGCACATCAAGCTCAGCTTAATCAAGCAGTTCACCAAGGATGGTGACTGCTTCACTTACTTGTGCCAGGATTGACCATGGAGAAATTGAAAGCTGGCATCTTTGACGGTCCTCAGATCTGTCAGCTCATCAGAGATCCAGAGTTCAGAAACTCAATGAACGAAGTGGAACTGGAAGCATGGAAGGCATTTGTTCTGGTAGTGAAGAACTTTCTTGGCAACAATAAGGCCAGAAACTACGCAGAACTTGTCAACAAGATGCTGACTGCTTTCAGAAACCTGGGCTGCAACATGAGCGTCAAGATGCACTACCTATTTTCACATCTGGACCGGTTTCCTGAGAACCTGGGTTCAATGATTGACAAGCAGGGGGAGAGATTCCATCAGGACATGAAAGAGATGGAGACCAGGTATCAGGGTCGCTGGGACGCAGTCATGATGGCTGACTACTGTTGGACTCTGAAGAAAGACCTCCCTGCCGCTGAGCATTCCAAGAAACGGAAGTTCAAGCCCTGAAGTTTGAAAAATGGTGAAGCAACATGCAATTTACGTGTACTTACCTTTATCAATGCCCACCATTCAGTTTACAGTAAACCTGACCTGATGGAGAGAAACGGATGCCATTTCCTGATTCAGCAGTGCAAAAATACCCTAAATCAGTTGTAGAAATCTAGACAACATTCAAAAAGCAAAAAATTGTTGCCCAGTGTAATCTAGACTGGAACACCAATTGACTCCTTCAAATAGATTGCAGAATGCTACATTTACCTTCCCGTAACAACATTTACTCAGCATATATATTAATTTTATTGTCAGTATGCTTCCTATTGTCACACAGGTTTACTCCTGCATCATGTACAAATTACTGAAAGTTATGCAAGGAGAGGGCTTCATGTGCCTCTCACAGCAGCATCACAGGCGTGCCTTTGTCTTGGACCCTGCTATTAAGCCACAGTCGCCTGCAACTCGCCATTCCTTTTCCCCCTTTCACTTCTCTGCTGCATTATGACTGGGTGGTCTCCGTTCTCAAAATGGAAGAAGTGCTTTTCGGAAGTTATTTTGTGGAAGCCTTCCATTGTTTTGAAAGATATAACATAATGTGAGTGCGTTTGTACTGTGTCACATGAGAGGGTTATAAAAAGATCTGTGGAAGTTCAAATCTGTCAGCACATAAAACGTAAACACACTGCATCTTTGTGTTTACTCTTAAGTGAGCTGACATTTGCCCTAGTCAAGACAGATTATTTTTGTGATTTTGCATTATTCAAATACACCCCATAGCTCATTAACTAGTTTGCAGTGTAATTAGGGTCTGGAATACCTCAGAAGGGCTGAAGGGTTTGTTGTTTCCTGACTAGTAACTGAAAGTTAAAATCATTATATAGAGTTTACCTTAAGACCAAACTTGAAAAGGTTTCATTTTCTTCAATACCTCTTAAGAAATATTGTTTGTTGGCTGAAGGTGGAAAGGTTGGGTATTGTGTATACACTTGCCTAATTGTGTACTATAACCAAATAGCAGAATTTGGATTTTTCTTGCAGATACTCTATATTTTACAATACTGAATTACAGACCTCCTTTCTCCAGTGTTTTGTGGGAATTTCAAGCGGTGATCAGGTGTGTTAAGAAATTATAGTGTGAAAAGACAGCTGTTGAAATGTTTGCACAGGAACAAAGCATACAAATGCAAGCTTGCACATCTTCCAACCAGAGGCAGCAATTCTGTTTTGGAAAATAATAGCGTAAATGGGAAGCACAAGTCATTTGTGCTTTCTGCTTCCTTTACATCTTTGCCATATGAGAAGCTTTTCTTAGTTTCAGTTTTGCCGTGGTTTTGTAAGTGCTTTAGAGGAATCTACAGTATTGCAAGGGTACTTCCTCTGGAGCACAAACTTAATCATGTTCCATCTGTTGTTTATCTGAACTTATCTCAATATATCAGTAGTTTCATATGATACTCAGGTGCCAATGGACTAATGAGTCCTGTCAGCAGAAGCCCTACATAATGACTTCCACTCAATCAATGGGGCTTTCCCCCTCTCACCACACATCCCTCATGCCCCCTAGAATTTGCTTGGGGAGTGGGGTTGAGAGCACCCCCAAGAACTGCATGCAGGGGGAGGGGAGAATCATTCAAGTTGCATCATCTCAAAAAGAATATTGCAGTGGTATAAAAGGTTCAGAGAAGGGCAATCAAAATATTCAAATGTGTGGAGCGACTCACCTATGAGGAACCATTGCAGGGTTTGGACTTTTTTTAGTTTAGAGAATAGGAGAGGTAAGAAGCAACATGATAGAAGTGTCAGGAGTTCAGCCTACACTCAAGTAGGATCCTGGCAGAGACACATGCCCGACTAGCATGTTCCCTCCCTCCTGGTCGATCGGGAGCTTCATAAGCTTTCTTCAGCCTGAACATCACAGTGACTGATGCCAACCAACACCAGCACACTTAGGGATCCGCAGAGTTTGCGCATCATGCGTGACAGACCTCAGCAACTCAGCATTTTGGCTAATCTACTTTATTTACATATAAACACACAAGGAGCACTGCAACATGGCTCCCCCTCTCTCTAGCATCAGACAGCAAAGAGAAAAAGAACAAAGGACAATAGTCCCACTTCACGGAACACAGTAACACAAACATCCTGTCTCCATCACTTCCCACTCTGTGATGATGACACCATCATGTGATAGACTACAATCCCATGGCTGCAATCATGCAGCAGGAATTCTAACAAGAAGTTTATAAAAATTTTGTGTAGCAAGGGAAGAGTGGATAGAGAAAAGTGTTTCTCCCTCTCTCATAACACTAGAATTCATGGAATGAAGCTGAATGTTGGAAGATTCAGGACAGATACAAGGAAAGAAGGAGAAGAAGAGAAGAAGAGTTTGGATTTGATATCCCGCTTTATCACTACCCAAAGATGTCTCAAAGCGGCTAACATTCTCCTTTCCCTTCCTCCCCCACAACAAACACTCTGTGAGGTGAGTGGGGCTGAGAGACTTCAGAGAAGAGAAGTGTGACTGGCCCAAGGTCACCCAGCAGCTGCATGTGGAGGAGCGGGGAAGTGAACCCGGTTCCCCAGATTACGAGTCTATCGCTCTTAAGCTGTACTTCTTCATGCAGCACATAGTAAAGCTAAGAAACTCATGCCCACAGGAGACACTGATGGCCACCAACTCTTAAAGTTGGTAAAAGTTACCAAAGTTAGAGATGGCTATGCTTTACCTTCACAGTTGAAGGGGCAAGTGCTTTTGAATACTAGTTGCTGGAAACAACCTTAGGGGTGCTCTTGCTTGTGGGTTTCCTGTAGGCATCTGGTTGGCCACTATGAGAACAGGATGTTGGACTAGATGAGGAATTGGCCTGATCCAGCAGATTCTTATTACACTGAAGATGCTGTCTTCTAATGCTGAAATGCTTGACCTGACAGAACAATCGCCTTAGTGTGATGTTGAATTCCTCCCCATATATAAATTAAAAACTCTCCTTAAACCTTGGGATACTGTTGATTCTTGAATACAATGGAACAAATGCTTTCCAGTGTTAAATTGGCTGCATGAAAGAGAGAGAGGCAGGAGCTGTTTCAGTAGCCAGTTCAAGAGTTCATACACACTTCTGTGAAAATGAAAAACCATCTTGAGCATTGTTCCCTTCTGTTCCAAGTACAAAGTGCCCTTCTTTGACCTTTCTTTTGCTAATATAAATTCTTAACAGCCTGAAAATCCCTTTGCACCAAAGGAAACAAACAAGCAAACAAAACATCTGCAACACATGACCCTTATGAGAGGATATGAGGGGGAATGAACCTTGTGTGACAGATTCTAGTCACTACTATCAAGCAGCCCAATATATCACCTGCTTAAGTTGAAAGTCTTGGATTTAAAAGGATTTAGTTCCCACTGAATTTAGTAGCTATATAATATTTTTAGTTTAAAAAGGTAAAGGTACCCCTGCCCGTACAGGCCAGTCTTGCCAGACTCTAGGGTTGTGCGCTCATCTCACTCTATAGGCCGGGAGCCAGCGCTGTTCGCAGACACTTCCTGGTCACGTGGCCAGCGTGATAAGCTGCATCTGGCGAGCCAGCGCAGCACACGGAACGCCGTTTACCTTCCCGCTAGTAAGCGGTCCCTATTTATCTACTTGCACCCGGGGGTGCTTTCGAACTGCTAGGTTGGCAGGCGCTGGGACCGAACGACGGGAGCGCACCCCACCGCGGGGATTCGAACCGCCGACCATACAATCGGCAAGTCCCAGGTGCTGAGGTTTTACCCACAGCGCCATCCGCGTCCCTATTTTTTTTTATTATTTTTTTTTAAGTTTAATGGATCCAAATTATCTGGGCTTCTCCCATGCCTAGAAAGCACACGTCCAAGTGGTTTTCCACTTGTCCCATCACTTTCTCAGGGAAAACCCATTCTTTAGCACTAAATTGAAGCCAATGTGAATCTGTGGAAAACCCCGTTTACCTTTGCTCCAATTCAGCACTGAAGAATGGGTTTTCCCTGTTCTACACTCCTGTAGTGGGGAGACCAGGATGCTTCCCTTGGGTTTTCACCCCCCCCCCCCGCCCCATAATCAAAATAACTAAATATTCCTTTGAAAACGAATAATGACCATTCTCTTTAAGGTCTAGAAGGAATCTATAATACAAAGCAGACTTTCATGGTCTATTCATACATCTCCTATCACAATGGTGGGCATGTGACATCATCATCATCATCATTATTACTATTTCCCTTTCAGCCATAGATGCTGTGAAGAAGAGTTTGTCTTTCATCCTATCTATTGGTGGGGAAGGTGTATACTTATTACTATCTCTTATTATCCTGACTTGCTGCCACCATTTATAAAATATCCTCTTTCATCCCACTAAAGCTGCCACCAAATATGGAAGGTGATTCTAGGCACTACCATTTGATTAATATGTTATTGATTTAATAGCCATTTTTAGGTATGACACTGAACAGTACAGACACCACTTAAAGTAAAACAAAAACCAAGGGTAAAACTACATATTACACTTAATTTAATAGTGTGTAGCTACTGCTTTTGTTTTTCTTTAGTTGCAGTTGTGGGGGAAATGTTGTTGGAATCACAGGATCTGAGCCATGACCTCACAGAAATGTCAGACCGGGTGCACATCTATGAGGCTTAGTTTAAAAAAACCTTATAATCGACACCAGTGAACTTCATAGCCATGGGGGGTGGATTTTCAAGGCTATGACATCCCTATAACAACTGGGGTGGTGGTAGCTATTGTCAACTAAAGAAAAATAAGAGATGTGGCTGCATGTTACATGGTTTGTTTGTTTGTTTGTTTGTTTGATCCCTACATTTAGATAGATAACATCTTTCTTCCATCATGGTACTTGGTGTAGACATAAAAAGTAGTTTGGCCTCAAATCTTAGCCAGACTAGTGTACAGCATTGTTGTGTGAGTAAAGTATGAACCCCAATGTGTGCTGCTTTTAGCTCTCTGGAGGACAGGTGGGAAACAAGTGTGATTGGTGAATGAATGCAAAAGTTTGTCATTGGTTTTGTGGAACGAGGTAGATGATCTTAGCCTGTTATCTGTTGGCTCATCTGGATAAAAAGCTAGATGTGGAAAGCCTTTGGTCCAAATTTTAAAAACCGTGGATACAAAGGACTTAATAAATACAATACAAGAGGTATGTTACTAAGCTATGAGTCCTGAATACCGTAATGACTGTTACCCTAAATATAATGAAAAAGTAGTTTTATTTTACTCTTCATAGGTTGCTGTACCACAATGCTGATTAGGTGCCCGTCTGTGTCCTTATAAATTCTTAAAGAACCAAATAGCAACAAGAGCATGGGCAGCTATTGCTTAACTTAAACATTACAAGTGGCTCCTGGGTATCTACAGAAAGAAATGTTATTTTTTAAAAATAAAATAAAATAAAGGTTTCTGTTTAATGCATTTTCTGCTTTCTATGGTTTTGTGTTTACAGGTTCAGCCTTTGCAATAGTTTTCTGTGTTACGAACATGCTTCTTTCCACTCACTTCATTAAATGGAGAAAGGGCACAGATGCATGCAAATATTTGTGCACTCTTATGTTTTATTGAAAGGCTCTTCTTTATTTTGCAAAAAGGTCACCTGTTCTCTTTTCAGTTCGTTCAGTTCAGGACATTCTCTATTATTACAACCCAAATGTAAAACTGAAATAGATACTCTCAGGCCATATTTACAGGGCAGTCCTGTAATTGAACAATTCTGTGAATGCATATTTAATGCCCTGTCCTATAATTTTTGTACTGCAAATGGAATGATCTTCCTCCCTAGTAATCATGGGTGTTTGTGCATTTTACTTTGAGTGCTGGCAGAAATAAAAAAGGCTTTCATTACTGCTATTACTTGAGAGTGTTTCCTTTTGAGATGGATTCGAGGTACACATAGGCTATGAAAAGAGTATTTTTTGAAAATTTTGTTCCCAAGTTATTCGTTTATTGTATTAAGGGGAAAAGATTGTTTCACCCAGAGGTCTGTATATGCTACATTTGTGGTTTGCTTTGTTGTTGTTTTTAAAAATAGGAATATACATTACATAAAAACAGGTTTCTACAGCCATATAAATAGGTGAATATGCATAGGGTTTCAAACTGAAATTTGTCCCTGAGGATGGGCTAATTTTTGGTGATGTTGTTGCTGCTGATTTTACTCTGCTTTTTAGCAAACTTGCCCTTAGCTCTAGGGATCCAGGGCGGCTTACAACAATTAAAACTTGCCAAAAGCCAGATGCACCCCTGTGGGCATGGAATGCCATAACTTAGGGTCTGCCACAGAAATGCCCTCTTCCAGGCTGTCCACCCCCCAGTTTATGAGAGTAGTTGAACCAGTAGGGCCCCTTCTGTTGATGTTAACATCTGACAGGATCAGTAGGGAAGGAGGCGGTCTTGAAGAAGGTAGTCCTACATCCCCTTCTTTTAAAAAAAACCCCTCCTTGGACCTGTTAAACAACTGTAAAACTGCCAGTTAAACTACTACTACTACTTTGGCGATCACTCATAGCCAAGTAAGATTATCTTCCATGAACACCCTGTGGCAAACACTCCCTTTTTGGGCAAGGTGCTTAAGAAGGTGGTGGTGGTGGAGAGGAGAGTTTGGCAGAAGAGGAAATAATTTATGATTAGTAACTGGTGGCCCAGATGGCAGTCTTCAGTGTCTAGATGTAGTGTTGAGTGCTACTGTTTGAAGCCACTGTAGCTAATTATGGTAGCATGTGGGGTGGTCATCATTAAGTGAATAGTGAGGCTATGTATGCTGTTCGGCAAGTTAGAATGCATATGTGGAACAAAATAGACTGGAGAACTAAAAATAAGCTCAATGTTGATACCATGGTAGTTGCTAACTGACAGAAGTACAAGGGGCACAACTGCCAATTGTAGGGGAAAGTTAACAAGCATACTATAAATGGGGTGGACAAAGGGGAAAGTTTTTTCTTTTAGTTATTCTCAATGGGTTCTCACAGTGACTTAAAATCCTCTCTCCTGTCACTCAGAAGTGTTTGTGAGATTAACACAATTTACTAATGACATTGCCTCCTCTAGCACTAGAGTTTCTCTGAGCCATAGCTGCATGTGGGGATTCTGTTTGGTTTTATTGATTGTCACACATGTTCCAGTGTTAGGTCATGGCTATGCCATGGCAAAACTCAAATCTTGAATGTAAATTAAACGGTGAAACCTTCTATTGCCTTAAGAGAAGGCATTTCAGAACATTATTTTTGCTTAGTGAAACGTCAGTTTTTGAAGAATAACCTTTGGCAGCCACCGGCGCCCTACAAGGAAGCAATTATTCCGAAGAATCAATCCTGCAATCATCATTTGTATAATTAATGTAGCAAATTATAGCTTTTCTGTCTCAAACCTATGCGAGAAAAAGATGTTTTAACATTCCATTTTTTCTCTCTTGGAGACTGTGGCCAGTTGTGTGGGTTCACTGTGACAATGGACTTACACTGTTATATTGAAATACAGGTCTGTTTCTCATCCCTTTTGCCTGTAGGTAATCGTGAAAAAGCGCTATCTACAAATAATTTGCTATGTGCACAATTAAAAAACAAAAAACATTACTCTTCCACATTGACACAATATATCTTCTTTCCTTCAAAGGACACCATGGTTTAATGGATGGGGCTTTAACCTACCCAGAGGTCAATCACTGTTGGACAAGTGGAATCTTATTCCCGAAGGTATTGATATATTAATGACTCATGGACCTCCTCTTGGTAAGTGACACAAAAGCCAACAAACAGCTATCTTGAGCTAAGAGTTTCATCAGTGAGCCGTTTAGCCAAGTCATTAAGGGGCATTAAAGAGAGGGGGGAGAAATTGGTCACCTTTCTGTTCTGCGGTGTAGAACTATGCCTTCAACTGGACTCACTAAATACTTTCCGGTTGTCTTGATATTAAGGTAGCTTCCTATGTTCATAAGAAATGAACCAGCTGAACGAATGTCCTGTGGTGCTGAAATAGCATTAGCCAAATTTGTCCCTGGTGTAACACTTTTCAAGTTGATTAAGCAACACCAAGGAGGAATGTGCAGCCTCCATTCATATTTGATATAGCTCTTGCCCCTCTTGGATCTTTCCACTCTTCTGATCTTTATGAATGCATTATTTCAGACCGCAGACTTTTGTAATAATTGATGTCAGACTTTATGGATTTTCTGCATTATCTGTAGAACTTAGTGGCTTTTTCTTTTAAAGCAGTCAATTAATACTAACTTGCTGAGAGTCTTTTCAGCATTCCCCTGTAGTGCCTTCTTCATGGCCAGGTCTCAGGAATAAATGGGTATTGGCAGACCTCATTCTTCTCGAAGTCATGGAAGGTTATTGTCTTGGGACTGCCCAGTTCTCTTCAGCAGAAAATCCCATTTGCAAAGTATTATCACTGAAGGGCACATTTTCCAATCCATATATTCAAAATAAAGATATACATGGGACTCTACACAAGAAGGAACTACCCTTTTCTCTTCAGTTTTGGGGAACGCTTTACGCACACAGTTACATTTTCATGTGCTGACTTTTGAGTGGAACAGAGCAGGATCACGTTTGTTTTCATAGGGATACTGTGATACTTATGCTGTGCTGTTTGTATTTCGAATAGTTGGCATAGATCAGGTACTAAAGTTGATACTGACCAGCCCATGCAGAAGGTAGCTACAGCTGCAATCTTATACAAATTCATCTGTGAGTAAGTCCCACTGAACTTAGTGGGGCTTACTTCTGTATAACTGTGCGCAGGATTGCAGTGTCTGACAAGCAGTCATCACCTGACCATTTTGGCAAAGACCATTATGGAAAGAGCAGGGGAGAGAGCAGGAAGATGCACCGCTGCCGGGAATAAATGTCATAGAGCCTCACGCTATGTAGAAGAATCTATACCTGTAGTTTAATAAATCAAATTATGTGGAGAAAAATGTTAACTGGGAAGGAGGGGGCAGACATCAAATAAGAAAAAAGAATCCCTTGGAACCTAAAAGAGACAAAGTGACAATGAAAAGTTTCTTAAAAGCCATTGTATGCTTTAATGGAGATGTTAGGGTTACAGATAATGCAATAAACCTTCAGTGAGTTATGGCTTCCTGAAAGTCTGCATGAAACCTTACCTGAATAGAGAAAATTAAGAACATTGATTACATTTTGCTTTTAGGTTTTCGAGACTGGGTTCCAAAGGAGCTTCAAAGAGTTGGCTGTGTGGAACTGTTAAACACAGTACAAAGGCGAGTAAGGCCCAAACTCCATGTCTTTGGTGGAATCCATGAAGGTAAGAAATACGCTAGATATGAGGATGTTTACTAAAATAATACCAGAGTTAAATGGTGTGCTATTCTACATTAGAAGGAGATTTTCAGACAACCCACAAACATAAAATTGACTCAATTATAAAGCAAATTGTTTGGTGCTCAGTCAGGGCTTTTATATATTTGAGATTTTTTCCCCAGGTGGCCATACAAACCATTATAATCATATCAACAAATGATATTTTTGAAAGGGAAAAGTAGTAAACCTGGGGCAAAATGGTGGGCAGTGATTGAAATCATGGAATGGAAAGGGACCCCCAAAGCGCTGTGCTCTAACTCTCTAGTAAAAGGACATGCATTTATCTAGCCTCCACAATCGGTCCTTATAGTCCAGAAGAAAGTTTGCTATCGGTAACAGCAGTCATGAAAGGGGAATGAATAGTCTTTTCATATTTCTTTGTTAATTTACACTGGGATCTTATACAAGCTTACCTGGGGGTAAATCCTAGTGGATTTAGTTCTGGGTAAGCATGCATAGCTTGTGCTAGGAGCCCTGCAAAGGAGGGATTGAGTCAGGGCCCCCACCACACAGCAGAGCAGCCTTTGGGTGGCAGGAGGGAGCCGAAGACAGAAATTGGCACAGAATGGTGTGTCAAGCCTTCTTATAGTGCTGGCCCTAGCAGGAGTGCAATTGGGCTCTGCTTCAGGTCGCAAAATGCCTTGGGCCAGCACTGGATTGGGTATTGCTTAAAATGGGACTAAGTGTGACAAGGAGGGAGGGGCCTTTGAAAAGTTTTAAAAGTTTAATCCCAAAACAGTGAAGAGTGTTTACCTGGTGGGTTATTTCTTTTTCAGCTCAAATACTGTTGTCAACCAGCACCTGAACAAATTCTTTTCCAGTATCAACCAAGTTTTTCCAAAGCAAACCTGTTGGGATGCTTTTTTAAAGGGGGAACTTTGGGTTGAACCTAACACCCTGACCTCTGATACTTCAGGACCATTGCTTACTGCAATACTGGAAGAGGGGGAGTTGACTTTGGAAAAGCTGAGTGTGCACCAGTGTCACCACTAAGGTGATGCAGAGCACAGAGTGGTGGCTCCACTGTCCCTGGTGCCATCTCTGTTTGCTCAGCCACTTGGAAGTCACAGGAACAAGGGATTGTTGGACTTCCATTTATTTTTATGTAATTTTTAAATATAAACATTTCTATCCAGCCTCTCCAATGCCAAGGCATTCTTTACTCAGGGTGGTTTACAACACTTGAAAAATCACAGATCATTATAGAACAATGTTTTCAAAGGAAATACAGCAGATGAAACACAATGCTAAAAGTATAATCTTCTTGGCAGAGAGTAAAATGTCTCCCAAAATAAAACTGACTTCATATTTTTGCAGCCCCTGGCCCTCAAAACACCATTTTGATGCATCCTAAGTCTTAGCAGATAAGGGTGAAATCCATTTTATTTCATTTTTGTCTGCCCACCAAGAATCCTGTATGATCTGCCAATGTGGAGGACATCTTTAAACAATTTAGAGCCAGTCAAATAAAAGAGACCATCTATAATTATTTTATATGCAGCAAATGGCTTTGTTCTGCATATGTTTCTTATAGAACATTCAAGATGTGAACAGCATAACCCAAATACTACAGCAGATGGAAAAATAAAAGCTCAAGTAAAAAGGAGTTTTTAACAAGAATATTCTGGATTAAATTTCATACAGGATTTTTAATAAATAGCTTGTTGATATTTCAGATGAGCTTTTCAAAACATTGAGCCCCCATGCTAATTTCAAATCAGGCAAATTTCTAAGTGCAGAAAGCTTCCTTAACCGAACATAAGTACTGAAAGATTGCTTAAAATACATTGTTTTTAAATATTTAACGAACCTAAGTAGCTGTTGCATCCTAGTGAGATAAATACTAAAAGTGCTGTGGGAAAGAGAGCAAGGCTTTGTGACCATAGAGCTAAAAGTTAAAATGCTTTATATTAAATTCACCCCCCAGGATTCTCTGCGCTCTCTAACTATAGGCTTACAAAGTTGAGAACTTTGTAGAAGAGAAGATTGCTCACTTGCTTGATATTGTTTATTTTCGCCTATACACCCACCCCCGCCATGAGTTTGAAGCAAATTAGTTTTTATGCCTGGATTAATTTTTATGCCTGGACTATATAGTCCTGTAAATAATAACTTGTTAATGAAAAAAACCATTAGCAGAGCCTTAACCACAGCAGTATCCATGCAGTGCTCCTGTACATCTAGGAAATGATTGACCATTTTAAAGTAAATATTAATGCAAGCATGTGAATACCAGAAGGCAAAAAAGTCTTAACTGCAACATGCAAAGTGCCTGCAGCTTTTTTAGTTGCACTGCAAATTGAAAGTAATCAAACTTCCAGTGGTATTGGGCAGAGCCCTCTTAGTGTGGGCCTTATGAAACATCACTGTGAGGCATAGGATTGTACCATTTTAAGTCTGCAACTTGGTTGGTACTATATGCTGTAAGTATTAAGCAAATTTAATGAGTGTTCAAGAGCACTTAGATTATACAAATTCGATTAATATGAGTTGCTCCATCAAGAAACCACTCATTGCAATAACGGGAATAAGATTGAGCCTAATATTTTTTAGTATTTAAAATTTTAAACGTCTCATTCCACTCTGCCCTTGCCCACAATACATTCAAAAGGAGGTTCCCACACACACATTCCTTGCTAGAAGCAGATAATGCCCACAAACTGATACTGCACATGTGGCTCTTCTGCCCCCTCAACTTGGGCCCAGCAGCCAGGCCCAGGTGAAAGAAAACACCAAAAAGAGGCCACACAACAATTGTGAAATGGTTGTTCTCATGTGTAGCGCAGATATTTGCCCCCCCACCCAGTTCCATTCCAGCAAGCTTCCCTCCTCTTTCCAGTGCCATATAAAGCTGTACCAGTGGAGGCAGTTGTTCCATCCTCACTCAGCCTATTGCACAGTGCGAATTTGCATGAGTTCCTGATGCTAGCACAACACAGCATTAAGCCAGCGTAGTACTCATTGCATTCCATCCAAACTATTCAATTTCTGGCATAATGGCTTATATGTATGGTTTCCCTCCAAGATCTATTGTGAACGTGAACTCTGATGGCCCATGCATACGTTTTGAGGAGATGGAGTGTGCATTGAATGCACATCCTGTCCCACAGCCCATGCATGACTCAGATCTTCAGAGAATGATGGGTCCCTGGTCTTTCCTTCGTGCAGATCTGGCGATGACTACAATTACAGTCATGCCTCCAGCTGCATTAGGTTCACGTTGCGGATTTTCGGGTTGCGAATGCGGCAAACCCAGAAGTATATACTTCCAGGTTTTGCCGCAGGCACAGAAGTGTTCTGCACGCTTTGCGCTGGAGCAGGAGCACTCTATTGCGCCATGCGCAGAAGCGGTGCTCTACTTACAGACTTTTCGGGGTGCGAACAGCACCCTGGAACGGATTGCATCCGTAAGTAGAGGTAGCACTGTACAAAGTTTTTATGACTCATAACCTGGTGCATGATTTCAACATGGGGCTTTCCTGTAAGACACGGGTCGGCAAGGTTTACCTTGCCTGGGCCAGTTCACTCCGTGGGCTGGATCATGTCTGCGCAGACGCAATTTCCGGCGCCACGGAAGCTAGTCCCTGCTCTGTGTCGGTTTAGCGCAGCACGCAGGGACTTGCTGAGTGGGTGACTCAGTTCGGGGGCGGCTGGGGGGCAGTTTAAACTACCCCTGTGGTTGCAGACCCCCTGCTGTAAGACATCCTCCTGTTTTTATTTTTTTAAAGTACACTTTCACTATCCCTAGTGGGATGTGTTACTGCTGAATTGGATGTAGAAGAAATGCCTAAGACCAGCAATAATAATAGATTTAGGATAATGTATTGTTTAGCAGGATTATTGTCACTGAATAGGAAGAATCTAATCTTATGCACAGTTACTTGAGAATAAGGTCCATTCAACAAAATGGAATTCACGGTGTCTGAAAGGAACAGGGGAACAGGTCTCGGTGGAAAATACACTTTTCATATTATTACGCTTGAAAAATTCTAGGTTACAAAAGATCCAAGGAGCTATGGAAAATAAACCAACACCCTCTTTTGTGTTCAGTTCTGTTGTAAAACAAGCTTTCCCCCCGTTTTTTTCTTTGCTCCATTTGGAAGAAACAAAAAACAAAAACAGGTGGTTCTTATTAAAGCAGAAGCCTATTGCATTTTTAAAAATGGAAATGATGTGCTGGCTTTGGAGTGCTCAGAACAGTTTGAAAGGCTTAGCTGAGCTCAATTCAAAAGGCCTGCTTACAAGAAGCTTTCTCTCCAGCCTGAGGCACTGTACTAGGTCAGCATTGTTTGTTTACATTACAGTAAGTGTGACACATTTTCCCTACAGGTTACGGCATTATGACAGACGGTTACACAACGTACATAAATGCCTCAACATGTACAGTCAGCTTTCAACCAACCAACCCACCAATTATATTTGACCTTCCAACCCCGCAAGGATCATGAAGCACCACTGGAGTGGGGGAAAGTCTATAAACTGCCATTTTTCTAATTAAACATCCATTCTCTTAACATGTTTCTTTACAAATGATGTGGGGCTTTTTTGTAAATTGTTGGTACAAAAGGAAAAAAAAAAGAGATAGAAGTTGTGCAGCAAAATGCAGCATCCATTTGAAATTGATACATCATTGTGAATTTGTAAAATGAAGTTTTATGTTTTCTTAATTAACTTGCCATTGTAAATTGTTAGTGTTCTCAAAAGGACAGCCAAGCTTTCTTTTAATGAGTGAGACACCTTATTTTAATAATATTAAATAAAAATTTAAAAGGCAGTGTTTAAAAAAAACAAACACCCAAATTTGCACAACTGTTATTGTTTGCTTTTTTTTAAAAAAAATAAACATTTCTAATGATAAAATGCCACCCTCTCCTCTTCTTTTGTTTTTATTATCACACTATGTTTTGTGACCCGGGTTTTGTGAATGCTCCTTTGCAATTACAGACCACAATCCAACACAGAGTAAGATGTGCTTGTGCCTGTTGAGATAAATGGGCTGAAGTGTGCCTAATGCTGTGCTAGATCGTTGTCAAGGAGCTGTTGCACAGGAGACTGAGTTCCCATTCATTTCAACGGTTGCTGATCTACACTTTAAGTGTATGGTTTCAGGTTCCTCCATTGAAGAGTATGGAGAATCCATTGGGAAACTTAGCCCATCAGAGCTCCTGTGCTCACAACAGATCACATGATAGTCTATTTGTCCACTGATATATATGCATACTGTAAACTCTTGCCTATCAATCAGTGAGAGGAAAATAGCCTTCTAGGATTAGTTTGTCTCTGCCTGCTTTAATGAACAATAAGATAGCAGCATCTTGTATGTGATTATCTAAATTGTCACTGTTTGGGTGAGTTTCTTAAATTATTTTAGCTTTAAAAATACGGGGATGAAAACTGCAATGAGCAGGTGTTCCATGCAGTAAAAACATGTAAATGTGGACTCCTTTTAAATATGGATTTTTATATATATTTTTTGTGCATTATAACTAAGCTAGGCATTTAATGTTGCCAGTGTAGCATCTGCAAATTTATGCTGTACAGCACATCTAAATTATGAAGGATGTGACACATTTTTCTCTCTCCAAGCGCTCGAGGCCTTCAAGAGCTTGAGTTTAAAATCTTTGTGCAGTTTCAGGCATGTATAGAATCAAATGAATACAATCAAGCCTAACTAAAATAAGGCTTTGTTGTCCTTTATATTTAAAATATTCTTGAATTGTCTTTCCATTTCTTTTTCCCTTATTTTGCACTGTGTGTAAATGCAATCTTGCTAGCACAAAATATTGTTGCAAATAGTTATTTCTGTTCTACCACTGTAAATGCTATTGAGCTTTATTCTGTTTATGTTATCTTAATGGAATTTAGGAAAACAGTTGTTTCTTTAAATTTATTGCGATATTATATATCTAGCGGCCTTTATATGCAAATAAAATTGCAAGATTTTTAAATACTTCCTGCTGAGATACTCTTTTTTGTTGTTGTTCTGGATAGCTTACAGACTTTGTTAATTCCTTATCTTTAATGTATTGTCCCTCCAATGTCATGAAATTGTATCCCATCTAAATATATTTGAATTTCTGAACAACGTTTAAGCCTTAGTTGGCCATGTTCCACCTAATAATACTGCATTTATTTTTTATTTATTGTGACACATATCGTATGCCCATTAACAATGTCTTCTGGATGGTTCACAGAAAATGTAAAGAAATAATTCGACAAAGTTTGGCACATGCTTGGCATGCAGAAGGTCCCAGATTCAATCCCCAGCGTCTTGGTACAGCTGGGAATCTTCCCTGCCTGAAACCTTGGCAAGCCACTGCCAGTCAGTGTAGACGAGAAACACTGAACAAGATGGACCAATAGTCTGACTCCGTATAAAGAGCTTCTTGTGTTTCCTGTTCAGCACAATATCCAGATAAAAAAACTTGTGCAAGCAGCCTAAAAATAATTTGCAAAACAGCATATAAAACCAAGCTAAACATAATTTGTTGCAAGGTCTAAATGTTTCAAAAAGGTGTGTAAGCATAAGACCATTTGCTGCTGAAAATATCTTAATATAAGCTCCAAGTGACTCTCACTGGGGAGGGAACCACCACTGAAAGGACCCTATTCTTATTGGCCACCCACCTAATATTTTTTAGGCCGGGAAACCTGAAGAAGGACCTTTAGTGAAGATTGAGAGATCTTCCAGTAACATGGCCCAAGCCATTTAAGGCTTTAAGGGTTAGTATATAATCGTTAGTGCCCAGAAGGGAAGCCATTGCAGATTACTCTATTTTGGACCATCTGGAATTTCTTTATAGAATACACACACACACAATCAGTTTACATACAAAAAACTATCAGATTCATGTAAAAATACAGTAACATTAAAATGAGACTTTGTAACAACTAAATAAAATGAAATACACTGTGCAGTTTTACTTATAATACACAGTTTTATGAAAAAAGAATATAAAGATTACAAATCTTAGTCCAATAAAGTTTGGCAAAGCACGTACATCTTTTAACAGGTATTTGTTACTATCTTCACCTCTCAAACCTTTAGAGCCCTCTATAAAGTTACCACTGCCTCACCATGGTCAGGAACCAGCATCCAGGGTCTTAAATGGGCTACGTTTTTGCCTGTTTTCCCTTTAAGCTGAATGAGAAGGTCCCATATGACTATGCAAGAACCTGTGGCTGGAAGGAGTTACCAGTGCTCAGTCTTTTCAAGTGATTGATTAACAACACAGTAGTCGATTAACCTTTCCACTCTGAGACAGCAGCTTTCATCTAGTCATCTTGAAAAGGTTGAAAGCAGTCAAGGCCTTTATCAAATGAGGGCTGCAGAATAGGATGTTCCACCAAGGCAATTGGTTCCCCAGTTTTCTGTGTCTAGTGAATTCAGCAGACCTCGAGGTCAAGCATTTATTAGAGTAAGAGACTTTCAGATCAATCTGCTCTACTCCAGGCAAATTCTACCAGGATTATGCCAAAACAGTGTCTAAAAGACAAGTTGATGAAATAACTAACTCCTGCTTGTAGCTCATTTCATTAAATTTGAAGTTACCAGGGCTAAAGCAAGATTCCTTATTACAATATATATTATGCAGGTAAGCACTGAGTAAATAACAGCTATGTCACAAAACTTGAAGACATTCTATATAGGGGACATCAAATACTTTCTGGGTATAATCTACTTACCAGGTTGTTATTAGTCTTGCAGTGTTTCATTGCAATGGACAATGAAACCACAATAACATCCTTGACATCAGTTTAGATGATGCGCAACACCATTCATTACTCTTCACATTACTCTTTCTATGTACCATATCTCTTTGAACAATTATGTATCTATTATGGCCAACATGGATACTTGGAATAAGTACCTAAAAACATTAGAAACTATATTATACTGGTCCATCTAATGTAGTATTTGACTGGATTTAACCATACATGGGTCCTTTACCTTGTACACTGACTGGTAGTGACTTCACAGTTTCTGCCAGGAATCTTTCCCAACACTACCTGGAGATGCAAGGAACTGGACCTGGGGTATTTTTTCATGCAAAGTGTGTGATCTACTATAGCCCATGTATTTATCCTTCCAGGCACTCTCATAAAATACAGCCATTTTTCAACTATTAACACCAAGACACTTGGGCCAGCCTGCCATTTTAACTATGAAAAGGTTTGAAAAATTCCTGCATAACAAAGATCCGCTCCTTTCTGTTTTGAATCTCTTAATATGCATTTGAACTCTTCATCCACAACAACTTTTCTGGGCACAATCCCTGCTCTGTAGTTCAGTCCACCCGTTACACAATTAGAAACCTATTAAAGATTCCATTATGATTTAATCTTGACAAATTCTTGAGTCATTAGCTGTTCTCTTAGACCAATCCATAGGTTGGTCATTTCTTCTGTCAACAGCAGAATTCACTTGCAGTTATGTTTTGTCTACATTGCTTTCTTTCACATTCCTTGCAAGCTAGCTGTAATCAGACAATGCATGAATTATGGGTACCTGGAATACATCTTAGAAACAAAGCTAGTAGGTTACTACTAGTTGCTGTCATGAACTACCGTATTTTTTGCTCTATAAGACTCACTTTTTCTCTCCTAAAAAGTAAGGGGAAATGTGTGTGCGTCTTATGGAGCGAATGCAGGCTGCGCAGCTATCCCAGAAGCCAGAACAGCAAGAGGGATTGCTGCTTTCACTGCACAGCGATCCCTCTTGCTGTTCTGGCTTCTGGGATTCAGAATATTTTTTTCCTTGTTTTCCTCCTCCAAAAACTAGGTGCGTCTTGTGGTCTGGTGCGTCTTATAGAGCGAAAAATACGGTATTTCTTTTTGGTTTGCTTTGCTGTCTGATGTAGTGCATTGAAACCTACATGTCCTTTCCCCCAGTCTTATTTGAGTATGAGAATGTGCCTTTATCCTTAGTCCTTTGCTTAGCAGTTCTTAAAGTGTTCACCTGTATGTCTGCTATACTTGGGACTCTTTGGTGGGGGACTTTATGAAAAACCTTAAGTCTTAAGTAGATAATGTCTACCCCATCCATATGCTCACTGTTGTTGTTATAACTCACTTTTCCCTTACAGGACGCGAGGCAGCTGAAAGATTAAAAATAAGAACCACTAAAAACATACCTCTAAAAGGTCAGTGAGATGGGACTTAATTTTGCAGAAGCCATATGATGGTGCTGGATTGGGGTTCTCCTATGATCCCCCCCCCCACTGTCCATAGTTGGTAGAATTGTTACAAATATACGACACACCTTTTATGCTTGGATGTTGCAACTATCCACAACGATTTGTCTGTTTTCTGTGTCTAGTGAATTCTGCAGACCTTGAGGTCAAGCATTTATTAGAGTAAGAGACTTTCAGATCAATCTGCTCTACTCCGGGCAAATTCTACCAGGATTATGCCAAAACAGTGTCTAAAAGACAAGTTGATGAAATAACTAACTCCTTGCATGTAAATGACACAGCCCAGCCAAATCTGCTAATAAGGTCAGTTTTACCAAACCAATATCAACTCACAGAACATAGCCTGGCATTTATTTATTTATTTTACAAGCAGAGGATGCTGCCTAGAGCTCATAGAGAACAATGGGGGGATATTTAAATGGATTTTGATAAATTGGGATTATACCCTGTCAACTTTTCATTACTCAAATGCATTTCTCTTTTCTGACATTAACATCCAAATGGTACAAAGACGCCATTTCTACTATGTGCTCTTGAAACATAAAGTGTAGGACGGATATAAATGTCTATCCTAGTGGTATCTTTTTTTAATTTAAAGCAAGCAGTGTTATTTATTCAGCAATATTTTCTTGGGATGCACATGCGTTGTGCTGAAAGCCTAATCCTACTTTTAATTTTTCAGACCCACTCAGAACGGCTTTTAGACACCATGTAATAAATTTCTTGCTTAAACTGTGTCATGATGGATTTAGTCCCCAATGTAAAGACATGCTTGAATGATGAGGGCAAGTAAGCACCGTGGCTTCACTGATGATTTAGGATTTGCTAGCTTTTTATATGGAACGAGGGGGAAAGCTGGCCTGATGTCAGCAGTCATTACAATCTGTCTGGGATGTGCTTTCCCACCACAGTGGCACCTGAGAGATTGCTTAGTAACTAGATTACTATGAAAACAGACTTTTCCAGGAGAATGAGTTATGCATCTCAACAGCCATAACAATATGCAGAGAACCAAAACTGGAGCTGGGTGCATTCAGCAATATTACATTTTTGCTGGTATGAATATTTACATATGTGCAAGGGAAGCTAGAGAAGCATTCCTTCCTGTGGAGGTCACAACCAATATCTATCTTCCATTCATCTGAAAGTCTGTATTCAGCCTAGTACCTCCTCAAAGTATACCATGCTGTCTACTTCTGGATTAACAAAAAATAAAGTAAGATGTGTACTTGCAAAAGTTAGCTTCCGTAAACTATAAGGAACGATAAGAAACACGAAAACGCCATACAATGTGTATAATTTGGATATGTACAATCTATTGGAAATGAGGTCTAGTAATCTGTGTCCGTGTTCAATTTTCTGTGTTTAATTTGTTCAATCTCAGACCAAGCATTGTGCCCCAAGAGGAGAAAAGAAAGAGAAGGAAACAGGTACAGTCGTACCTTGCAAGTCAAACGGAATCCGTTCTGGAAGTCCGTTTGACTTCCAAAACATTCGGAAACCAAAGCACGGCTTCTGATTGGCTGCAGGAAGCTCCTGCAGCCAGTTGGAAGCTGCGGAAGCCCCTTCAGACATACGGGTTCCAAAGAACATTTGCAAACCAGAACACTCACTTCCGGGTTTGCAGCGTTCAGGAGCCAAAAATGTCTGAGTATCAAGGCGTTCGGATCCAACTATATTCAGTTCTCTGATGGGAAACATCATTAACATAAAGGTTTCCAATAGAGATGTGCACAGAAAAGTAAAGGGTGGGGAAGTTTTGGAACCTACTTTGATTTCCGGGTAGGGAGCCACTTCACTTTGGACAAGACATACCTTGCTTTGCATATGAAGTGGAGACTTGCTTTACTTTCCATAGCTTTGCGTGTCTCTCCATTAACTAGGAATAGAAAATCAACAAATAGGGGCTATAACATTTTTGGCAGAATTGGGTGAAATTTATAGGCACAGTATCCCCTTCTAAAGGATTAGACTCTGGAAACCTCTGGTCATATACTAATGACTCAATGATATCCTTTCCACTGGGGCATTTTATCCAACATGATTCAGCCAAGACATATTGCTAATGCCTATAACAGTAGATCACCATATGGCTTACATCTGGCTTTGTAGAAATATTCCACTACTTGTTCCTACTTGTGGAGGTGGCTAGTTTAGGAAAAAATCTCAAGACTGCTATACGAAGGGCTAACAGTGCCAATAGCTTTGTAATCACCATTAATCATTACGAAACCTTCACTCAATTAATTTGGCAGTGATCATACATGTGGATATAAGGAGCAAACAAAGTGACTGTTATAGAGGCAAGAATGTGTCCATTTTTCAAAACCACAAGTTTTGAAATGGGAATGATCATTCCTTTAGGGTTAAAAAAATCTTATTTATTTAAAGAGGACAAGTTTCAAACTAATAACGATTGTGTTTTTTAGAGAGATATTAGAGATGTTTTTAGTGAAAAACAGCTATACACTCTTGCAGGCTTCACTATCCATATTTAGAATTCTTCGTCTTTAGCTGTTTCCGATTGGAGCTGGAGGAAATGCTGTTCTATAATAGCACATTATGTCTGACAAAGCTGCCAAGCTACGGCATTTATTCCCAGTTTCTAAATACTGTAGCTTTCATTGGATTGGAAAAAGTGAGTTTTCTCTCAGCTACTTGAGAGCATCTCTTCTTATCTAGCGTTAAGAAAGCTGGAATGTTTTGGCTACTTAAAATTACATTCCTTTTTCTTCTTTATGAAACACATTTAATAAACAAATCCAGCAAAGTTATTTCAAATGCAAATTATACAGGCCCAATAATTTGAGGCACTGCAACGCCCACAGGGACTTTGAAAGATGGTGTTCTGTTTTGCGGCTGTGTGTATTAAGCATTTTGGAGATCTGCGCAGGGTCTGATATGTTGGATTTTTGTATCGGATTTTATCTTCGTCCCTTTGCTTTCGAAGGCAAGCGCTAGATCCCCTAGTTGTGCCTATGCAAGTGTTTTAGCATTTGTGGAAGAGTTTCTGAGTCATCACGGAAGTGCTGTATTGATGTGGTAACATTTAAGGGCTTTGTGTATTTCACTGTTGATAGTGTGAGCTTTAAAATATGCAGGAAGCCTCTGGGGAAGAACATCCCATAATGAGGAGACCTGGTGCTTGGGCTGGAAAGCTGGCTCCACCAGCTGTCTCAGCAATCAAACATGGCTACTATTGAAGCATAAACCATGTCTACAGGGAAAGCAATGGTATCTCCCGAGGTAGGGGGAAACCCAGGTTAGAGAACTCTGGGTAAATCCCATACAGGGCCAACTCAAGACATTTTGCTGCCTGAGGTGAAGGACAAGATGGCAGCCGCCCCCAAGGCACCTACAGAAGCTAATCAGACTGGTAGTTGAATCTTCCTCCAATACTAGTGAAAGGCATTATCCTCCGCTGCATCTGAGGGCAGCAGGTTAGCTTAGGGGGTGCAAGGTAGGTCACATGGCACTTACAGCTCTGTCCACTCCCCGCACCTCAGCATCTGCCACCTGAGGCAGCTGCCTCACTCTGCGTTATCATAGAGCCTGTTCTGATCCCATAGCTTTAGGGGGATTCATTTTGGAGGAAGGCAGAAGAATAGTCCCCACATAAAGTGTCTCAGAGCCCCAAATGTTACTTCACTGGGTTTATTCTTTCCAGTGTTTTCTGTACAAACCCTACTGAAATGAGCTGGAGCTATAAAAGCACAGAGTAATTGTGCAGCTCTCATTCATTCTGATGCCCAGGAGAACTTCCTGCTAAGATGTGCCCACAGTGGAGAGCAGCACAATGGAGAACAGAATCTCTGTGCAGGACAGTCTATTCACAGTAGTTGCTTGGCTCCTTGCCAGCTGACAGACTGGAACACGAGACATCTAAAAATCCTTTTCAGGGGGGAAACAACCTTTTCTCTCTCCCCTCCCCAACTGTCCCAGCCTATATTATTAATCATGGAGCAACACAGGAGAGACAAAATGTATTCTTTACATGCTTAGGTCTCTAGGGTTAAAATGTATTTTAAGCCTGTGCTTATTTTGGGGGAGTTTGTTGCTGTTATTGTCCATCCTATGCTAAAGCAATTATTGTCTGTGAAGGTCACCGAGAGTTCAGTATTACTGGAAACTTACAGTACTTGGTATTAATGGCATGAATTGCTGAGCAGCCAGAACAGTCGCTCTTAAAGGGACATGCAACACAACTCTGCTTTTTCCATGAGAGGGTTTCAATCCTGGTTATAAATTTAATTCCACGTAGCCATTAATGGTAACGCCTATTGCTGCTAAAAAAAACATGGCTACTATTTCTTTCCCGCTTTGCAGTCTTAGCTGCCTTCTTGCTCCTCTTCCCCACTGGCTCCCTCATTAACTTAAATTACAATAATCTCATCACCCCACTGAGGTAGTCTGGTTTATTGTTATTTTCATCTTAAATATAGCAACGTTAAATGCTGCTGTCTATACTATTTGCAGGTGCAGGAAGAGAGCTCATTTTGTTCAGAGCAAAACCCACTTTAAATATTCTAACTGTATATGTCCATTTCCTGCCTTTTCCCCCTGTGTCTCCTTATTTCTCCCCCTGTCGTTCTCCTCCTCTTACAAAGAAATGGGGATGGGGAGAAATGTTGCTGGAACCCCATAATATGACCCACTTTAAGTTGGGCATTGACAATGCGCTCAAAGTGCTTCACATAAATGGCAGTTTTTAAAACTGGTCTGTACAGTGAACCAACATCTCATAACCTTTGAAACTCTAAAACAGCCTGAAATCTGGATACTTTAAGGACCACCTTCTATCATTTGCATCTGCTTAGACACTGCATTCATCATCTGAGGCTTTCCTCTAGATCTCTCCACTACCTGTAATGAGGTGGTCCTTAGGTGAGGATTTTTTCAGTCATGGCAGCCCATCTACAGCTTACATGTGATATCATTCTGACAGCAAGTGAAGCCACTTCTGTTCACCCAGGCTTTCCATAATGTAGAGTGATCTGGTTCTAACATTGGCTTTATCTGTTTTTCTGATTTTTTTTTCTTTACTACTGCCTTAGTTTCTTCTTTGTTTGGTATTAATTGCACTTTTATGTGTTGCTGTTTTGTCATTTGTGCAGCAAGCTGCCCTGATCATTTTTACAAAAAGGTGGCCTAGAAATCTCTTAAGTAAATCAACAAAATTAAGTTTCCTCATATTACAGATGGGTGCTGAGAGGTAGTTTGCTTAAGGCCAGCCAGGCTGTGTTCAACTTTAAAATATCCAGTGCAGGCTCTTAAGCACTGCACAATACTAATCGTGGTTCTATAAAGAGCTGAAAAGGGCATTATGAAGGAAAGCTCCCCTGAACCCATTTGATTATTGAATTAAGCTTCAATGTTTATCTGAGGATAGGTTACCTAAGATTATTTTTGCCTGAATAACTTCAAGTAAATTCTCCTGAACAGACTCTATGAGTAACAAAAATAAGACAATAGATATGACATTATGGTTTGGGGGTAGATTGTTTTGTAGAGGAACGATGCTGTCACCAAAAGAGAATTTAATAGTTTTATGCAATGTGATCTGTCAGATGCAAATGGCATGGTATTCCATTTAACAATAGGTATGAAATTTTGCAAACATATCTTTTTATAATGTTGACTTCACTAGCAGAGCAATCCAAAACCCCTTTGCTCCAGACTGGAATGGGGAGTGCTGAAGTGGGTGGAGATGTCCCTCTTTGTAGCCCTGCCAGCCTTCGTTGCTTCTACCTGCAGAGTGACACAAAGACAGAGGGGGCAGATGACTGTGCCAGCTCCAGGTTGACACAGCGAACTGCCTGCCTCCACCTTTCGCTCAGGTTGGCACGTTCAGCTAGGCTGTGGATGCAGCAGTGGCCCTGCCACTCCATTGAGCCCCACAGGGCAGCTGTCTGTACCCTGGGAAGCTAGAGCATCATTAGCAACTTATCTTAGGAACAGCCGCTCTGAGCCCCAGCACACACAAAGGTCAAAGCAAGGCAGATGCACAAAACTGGACTAAGCACTACCCAATAATGGACAAAGAAACATGGGTTTTCTGGAGAGGGTCTCAGGGCAAATCTAGAAAGGGCACAAGTATGAACCAATCAAACAGCAAAATTCAGGGTTTTGCCAGCAAGGGTGGATCGGCCCTCTGGAGGACGAAGTTGACAGGCAGTACCACCACCTAAGCCTCTACCTCAGATGGGAGGAAGGGAGAAAAAGATAGCTGGGAGGGATGGGGGTACAAAAATTACTACTTGGACCAGTCCTTGATTGACTGGTAAACTTATTGGTCATTTACACAGTGAAACTGGGCTTGAACCAAAGCTGAAGAATGTTGGAGGAATCTGCTTCTAATACATTGCCTGACTTGACTATCAGGTTTCTACTGAGCAGGCTGTTCACAGTTTTGCAAGCCCTGAGGAACGGAGACACTAGTGTCCTTCTGGAAGTGAATCCAGAAGAAATGTATCCTGGGAACCCTAGCAAACCTAGTGAACCACTGCTCTAATGTTCTCAGTATTGCCTGTGCCCCATATCTGGGAAGCAGGAAGTTGCTGGGCAGAATGTCTCTGTACATGCTAGGTAGGAAGGAGGTTCTACAGTGTTAATTCCTGTGAGACAATGCATGCATGTTATAGCACAGAGACACAAATACTCCAAATTGTAACCAAAGCCTTGAAATTTTAATCCCATTGCAACAGCATGCTTAAGGAGCTGGGATTCTCATCATTGGCTGCAATCAAAACAAAGCAATGAAACAAACTATCTGTGGAGAATGACCTGCTGCTGGGTGTTTCTTCAGCTCATCCCAACATAAATAAATTAACCGATGCCAAACAAGCACAAGTGTGTCATTAAAGGACTCCATAAAAAGTAAAGTTAGTTTTCCTGTTCAAACTTAGTTTACCAGGTTCAAACCAGTAATCACCACTGTGGCCATGAACAAGTTTCTATAGCCCTATTTGAGCATTCTACATCTGTGTTGGTTTAAGAAGCCCCTTCTACCCCCAGAGAGCAAGGACAAACATGCTAGCTCCATCCTGCCTGCAGTTGCTGCTTCTGCTATTAAATCATGTGGAGAGCCTCCCTGAATGTAAAAGTCTCCCTTCTAGAGAAGTTTATATTTTTTAAAATTTACATTTGCATACTGCCTTTTATCTGAAGATCACAAGGTGGTTCACAGCATAAAAATACAAAGTGAGAACACAAAATACACAATAAAACAAAAGCAAACCAATAGCCCACTCGCACAAAGACATTTAAAAGGCCACAGAATGTTAATCAGCCAAAGACCTGGTTGAAGAGAAGCATTTTTCTCCTGGTGCCTAAAGATATGTCATGAAGGCACCAGGCGAGCTTCCCTGAGGACAGCCTTCCACAAATGAGGAGCCATGTTCTCGTGCTCCAATCTCTGGACCTCTTGTAGAGGAGGCACACAAAGAAGAGCCTCATGATTATCGCAGGGTCCCCACTGGTTCATATGGAGAGAGGCGGTCCTTGAGGTACCATGGCCATGAGCCTTCCAACTCATAGAGATTGATGGGGATTGGACAGGAGAGCTCATCTCCACTCTCTCCCACATAATGTTACTTGTGCGGGAGATTCTAATGCCTAAAAAGGGCTTATCTTTCACTCCAACCTAGTTTACAGGTTTCTTGAGAGCACAAGCAAGGTAAGAATAGAAGAGCACTTTATAGTGTTAGAAGAGCTATAGAAATGATAAATAATGCGATAGCCGCTGCTTCAAATTTATTTCATGCCAGCCCAGCCATGTTCTAAGCCCATAAACATTATTCCGCTGCAGAGAGCTGAGAGTTTTCAGATTTATCGTTTAAACCAATGGCAGGCACAGAAGAAAAGTACACAGGGAAAACAAATCAATACAAACCAATATCAACCGAAGTATGAGAGAGAGAATGTAGAACGCCCATATTTTTCCCCTAGACACTTGTCCCAAATACGAAGAGTGCCACAAAAGATCTGAACTGTTCCATCAGTGTTATTTTTCATATTCAACCCTTCCAAATTGCAAGGATTCTTGGAAAGCACGCATTGCAAAGTAAGTTCATCTTAATTTTGGCTTTAACCCAGCATGAGAAATTAGTTGCTCCTCTAAGGTGTTTGAAGATGGAGTATGAAGTGAGGGTTACACAAAACAGATCCTCTGATGAATACAAGGTTGGCCAGCTGAAAGGAAGACAGCTGCCCAACACAAACAATCAGGGGCAGCTGAATTCAACCGAATGTGGACGAGTGGATGGGAAAACAGTCAAGTCTGTAAATAGGGTCTAAATGAACACTTGGCTGGATTCATGATTCCAACAACCTTTCCCAGTTGAATGAATAGGTCTCTGTCATGGGTGTCTACTTTGTGTCTTTTTAAAAATTCATTTGCTGTTATTTTCTGCTTTTGAGTTGCTTTATTATACTGTGTATATTATATTGTGTATATTTCCTTGAGGCATATAAGTGGATGATGGTGATTGATAATCATCATTATCATCATCTAGCTCAGATAACTCAATCCTGGCCTTTGTCTTTCTAGCTACCAATGAGTTGAGGGAGGGGGATTCACGCATTGGTAATCTGGCACAGAGCTACAGCCTTTGTTACCTTAATGGCTCATACTTGGAGGACTATTACCTCGCCAGGAAGCTAGCCTGGCTTTTCCAGGAAATGAATCCATGCTGGATCCAGGCATACAGCCTACGCCTGCACCCAACTCATAACAATATCTACACTTAAACAGTTGGGAGAGGTCATCTGGAGATTTTGGCTGAGATGGCCCTGGTATGCAGATGACACCCATCCCTTTCTCCCTTTCTCATCAGAGGTTGTGGATGTCCTGAATAGGGACTTGGTTGTAGCAATGGACTGGATGCAGATAAATAAACTGAGTTTCAGTCCAGATGAAGTACTGTTGGTCTCTCCTGTAGGGACATTTTTTATAGTCTATACCGGTGCTTTATTTATTATATAATGGTATTGTAACATTGTTAAGTTGCACACTACCAAAGCAAATATCTATTGCTGGGTGGCTATATAAATTTAATAATAAAATAATAACCTACTGACAACTTCTGCTTCCTGACAGAGTTTCAAGTTGAATTTGTTAGGAAAATGACTGTCAGGAAGATGTTGGGGAGGAAAAAGTGGTGGTGGATGGAACAATTTAGTACTCCCATCCTGCTCATCAGATAACTGATCCACCCATCAGCTCTCCAGGGTTTCAGACAGAGCAACCCTACTTGGAGATATCTGGGCCTTAACCCAGGTTTATTTTCATAAACCACGCCCATACTTTTGCCCTCTAAATACTCCATCCATGCTTTGACGTGGAATGTGCTCAGAAGTCCATGGTTTCTCTTTTATAAGTTCTCTATGCAGATGGCAGTTACAGGAGTCTGTAGCAACAAGAAAGAGTAAGATGTTGTGTCACCTTAAAAACCCTAGAACGTGTGTTTCTTTTTCCTGCAACTTTACCAGTGTCACATAAGTTTCGTCCTTCCTGTGTAGGATTATGCATGAAGACAAAGAGAATCGTAACACGAGAATTCCGGTGACATAGTTGCACACTTACAAGATAAATTTAAGAAATTGTAGAGGGGAGGTTTACACACACACACACACACACACACACACACACACCAGTGACTCCAAAGCTTTTGGAACTGCTGTTAGGGAACTACGAGCTAAGGGGCACGACCCTGATCTTACTGGAGACAATGGTGGGACAATGAAGAGTTTTCTATTAACTTCAAAGGGAGTGGGATCAGACTGAAATGTAGATAAAAAGATATCACTAATGGTTTCCAGGCAGTGGCTAATTTCCTTTTTTAAGTGCTCAGAACTAAAACTCCAAACTTCCTGCTTCATTGGAACAAGCTCCTTCAATTTTAGCCGAGCCTGGGCTGCTCTACCATACAAAGGTTGGCTCTTAGGGCCATACTGCATATTATATGGAAGATTTGTCATCAGATCGTCCTGCATTTTCTCAAAAGCAACTTTCACCCTGCCCTGGTTTCCCAAACTAAATCCCCCCACCCAAACAAAGCTGGTTATTGTTTGAGGAGCCAAGGTGGGCCAGACAAGGTCAGACAAAAGAGATGAGCAGAACTGGCGGTCTGGGGTAGTAGGTGGCTAGACAACCCGAGTCATTTACTCAATAACAAGTCTGAGAACTGCAGCAAAAACACCCCAGCCTCTGATTCTGAGATGGAAAGAACACCTCAGCAATCTCAGGAATGTTTCCAGAAGTTGTGGGACTCTCCAGTTAAAGTAATCCGAATACAGCAAGATGGAGGCTTCTTTAAAGAGACTCCCTTTCCAAGTTACCCCTTCTTGATGATCCAAGACCAGGAATGTCTCTACCTGCACAGTTGAGCGTTACCTTCCAAGTGGTGTGTTTTGGTTAGCTTGAGAACTATCAAAATTTTATTTCCTCCTCTATGAAGGGGAATTGAGGAAGGTGAAGTTCCTTATGCTGTTTTGCCCACAGAAGAGTTCTGTTTTGCTGCTGGCATCCCAGGATAATAACCATCATTTAAAGGAAAATCTTGCTGCATGAAATGTTATGTATATCTCTCACCCAGTGCCTGTATACTGTCTGCCTGATTATCAATTTAATAATTTATAGCTCTGAAGAGATTTCATTCTTGCACGTTGTAGATAAATGACACTGTCACACAAACATTTCACTGTTCAAATGAGTGTGCAGGATGCTTCTACTGTGAATTGACATCCTCAAACTTTCTTTGGCCTTCGTTTATTTGTGAGCAAAATTCTGGGGGGAAACGGGGGAGTAGTTGTGTATCAATTTAAAATCCAGGTGAAAGGGTTAGATATAAGATAAATTACTTCTGCCATTGTGGAAGTGAATAATTCCAACAAATTACATGTCTACTCAGAAGTTAACTTCCATGAGAGTTAATCCCAGGTAAGTGTGCATATTTTTGCAAATTAAGTTATACCTCCATATTGTTCAAGAAAATAAATAAATAAAAAGGCAATCACTGAATGAAATTCTAAAGTTTAGATTAGTTTTCTTTGACAATAAGAGGTTGACGTAACAGTCAATGTCTATTTTACTGTAAAGGGCTGGGGCGAAGAGGAAGGAGGAGTGCAACTTGAGGAGGAAAGGGAGGGATGAGTCCCCCAAGAAACCAGGAGCTGGCCCTGATCCCTTGATGTGAATTCACACCCACCCTTGTGAATTTTGGTGGCTCCTGACATGTACTATCAATTTCTAAAGAATCTAGTTCATTCCCCAAGCCTTAACTAGGGAATGCACCACATTCCTGTAGCTGCAGAAAAGACAGTCTCTTTTATCAAGGGGATAACATTGAATCATGGTATAGCATCTCCTCTGCTTACTTTACATCTGCAGAAGCACTTTAAGAATGCAATAAATGGCAAGTGCCAAGTGTTCCATAACTGCCTTACATTTAGGGTGCATCAATCAAAATAACTGCAGGAGTGGAAGCACCCTACAGTTGCATAGTTCTTGGATGGGTTGCTATGGCACTGCATAAACCAGCTAAAGGCTGGGTCATACATGCATGTTCATCATTTGCTAACTGCAGCTTTAAGCAGTGGCTTGTATGTTGCACATATAAAAGACCACAGCTTGAACATTCATCTCACATCAGGCACAGTGCTTTTTCAATAGAGACAGTTCTCACATTCAGCTATAAGCCATCACATTGTGTAATCAGATGATACTGATGCATAATTGCCCCTATACTATTTCAACCAAGAGTCTTTAATCAGATCTCTGTGACAGCATCCTGGAGCAGGTCTGTACATAATAATTTTAGATATTTTATTCTAGATGCTTTGGTAATTATCTTAATAATTACGGAAGAAGGTACTTGAAAAGAGCCCAAAATAAACCAGTCACGTAACACCATGCAACCTGCATCTTTCACATCTAGGAATGTATGAGAAGGCATCAGACTGCAATTTATTCTCCACTAAAAATTGGTACCATTAAAGAATTGCCTCCCTTTATTGCTTGTGAAGACACTGTCAGGATAAATAATGATCATGAACTTCAACTTTAAAGAATCAAAGTTCATTGTATTGAAGAAGCCCTATTAAAAGCTTAGCTTGTTCTTAATTTGATTTACTGCAGCCAATTCCCTAGAGAAACAGAAAAATACACACACGAAATCAATCTGCCACAACTAAGGAAGGGCACTTATTTTTGGTCTACTCAAAAGATTGAGATCATCTTAAGCAAGCAGCTCTCTTACTGGTACGGGAAGGAGGGGGGACGGCTGCTAAGACTAGCTTAAATTGAAACCGGTTAATCAGAAGCTCTGAAATGAGTAGGAACAGATGACAAATCTCTAGAGGCAAAGCAGGCCAAAATTAATAAGACTTTAAAGGGGCTTTCTTCTTACGTTCCAGTGTGATAGCAGTGAGCTCCTGTTTCAGGTTTCCTCCTGTTTCTTAATTATTCTTATCTGGGTAGTTTTGTGTGATGTCAGCTTTCCCCCATCTGTGATCTCTGATACCATTTATTTTGTTCTCTGTGCTCCTAGAATGTCTTTCCACAAGAATTTGGCATTTGCCTATTGCTGCCCTCTGGCTTAATTCTTACCTTATATCTTACAAGTGAGACATGCCAAAAGCATTTAACTACTCCTGCTTACTCTGTTTGTTTTTGTACCAAAGCATTTGAAGTCATACAAGTTGTCAGGCTTTATATATATATATATATATATATATATATATATATATATATATTTTGGGGGGGGGAATACTGGCTTTTCCTTCAGGGCAAATCTGTGGCAACATTGGATATAGAACCTCAGATGCTTCATCTGTTCATATTTAAGACTGCAAGAGCCTTACAAAATGGTATTTGATCATCTTTACAACAGCACGCTCAGAACCATAGATCAACTTTAGCCGATCAACTAAGGGCACTTCCAGACATTTCTAATTTAGAGGATTTTGAAGTCTCTCATTCCTTTTGAGGTATCCATACCCAAAACATAAAATGAAAATTGCCTCTTAAACCTGGGAAGCCTGAATTCAAATTTTACCTCAGTGGGTGGTCTTGTGCAAAACTGCAACTCAAGACTAGTTTTTGCATCCAGTGGAGTGAGCTTTATGACACCAAGGGAGTTTGCTACTTGAAGTAAGTATAATCAAGCACAAATCTTTATTTCTTAGCCAAAGGCCATCTTCAGTCATCCAATCAGTGGTGCTGCCTGGTCCATTAAAGCAACCAAGGGCCTAGCAGCCCCACCAATCACACTCTACCCTCAGCCGGCTGCAGCCTGTCTGTCTGCCTGCTTGCTTACAATGGGTCTAGAGGGTGGAGCTTCCTCCGGCTCAGTCTCAATGTTGCCCTTGTAGAACTCAATATGGAGGAAGATGGTGACCAATGAGAACAGGCATAGGCAAACTCGACCCTCCAGATGTTTTGGGACTACAATTCCCATCATCCCTGACCACTGGTCCTGTTAGCTAGGGATGATGGGAGTTGTAGTCCCAAAAACAGCTCGAGGGCCGAGTTTGCCTATGCCTGAATTAGAATTAGTTGGCTCTGCCTACTGTTGGCTGTGGGTGCATCTAGCTCTACCTTATTTTGGTCTTCTGTTGTATGCTCTACAAGTTCCAATGGACACCGGCCACCACTGCATAGAGTGATACAACAAATGGCACACCACTCAATATATGATTAAAAGACAAATAACATAACATGTTGTAATACTAGTATTGCAGCTGATGATAATAGCACACCCCCCCCAATTCTACTCATTCACAGGAATCAACACACTAACAAAGTTGACAGTTCCCTACCATCTGTCTTTCTTCATTCACCTTCACTGTTCTAAACCATGCTAGCAATCAGTTATATGGGATTCATCCCATTCCTTCCTAATACACAAATACAATCCTATGGGACTGGCTTGTCAGCAAAAAGACCAGTACACCCTCTCCTAACAGTGTTTTAAAATTATCGCACTGGGCACATGAACACCCTTGCTTAGCATACCTAAAGTCACTCAGCCAAAGTTTTCCATCAATCAAGTAGGAATATGTATTGATATTGCTCAATGGATTGTAGTGATCATGTGGTTATACCAAAACCATGCCATCTATTTCAGCTCCTAGGAACAGGGTGAACCATACTAAATATAAATAAATAACAAGCTGGAGATGCCAACGTAACTTCCGCATTTCACAAAATCCATTACAAATAAATTACAAAGTACTTTTAAATCAATGGGTAAGGTCTGTTGCTTGTACAAAATGGAAAACACATGATAACCATTGAACAATTCTATCTTTGGTGATAGCAGGTTTTTGGTAATGGCCAGAGAACAACAGCATTAGCAAAATACACTGTTCAGAATATTGATCTGCTGGCCCTAATTACTAGAAAGAGTGATGTTCACACAGCATGCAAAGAGGGTCACAGAAGCCTTTTTTTCAAATGTTTATTCCATAATGAAAAGCTTGTAACTAAAGTGGAGTTATTACATGGGGATTATACAGTCAACTGTATTTTTCTTTCCCAGCCTGTCCCACTCAATGCATGGATCTCATTGCACAGATCTCATTGGCCACGACATCGGCACATATGAATCTAAAGCAATAAGCACATTTACTCATATGCTGCACAAATATGATTGAACTTTTTATAATGGCCCAATTTTTGAAGTGTGGTGAGCCATGTCTTTTCACTGAACAGATATAGCAGGTGTCCCATGAGCTGAAACAATTCTGCACTTCAGATAACTGTTGTCACTGCCAAAGTGATTGCCTGTGGCAACATGGGGTTAGATTAAGGGGATTCTGGGTGTTTTTGTTGTTTTCCTCCCAGCTTATCTTCTAATAGATCAGTTGCTTTATTGTACTATACCTACTCCTTTCCCATTCTGTAGAAGAGCACCGTGCAAAAGCAGGAATGTACCAAAGCAGGCCTTGGCTGCCAGCCTTGAGTATCAAATCATCCCCAAGGCTCCATCTGGGACTATTAAATTACTGTCAGTCTGCAGCTGGGACCACAACAGCTTCCACTGTGCCCAACAGAGCACAATTATTCTCACATTTCTGCTGCGATTGTAACCTTCCCACTTCTTCCTCGGGCTTGGGAGCATCCAACTTTAATGATCAGGTTAGAACAACTAATGAAAGATCAACTTAGAATAAAATAAAATAAAAACAGAGATGTTGCTAGCAATGTGTGTGTCCTCTTCCACTTTTGTCACCGATGTATGACCTTGGGGGAAAGTATTTAATTTCCATGATGAGCAAAACTGCCAACCACTCATCAGTGCCTGGATTTATGGATCTCTTCTCCTCAGAGTAATCTTAAACCAAGTCCCCTTTGAAGGGCTTTCACTCAACTATTATTGGCCATACAGCTGAGGCAAACCAGAATATTGACTAGTCACACATCATGTTTGGTTAGCTTCTATCTCACATTTATATTTTCCCAGATGAAATTATCCAGTAACTGAGATAGGACTGTCAGACTGATCTCTTAAGAAAAATAGAAACATACCAACATTCTATCCAAAGATCTCACCCTGTGAGGTAGTTTAGGCTGAGAGACAGTGACTGGCCCATGATCACCCAGCGAGCTTCATGGCTGTGTAGGGATTCAAACCCTAATCTCTCCGGTCACAGTCCAACCCTCAAACCATTACACTGTACTGTATAACTCTGTACATATGGCAAAGTTCACTATACAATATGTTTGTACTAATATCCTGGATGGGGTGAAGGCGTGTACCTAACTTCCTGGCAGGCGACTTGTTGCTGCTCACTGAGGGGGGTGGGGAGGCAGTAGTGAGGCTGGCACTGTGCAAATATACCAGCTGAGCTAAGTCCGATGCTCCTGCCAGTACATTTTCACTGTGCTGCCCTCCCTGCCACCTCTACCCTCTCCTTCTCAGTAAGCAGCAGTGACTTACCTGCTGGGAGCTCAAGTTAGTGCCTCCAGCTCACCATGCCATCCTCTACTGCACTGAACTGAGGCTGAGAGCTACAATAATCCGTGGGGGCACCCAGTTAAAACTTTTTTTTTTATTAGCCCAGAAGGTTTTGGGAGTGAGCATGATTTTACTGCTGAGTCTTATGTGTTTGCAGCTGAATTAATCTTTTGTCAAGTTTCCACCTCCCTTGGCGAATCTCACATCCCCAGTATTTAGATAGTACTGTACCAAAGTTAGCAGCAATATAGTATCTCCTCTGAAGGAAATGTACCTTCCCTGTGGAGTCCTAACAGGTATCACATTTACAAAAAAATAAAGAAAAAAGACTTCAGAAAAAGTCTTCACAAAACCAAATTTATCTCAAAATAACAAACAATATTTACATAATAGAGATATATGGTATGATAGGACAGAACATAGACTAAAAGTGACAACAGTGTTTTAAGAAACACAACAACATTTCAAAAGCTTTCCTAAGATTCTTGCCTTTCTTTTAAAAAGTCTTACCCAAAATGACATAGCAAGAACAGAAGGATGTATAGCAGGCATAGGCAAAAACTCAGCCCTCCAGATGTTTTTTGGGACTACAATTCCCATCATCCCTGACCACTGCTCCTGTTAGCTAGGGATCATGGGAGTTGTAGTCCCAAAGCATCTGGAGGGCCGAGTTTGAGGAAGCCTGTTGCTGATGATTTAGTATTGACTTTACAGGAGCCAGAATCCAGCACTAAAAGAGTATTAGAACTAATTCAAGAATTTGGTCAGGTAGCAGGTTTTAAGTTGAATAAGACGAAAACTAAGGTTTTAGAGAAGAATCTAACAGAGATTGAGAGAGATAAGTTTCAGAAGGAGACAGGACTGACACTGGTCAAGAAAGTGAAATATTTAGGGGTTAACATGACTGCTAAGAATGTGAATTTATTTAAGGATAACTATGAAAAATGTTGGACTGAAGTGAAAAAAGATTTAGAAATATGGTCAAATTTGAAGCTATCGTTGTTAGGCCGAATTGCTGTGATAAAAATGAATGTATTGCCAAGAATGCTGTTTTTGTTTCAAACACTGCAAATTTTGGATAAAATGGACTGTTTCAAGAAGTGGCAGAGAGATATCTCCAGATTTGTCTGGCAGGGCAAGAAGCCTCGTATTAAATTTAAGATATTAACTGATGCTAAAGAAAGAGGCGGATTTGCCCTGCCAGACTTAAAACTTTATTATGAATCAGCCGTTTTTTGCTGGCTGAGAGAATGGATGCTTCTTGAAAACACGGATGTTTTGGATTTGGAAGGTTTCGATACTGTATTTGGTTGGCATGCATATTTGTGGTATGATAAGGTTAAAGCACACAAAGCGTTCAAAAACCATATTGTAAGAAAAGCACTGTTTAACGTCTGGATAAGATATAAGGATTTGTTAGAAAATAAAACCCCAAGATGGTTGTCACCAATGGAAGCAAAGGCTCAGAAAAAACTCAATATGGAGGCCAAATGGCCGAAGTATTGGGAAATTTTGGAACAAGAGGATGACAGATTAAAATTGCAGAGCTTTGAAAAATTAAAAAACAGAGTACGGGATTGGCTCCATTATTACCAAATAATGGAGGCATATAACTTGGACAAAAAACTACGCTTCCAGGTGGAAAAATCAAAGTTGGAAACAGAATTGTTAGACCCTAAAGTTAAGAATCTGTCAAGAATGTATAACTTGCTGTTGAAATGGAATACTCAAGATGAAATTGTGAAATCTGCTATGATTAAATGGGCACAAGATGTTGGACATAATATTATGATGGCCGACTGGGAACAGTTATGGACCACAGGTATGAAGTTTACGGCATGTAATGCCTTAAAAGAGAATTTAATGAAAATGATTTATAGGTGGTACATAACACCAGTCAAGCTTGCAAAAATCTATCATTTGCCCGATAATAAATGTTGGAAATGTAATGAAACTGAAGATACATTCTTTCACCTTTGGTGGACATGCCCAAAGATTAAGGCATTCTGGGAGATGATCTATAATGAAATGAAAAAGGTATTTAAATATACCTTCCTGAAGAAACCAGAGGCCTTTCTCCTGGGCATGGTCGGCCAATTGGTGCCAAAGAAGGATAGAACTTTATGTACGCTACAACAGCAGCAAGAATACTTATTGCAAAGTATTGGAAGACACAAGATCTACCCACCAGGGAAGAGTGGCAGATGAAGCTAATGGACTACATGGAACTGGCGGAAATGACTGGCAGAATCCGAGACCAGGGAGAAGAGTCGGTGGAAGAAGATTGGAAAAAATTTAAAGCATACTTACAGAAACATTGTAAAATTAATGAGTGTTAGAAGGATGCTGGAATGAAGCTATATGGTTTTAGTAGAAATGCAACAAATAATTAATTAAAAGCTGATTGATAATGGGTTAAGATGGAAAAATTTAAGGTTAGACCGTTAAGATAAATTATAGAATAAAAATTGAGAAAGATGGGAAGAACTTGCTGAAATAGTGAATTGAACTAGAATACAAAAAAAGGGAGGTGTGAGGAGGTCGATGAAACAAGTAAAGGAAAGGTAAAGATATGGAATATTGGATGTCTGTTTTAGTTTTCTCTTTGTTTTTCTTTTTTGCTGTATTGTTGTATTGCTTTTACATTTTTTTATGTTTTTTTATTTTTTCCCCTCTCTTTTTATTGTTGTTTTTTTCCCTTTTTTCTATAAATTTTTAAACTTTTAATAAATATCATTAAAAAAAAAAAAAGAGTTTGAGGAAGCCTGTTCTATAGTGTAATAGTAAGGAGCTTTCCTGACCCAGGAGTCAAAGAGGTTTTGGTGAGAGATCCTAACTTATTGGATGAAATCCATTTATATTTATATCATTTCGGATGGTCTCATATATGACAGTTAACCGAGTCTTTAGTCTTGTCAAAAGATTCCCTGATACTGGAATAATATATTTCCAGCATTCAACTTCAAAACAAGACTTTTCACTTTAAGTCATAATTAAAGCCCCTTCCTTTAATTTCTAGGCGCAGCATCATTCTTATATGAGCCAGATGTTTTGTTCTCCTGATTTAGGAGGACAAAAGTTCAGTTTACTCCTTAGATTAACAATGGCAGATTAACAGGTTAATACGCTTAAAGCACGAGTCAAACAGTGAAGGCGTTTTACATTTTCATTAATTTATGACATAGAATTACATTCTAACAATACTTTACTAGCTAATCACCCCGCTTTGTTTTGCACCATATATCATTTTCCCTGTGTTTAGGAATGTACTACAAGGGTATGCAGGCAAAAATAACCTTGTTTTATGACTCTGGCATCACAGAAATAATTCACAGCTAAAAACAAAGTTTGTTTGTTTTTTTAAAGGAAGTTTTTTTTTTTTTTTTAAACAGAATCCATGACAGTTTTGCTATTATTTGTTTTGAAGCAGACTCTAGTTCATGAAAACCTATAGCATAATAAATTTGTTGGTCTTTAAGGTGCTGCAAAACTCTTGGTTGCTTTAGAATATTTTTGTATTCTGATGTGTTGCGAACCGCCTTGTAACATTAAATCTTGTAAAGAGCAGAAAAGTGGGTGGAAATAAAAGGAAAACAAAAGGAAATATGTGTTTATTGCACACGGGTAAGGGGATTTCCACCCATGCCATATCCCAATGTGCTATGGAGGGAAACACAGAACAGATTTGGAGGGAGGGGGCATGGAGAGGAGAAGGAGAGAAAATTCCTTCATACAAGGAGAAATCATGGCACTGACAGGATGTTTGTCTTAGCACTGCCTTGAATATTATACTAACCCATCTATCTGCACAATTGCTCTGCCCACCCAGATGGCATGAAAAGACAAAGCTCCTCAAAAGCACTAAACATTCCTCCTCTGAAAACATTGTGCACTTCCATGGGGGACCTCTGTTTTCTTCATCATCCTCTAAGAAGAGTATTCATTCTTTTCTCAGCCTTCCCATTGTACTTAGAACGGACAACTTGCACTAAAATCTGCAGTGAGCGGTGGCCTCCTCAAAGGCTGTCTGTGTTTTATTTATGGTTAGGAGCTCCTAACCTTGTTCTTGCCCTGTCACAGTCTATTCACAATTTAGAGGAGGCAAAAGTGATTGCAATTCATGCATACCGTAGCTCTAATTTTAGGATGATCAACCTTGTCTAACATTTTGGATTTCTCTTGGCGGAGAGGAAAAGAATTCAGAAGGAGGGTCACAAGCCACAGCAAGATTTAATGAAACGCTCATTAAATCTTGATAAACCAAGATAAATTTGCCACCGTCCCCGCCACCGCTACCAGCGAATTTCAATAGCATTTGTGGTTTTCTATACCTTCAAGTAACTACAACACTGTTGTCAGCCAACTTAATCATCTTCGGGGGGGCGGGGGATGGACAAATTATTTATATTTACTTGTCCACAAAGAGCACCCCCGCCATGCATATGGATATGCATCAGCACTATCCATACATGTTCTAATGAATGAATAGGATGGTGGATGGTGCAAGAGCCTGGGGTCACCCATTTATATTTCGGTTGACTAAAATTTAGAGGTGGTAAATCTCAGGCCCAGGAGCTAAATGTGGTCATCTAGGCCTCTGTATGTGGTCCTTTCCCAAGGCCACACGTCAACTCCACAGGCTAGACCCCTCACTGGTCCTGTTTGTCCCTTCAATAATGTTTTTGCCTGGCTAGAATTTGTTCTTGAACCCTTAAATTGTCTCTTACTTATCTGGATGGAAAACAGAAAGGAGTGTCTGGCATGTGTCTGATTACTCTACTGTCACAAGTGTGGGATAATTAAGCCTCATAACCAGCATGTTTTGCTCTAAATGCATGAAGGGGTTAAGACCATAGAATAAACTGCTTTTCCATGCCCCCTCACCTTGGAAGGAAGGAAGTCTAGTTCTTTTTTGTCTTCTCTCCCTTTTTTCCCACCATGAAGGATGTTGGGGTTGATCACTCCATACCCTGATAGCTACATGGCTTTAGTAAAACCATCTTTGCGTTTCTGTACAAATAATTTGGAAACACTTAGTCTACCACGTGAGCTCCATGTGTAATGCAGATCTCACCTCGTTGCATGACATACTAGCCATTTTTGTGTTTCTAGACCAATACTTTAAGAACATTTTAACCACATTTTGTAACTAAGTTTTTCTGACTGCTATATGGAATCTGACCTTTGAAGAGTTTGTAAGTAAAATCGTTTTTTTACCTTACAAAACTGTTTGTTATCAGCTATGCGGAAGAGGAAGAATGGGGAAGGTGACTTAGAAAGGGGTATTTAAAGATCTAATAGACATATTTCCACACTTCGATGCATGTTTGTGATTTCAAATATCTGCTGGGGCTCTCTTACTGGAGAGTGCTTGCCCCATTTCTGGATCCAGGGATTTCTTCTTTTTTATTCTTTAATAAACTATTAAATATCCCACAGAAAATTAACATTTTCATTAGTTGCTCTGCCCCTTTACACCTCTGACTAAATCCACATGCTGACATGTGGTCCTTAGAAGATTGTACAGAAAGGAATGTTGCCCTTGGGCTGAAAAATGCTCAGCCCCCAAGTTACTCTATAGAACACAAAATAAAGGTGCTGCTGATGAGTAATTGCATGTAGTTGGAAATTTGAAGTGTGCAGGGGAGGTGCTATTTATACCTGGCCTCCTGAAATAGCCTGTTTCCAGTCTGATTCCTGCCCCTGCCCCCCAGACCTTTGGAAGAAGGAAGAGTTGATAATACTGAATTATGTCCTTGTGTGTTACATATGAGATAGAAAAACAGAGAGAAATTAACACACACACATTCATCCTCTGCATCCCTTTACAGTTTCTCTTGTAGCAATGCAGAGCTAAGGTTAAGCTTCTGAAATTGTTTAGGAAGTGAACCGGTCTTAGCAATCCTTGGTGGTTTATAACTCAGATTGTTGTATCTATCAATTATGAACACATTGACAGTCTGGTGATTTAATTGGTGGATTTGACAAGGACAGTTATTACCCTGTGTTGTGACAGCTGTTTTTGATATCAGAAATTTGTCAGCCTTCTTCCTGGGAGCTGTTGGATGAATGGTTGAGTGACTCCAACGAACCCGTTCCACGTTTTCACATACATACAGCCCTTGCCCTCCCCTTGCCCTCACTCTCAACATCTGTTGATAAACTAAACCCTACATAAAACATACACATTTGTGATATCAGTAAGCCAGGTACATGCCAGACTCCCATTATAAAACAATCTACTGTCTCATCTGACAAACTGCTTGTGGGTTCAGAAAACTAATTTATGACTAGAAAAGTTAGTACCTTTCAGTAATGGCCTTCCACGTGTCCTTCAAATTCTGGTGTTTTCACTTCACCTGAGTTTTGTGAACTTCACGTAGTTTGGAAGTCAAAACTTTTTGATTATAATAGACTCACTGTAAAACATTTTGAACAATGTTATGTAAAAAGCTGGTCAAATTAAATGGCTCTCCTTGAATTGCTCAAGCTTGACAATTGTAAATGCATTTCCCATTTGTATTTTTGTGATTTCTTCATAGCCCACACAGCAAAGTGTTTGTATTTCGAAGCCCACTGAATTTCTAAAGTATTGTAGCCAGTACATTGAGTTATACAAGTTCTGACTTTGGATTTGTTTACATATGATGCTTTACCCAAGAATCCCTTACTTCCCCCAGCTGAGCAGCTATACCTCAAGAATCTTCCTCAAAAACCTGACCTCTTACTCCTCACAGGATGTGTAATTGTTTTCAGAGAAGTTGCATGAGATTAAGCACATGTTCAGAGGTTTACTATCACAAACAACCATTTCTGTCCTAGGAAGTGCATTTCTGTCCTAAAAAGGGCCAACCACTGAACAGATAGACAACCATACTGTCCTGAACCCCTGGCCTCCTGGAGGCAAGTCAGTGTGCCACGTCCAAAGTTCAAAATCTGAGGGTCAATCCACATAAGCGAAATGCAAAGATCAGTAAACGAGGTTCAGGGTTAGTCCAAGTAACCAAGTCTGAAGTCTAGCAGTCAGGATATAGTCCAGATTCAAACCCAAAGCACAGACCTGTGAAGATCCAGGCGCATCCATCTCAAGGTCCCTCAACTAAGGTCAGCTGAGCAGACACAGCACCTCATCTCTGCTCTCCTCTGCATGCTGATTGCAGCATCTGGGCTTGATGAGGCATGTGACCCTCACCTGTTATAGCTTAGGAATCACACATCACCTCCCAGAGCTAATGAGCCCCACCAGGCCAGCTAGGGAGCTGGGCTGTGGGCCCTTGCCTGCCTCAGCCTCAGCCTCCTGGGGCACCCCACCAACTGCTCCCTACACCTGCCATGTTCATGGAGACAGGGCCCCCTCTGGCTCTGGGTCCTGCTGCTCTGGTGACCCTCATCCCCTTGTCATCCTCAATCACCCCATGAGTACTTCCTACACCAACCTTCCCTTCCCCATCCCCACCTTGTCCCAGTGTGTCCCAGTCCCAGCTTCACCCCTCACTGGGATCCTCTTCTCTTCCTCCTCCCTGTTGTCCTGCCAGTTCATGACACACACTATTGGCCTGGATTGCAGTTTATGATGGAGGAGTTATGTGAAGGTTCACCACCAAGTTCAGTACGCTGTTGTTCTGCTCACTTTTGGATGATTTATGGCAGTACAGCCAACCACAATCTAGTCCTATAGTAGAATACTTAACATTACCTCTTCACCACAAACAAACTGCAGTCTGCTCCTCCTTTCTGGAGAGCCACTGTGCACAGTCTTGGCCTTAATCGTTGACTAAAAGCAGACCTGACAATTCCCATGGGAAAGCTATAATCAGTCTCTCAATTTACTTACGTTAAAACAGCCATAGAAGGCTCTGTGTTTTGATTCCTTCTACAATGCTTGCAAGAGTTTCCTGTGCTGCCTTTTCTCCCAAGCCATTTGCTCCATTGGGAGAAATACTGAGTGTTGAGGTTTTTTGGGGGGGGAGGGGGAATAGGCTGTATGCCAAGACCCTTCTAATGCCTGGGCCCCCTTCTAATTCTTGGAATAGCCAGGCTAGCTTCCTGGTGAGGTGATAGCCTAGGTAACGGGCCATGAAGGGAACAAAAGAAATGGCTCAGTACCAGAGAGAAAATGGGTATCCCCCCTTCCTCAACTGGCTGATAGTTATAAAGACAAAAGGCTGAAGTGAAGAGTTGTGCAGTGTGAGACAGAAGCTAGAAGAAAAGCTGCAGATTGTGAAGCCAGAGAGCCAGAGTGACTTTTGGTTTCTGTATGAATCCAAGGCTGTGGCTATGGAGGAAGCAAGACCCTCTTGGGGTGTTAATGCTGCGAGCCCCTCCACCATAAGTTCAGGTTGTATATAAGTGTAAATAAACTATATATCACAAAGACACCACCACAGTCCCTGCTGCCCCTCATTCCAAAAGGAAACATGAACCCTGAGTAAGCACCTGAAACCCCTGCAATCTTGCACTACTTGGGAGACTGGGGTGGAATGCAATACACAATACTTATATTATGTCTTCATTCCCCACACAGCTGTTGTACTAGCATTCTGTGTGTGTTTGTGTATGAGTGAGTGAGTGAGTGAGCGAGCGAGAGAGAAGGTTAATCTTTCTTTCCTGCAGCTCAGATCAAAATCAGACTTCCTGATTCCTATGGCTACTTTAAAGTTTTATTTTATTTTAAGGCCATGATATGGGACTACAGTTCCCCTATATCACGCCTGCTTTGGTCCTTAGTTTTTGTGTTTCAATTTTTATTTCTTCTATATTTATTTATTCTTAGTAGTTTTACTTTTTGACCATTCTGGGGTTTTGTTTTGTTTTTACAATCTAGAACTATATAATATTTTATAATGCAAAAAATAAATACACTTAACACTTAAATTTCAGAGACCATTGTCTGAAGACTGAAACAAGTCTTTGAATACAGATGAACCCTTTATGCATTTTCGTCCTCCCTGAGGCCACCAAAATTAAACCAACTGTGAAAGAAAACTCTCCCAGTCCTCATTAACTATTATGGGCACCCATACTCAGCCAAAAGTCAGTGACTTTGCTCTGAAGCCTCTCACAGTGCAGAAGTGGGTGACTGGATTCAATATTGTCAACCCTTCACCAGCTCACATTCTCCCTAATAGCTCCTTGGCACTTTGAAAACCATCAGTTTTTGCGGTTGACCCTCTCTAAACACAAGCATAACAGCATATGTACAGTTTCTGTTGCTCACATGGTTCTCTGTATCAGAGCCAAAGACAACACAAACTATCAGGTTGCTGCATGTCCAAATTAATGCCTGTGTTGTATTGGTTAGAAGATCAGGTTTAATTCCCCCATGGTTGTTAGTATCGATAATCACAGCTAATTAATGTCTGTTCATCAAAGCAATTTATCTACTGGAAAAATCTAGAGATTTTCTATACCACAAATAAATAAATAAAGTTAAAGATGAAGACTAAAGTAGTATGATGTGTCACGTGCAAAGCAACAGAGATGTAAATGCAGGCTCATGCAGTATTGTTTTAGAAACAGATGAATTGCCACATAGCCATAATGAAATGCAGTGTTTCACCAGAAATTCCTTCATATATATGAATGATGTAATCTGGGATCAAAGAAAGTTGCAAATATTGAATAAAATTAAATGGTAGCCAATTTAACATTTGATGTTTAATCATAGAAGCCTATAGCTATGCTAATGTTATCCACATCGCTTGCGGTTGAGCAGCTTTGAGGGACATATAGTATATCTGAATGAGAAATTGAGATAAAAATGGATACTCTGTTTCTGCGTTCTATTTCAGTTCCAGAATGTTATGCTAATATAACAGTGGAGAGACAATGGATTTCTATAATCAGGAGGTCTAGATTTGAATACCCAAGGTTTGGATAATAGGGAATTCTGCTGTAAATAAACCTTTGAGTTGATGACACAGTGCTTTGTTACACTATTGTAAAAAAATGAAACATCATTGACAAGTTTCACTTTCTGACGTGTTATATCTCAAGCACATGATAGATTATCTGCCCTCAAAACATGTGCAATAGAGGGATCTGTAACTTTTTCCATTTTAGAATGGTACCTTGGATTCAAAGGACAGCAAAAAGCCATCTTCTGTGTCTATTATTTCCAGCCTGTCTTCCTCAGCTCAAATGGAGTTTTGCCTCTCCTTCTTCTCCCTACTAACTGACTCCAAAGACCTCCCTCCAGCCCATGTCATTCAAAGTTGAAACCCTAAACCTGGCCTTTGTCTGCTACCATTGGCCTTTGCTACACACTCAGAGCTGGAGAGCCGAAGAATTGATGCTTTTGAATTATGGTGCTGGATGAGACTCTTGAGAGTCCCATGGACTGCAAGAAGATCAAACCTATCCATTCTTAAGGAAATCATCCCTGAGTGCTCACTGGAAGGACAGTTCCTGAAAGACCCTGATGTTGGGAAAGGACAGTTCCTGAAAGACCCTGATGTTGGAAAAGACCCTGATGTTGGGAAAGATGGAGGGTGCAAGGAGAAGGGGACGGCAGAGGACGAGATGGTTGGATACTGTTCTTGAAGCTACAAACATGAGTCTGACCAAACTGCGGGAGGCATTGGAAGACAGGAGTGCCTGGCATGCTCTGGTCCACGGGGTCACGAATAGTCGGACATGACTAAACAACAGAGCTGGAGAGAGGGAGAAGGATCCACCTCTCCACTAGCCAGCAATGTTTTCATTGCCAGTCACTGTTAATGGCCCAGTACTCTACTCTTTCTGCTTCTTGTTAATGGCCCATCGTCTCTCAGGTAACACCTTGAGCACAGAAAACTGGTTTGGCCTGTCTTTTTGACCCTGCTAGATTCATCATCTGGCAACTTCCCTTAATACTCCAAGCACTGATTTATTCCTAACATTTACTAAATCTAGTAATTCAGGGGGACCTGCCCCCTCAAACTAATAACACATTTAGGGAGATTTAGCTCCTCCCCAACTCATAACAATATATTATCTTTAAAAGACTTTAGTGGTGTGTGTAGTTTTCAGAATTGTCTCCACTATTCACTAACTAGGAAACGAGCCTCCATACCTATGCGTAATAAGGGGCTGATAAGAGTGACCTGCCTTTCAGAGTTATTGCATGGACAAGCAAGATAATGTGTGTGAGGCGCTTTGAAAACTCTGAAGCACTGAATATTACTATACTATAAATACAACATAAAATGCAGGTGAAGAACTATAGGAGGTGATTTTCACTTAAAAGAGGGGAGCTACAGATCCATGTACTCGGAGAAAGCCTAGGAATATTTCACAGCAGACTTGAAATAGCTATCTGGATTTTAAGAGAGAGAGGCCAAGAGAGAGAGAACATAATTTCAAAATCCTTAGCTTATTTTTAATTTATAGTCCTTGGGAAAAAAGAGAGTGGATAGCCCAATCATTTATATGCCTGGGCAAAAGCAATACATCTATATAAAAGTACAGTGATATATTTCTGTTGCTAGTTTAATGTGCTGCTCTGTGCCCTGCGTGTTCTGATTCATTGGAGAGCAGCAATCATGTCGACAGGAGCTGTTCTTCAGTTCCCATCAGCGACAACTAAAGGCCAATTCAAGGTTGTGGTGGGGTCATGAATCTAACACAGTCACTGATAGAACAATTTCCTTTCCACATGACACTGTCAGAGGGACACACCGGGAATATACAGTAAGAGCAGCCGTTGGTATCTATATCTTCTTTCTCTTTGCTTATCCACCCCACAACCTCTTTCTCTGCTATGAAAACAGTGGCCTTGGGAAAACAGGGTTGGTTAAAAAAAAACCCTGGACTCATCCTGGCAGTTAGGGTTTCTAGGGTTGCCAACTTTAAAAAAACAACTGGCCCCCGTTTTTTGTGCCTTTAACAGCAGGTTGGCATGCAGACACCTGCTGGTGCTAATATTTGTTTTCGTGCCAATAAGAGCTTCCCCTGCTGATTTCTGCAACTAAACTGCCTCTAAAGGCATAGGAAATAGTTTAAAGGCAAAGGACAGATAGTTTCTTCTGGTCAGTTGGCAATGGTACAGTTTACAGAAGCAATGCCCCACTATATAAACATATGTGAAGTCAATGGTTAAGAAACAGATTCACGCCAACATTTTCTGTTGAGAAACCGCTACACCACTGGCATGATCTATAGGTCCTAGAGTCAATACGATTATCACAATTTCTTTACATGTCTATAGACGTTAGAAAAATATATTGAACAAATGCTAAATACTGAACAAAGCAGAAATGATAAATAACTGCTTCAATTCAGCTCAGTTGCATGGTGCTTGTTTCCACTTGCTTCTTCTAGGAGCATGAATAAATCTTCCTGACTCCCTGCCCTGCCCTGCCCTTGCTGATCTGAACTGAGGTACTACATAAGACAAGACCTGCTAGATCAAACCAGAAGTACAACTAATCCAGCATTCTGTTTCCCACAATGACCAGTAAGCTGCTTCTGGGGAACTCAGAAGCAGGAAACAAAGGCAACAGCCCTCTCCAATTTGTTGTTCCTGGTATTCAGTGGTCTATTGGCCCTGACCCTGGACGCTCCAAACAGTCATTATGACCAATACTCACTTAATGATTTATCATCTTCCATAAATTTATCTATTTCTTTTTAAACCTAAACAAAAGAGAAAGCCAAAGGGCTAGTTAAAAATAAGCAAAAGTAATATATAAATGAAAAAGCATAAATATACTTAATGCAAAATAATGTGATATGTAACATAACATAAAACACAAAAAGTGTCCATCTATTCAAAATGTCCAATCTATTCTATTATATGACTATTATCATTTTGCTTTTTTATATTGTATGCTACATTATTTTGCATTAAGTGTTGTATGAATTTTTCACGGATATATTACTTTTGCATATTTGTAATTAGCCTTTGGGGTTTTGTTTATAAGAGGCTTGCCTCTTATCTTTTTTAATGTTAATCCCATTTTAAAGTCATCAAAGTGCAGAGGTGAGAGGTCTATGATGTGTTTTTAATATGGAATATTTTTCTCTCTTTCATGAGTTTTCAGCCACTGAAGGCTGGGAGAGAATGAACTGCCTGCTGTAAGGCCACTCAGTGGGTTTATGGTAGAGATGAAGTTTAATATGAAATCTACCAGAACTCTTTACATATCATAAGGAGACAGAATTAGGTTCGTAGGTGACTGATGTAACAGACTCCATTCATCAGATTTTCAGCTTGAAACTCAAACTTCTCACCAATGATCTTAATAAAATGTTCATAACTCACTTTAGTTAATATCACTGAATTTAAAAAATGGAAGCACACTTTCATCCCTTCAGTGAGAAATGCCCTCCATTGAACTTTAGGTTGCAATCTCTCACAGACATATCAATAAAGGTAGAAAACTTAGAATACCAGTGGGTCCCCCACCCAAAAAGAAAATAAATGTCTTGCATGACTTTGCATTCAGATTGTGGAATAAAAAAATCCAACTCCAGCCTTTTTCAACTTGTTTTTGCTCATCAAGACATCTTTTAAAAGATAATTACCAAGTTATCAACATTATTATGAATAAAAGGCCAAAACTTGTTATATGAAACAATGAAGAGAATATACACTCCACTTACACAGTATCCAAGTGACTTACATTAAAGTGAAATACATTTGGCATCAAGATTCCTAACCACCAAGAATCCAAAGTACTTTATATTAAGACAGTTAATATCAGTGGGACTAAGGTCACCACAATACCCACTTAATTGGGAGCAAGCCCCACCGAATGCAATGAAACTAACTTTCCAGGAAATCTCTGAGTAGGCCAGAATTGGGAAATTCCAGCCTGTGGGTCTAACCCATCCCACCAGGCCTCCCCATTTGTCCTGTAAGACTATTTTAGGAACGTCATGGCTACCTGCCCTACACCTGATATCATTTATGGCATCAAATGTGGGGCAGGTAAACATGGGACTTGGTCTAACGGGCCTTTGACTTACTCAGTAAGCACTGGAAATCTGTCTTCAATCCAAGGATTTCAATTTAACTAGATTGTGGACAGGGCTCTAAATGATTAGTCTAACTCAAACTAAAGGATGGCATGGCTCTGTTATGCTTGATTGAACTCTTATTGTCCAGTCATAGTATCACTGAGTTTTATAGATTATATGCCAATCTAATGATGTTGGAATGCATGATTACTATGAACAGCTATTATGGTGGAGGGATGGGGTGGCAAACACATCCCACAGTTGTCATAGCTACTAATGAACTACCACATATACCATTCACCTCTTACACAGGCCAAAATTAATTCCTACAAATATCAGAAGAGTGTCTGTGCAGTCGGCGGTGGGGCGGTGGGAGCAGGTACATTTGCCCTGGGCCTTTGAAGGCTAAGCTGGCTGGATTTACAGTGTTGTTTGAGTTTCTAACTTTATTCTAACTACTGAACTCCTGCCCCCCCGCCCCCGGGCCTCAGACAAGCTCTTTACAGGCCTGGTGTCCTGTAAAAGAGAGTTTTTGTTATCAAGAATGTAGTTATTTGCTAATGACACTGATTATCAGTGTTTCATCTGCAGGCTGAATCATTCTGAACCAGTAATCAAACCACTGGCTGGGATGTCTCCCTGGCTGTTTAGATAAATGAGGAAACCCTTTATTCGCTTTTTTAATAATATATTTTTAAAAGGAAATGAATTTTATTTAATTTTTGCAAGGAACACTATTCACCGCAGTCCCCAAAGGATAAAATATTTGCATAAAGCTCAAGTCACTTTAGAGTCTGCTGTATTATGGCCCAAAGTCTGCAATACACAATACCTTTCTTCTCTCTCTCTTTTGTGTTCTTTTGGGGGCAATGTGTGGTGGTGAAAAGCAGTTGTGGGAGGCTGCACTATTGAGTCGAATACCAGTGGAAAGAATTGGCTGCTTAACCCTTTCCCCATCACTGAAAAAACCGGCCTAAGCACCCTGCCCCTCACTCCCCACCCACCATTTATTTTACCCTGAAGAGGGGGGGAAGAGTAATTTTCAGTTGAAAAACGACTCAAGGGGAAAGCACTCACCATCTAGCAGTCCGTTCTTGCCACAGGTGCTCTGCTTAAGATTGGAGTCCTCCAGTGCTTTCTTAGAGGAAAGTTGCAAGTATGAAACTAGCGTGCAAATTTCAGGTTGGCTCCAAGCAGTTTGTTGGGATCCAAACAATACTGTGCAGCAATAATACAAGGCTCCTCTCAGCCTCCCCTGCTTGCTAGTGTACTGCAGCTGGTTCCCAGGTATCCTGCTTACCTGCGTCAACAGAAAATGTGAAAAGCATACAGTAGCATTAGATCTATATAGTTCTTTAGGGTGTTGAAAGTACCTTGTATACATAGGTTCAGTAGCCCTTATCCATAAGCCCGTATCCTGATGAGAGGCAAGGGTCGTTTTGCTTAGACAGAGAGACTGACCTGAAGCCAATTAGTGAGCTGGTGGCAGAGGCAAAACTTAGATCAAGAGATGTGGCTTTAAATTAAAAGCAAAAGTGGGAGGAGTGGGGGGGGGGGGAGCTCAGATAACTCAGCTGTGGACAAATTCAATCAGGGACATGTTTAGCTTTTCATTGCCTACAGGTGCTGTGAGTCCTGGAAGACCTGCTCCCTACCTTGTAGGCCTTTTCCCACCTGGCCTGGGAAGGGGGGGCCCTGACTGACTCCCGCTGCAGAAGCTGAGGCTACTGAACTGACTCTTGACCTGGGATATTGCTTAGGGGGTTTTGTTGTGGGGGGTTCCTGTTATTAATATTATTTTTTTGTATCTTTATTTCAGATCTTATGATTTATGTGGAAATTTTCAATTTGGTTGTGTACTTTTTAGAGTTTTATTTATTATTTATGCCTACTTTTTATGTTTGTAATCGTGTAATTTTTTGTATGTTGTACGCTGCCTTGAGCGTGGTTTTATAACTTTGGAAAGGTGGCATACAAATAAAATGATTGATTGCTTTCTCTTCTCTATAGTTGCTTGTCCACTCCCTGGACTCTTGACTCTTGCTGCTGTGTTTAGAGAAGCAAAAGCATAGTCAGAGCAAAGTTGCTGTTGGAAGATGGCACAGAGTTTCTGCTGCTGCTTTCCAGGAGGGTAGCCATGTTGATATGTATTGCTCAGCAGAAAGGCAGGGCCTTGTGCAGGACCTTTTGGCACCTGAGGCGAATCAGAAAATGGCAGCACCCTGAGAATTGTAATTTGTTAAGAGTCATGCACACACACGACCCTTAACACAGGGAAGAGTCACTTGCTTCCTTTGCCTCCCCTCTCACACAGAAATCCTCTTACACTAAAGCTGGGAAGAAAGGGGGCATACCCTCCAACATTTTCCCAATGAAAATGGGGCCACCCTATTCATATTTTTTATTATTATTATTATTATTATTATTATCTTATTTTACCCCACTCATCTGCCTGGGTTGCCCCAGCCACTATGGGTGGATTCCAACATATATTAAAACATTAAAAAAACCCACCCACTATACAGGGCTTCCTTTGGATGGCTTGGGGGTCAGATAACACCATACCTCCCATATTTATCTGATGAAAGTAGGGATGTCCTAAGGAAAAGTGGGACATTCTAGGATCAAATCAGAAACTGGGTTGGCTTCTATAAATCCAGGACTGTCCCTGGAAAATAGGGGCACTTGGAGGGCCTGAGGGGGTGATAGAAGGGGGCTTTTTTGGCAAAAGAATGGAGTAGGTGATGTCAGTATATGGAAACATCACCGCTGCAGACAGCCAGATTGTTGACATCACATGATGTGCCTATCTGTGGGAAAGAAGAATTTCCCAGGACGTTCACAGGCTGGATAAGTCCTTGTGAAGATTGTAACTTGAAACCTTCCGACTGCGCATGTTCAGGAAGTTTGTCAGACTTGCTAGAAGAACTGAACTGAAAGGACGTGTTTTTCTCTAGTGCTGTAATGTCAGAAATAAACATCATGTAAATAGATTTCTGACTTATTTTCTTTCCCCTGCGGAAGCAGGAGAGAGGGGTTGTGCATTTTACCCACGATTGGGAAAATGTCGCCTATCAAAATCTTCCTGGTCTGTCTGGATATCAGCCAGAGGAGGTTACCAGTAAGCAAGCTCCGAGGACAGTGAGAGGGGCCAGCCTCTATGGAGGGGGCTTGCAAACCAACAGGTGTTGGCACTAGAGAAGAGGGAAAGAGGAAAGGTAGAATGTGACAAGAAGAATCTGGAAAGGGGAAATGGGGAGGGGAGAAAGTTAAGGTGGAAGGAGACTAGAAGGATGTGGAGACGAAAAGGGGGTGGGGGAGAATGAAGTTCCCTTAAAATATGTCAGGATGGAGGAGGCCGACAACTGCCTCAGTGCATTTGCAGAGGAGCTAGAGAAAAACGGGTGGTGGGGAGGAATAGAAATGCAGCAGAGGCAGCTTAAACAAACACAGGCTGTTGACTTCAGACTAAACACTGATTCTTTAAACTCTAATCCTTTTATGGGGGGTGCTGTTTGTGCTGCTGGTAAACTGGCTTCAATGGCTTCTCCTCCTCCATCTGCTGCCCCATGGTGGTCGTCAATGGTGCTGGTGGCAGCTGGCCGAGGCCTCTTCTGGCAGCACCTGATGCTGCCTCTTCTGGCTTGCCACCTGAGGCGACTGCCTATCCTCGCTTCAGGCATGGGCCGGCCCTGGGCTTGTGGCGCCTTAAAGACAACTAGGTTGTCCTTAACGGTGCCTAAAGACTCCTGGTTGTTTTTGCTTCTTCTGCTTTTATTCCTTTGCGGCCTTGAACTAATGCCAGTCAGCTATCAGAAAAATCTGATTGAAGAAACTGTAGACCAGACTTTGGCATAAGCTTGTTTTACATAAGGGCATAAGAAGAGCCCTGCTGGGTCAGGTCAAAGGCCCATTTAGTCCAGCCTTCTGTTCCCATGGTAACAAACCGGGTGCTTATAGATACAGTGGTACCTCTGGTTACAAACATCTTGGGGTACAAACACTTCGGGTTACAGACTCCGCTAACCTGGAAGTAGTACCATGGGTTAAGAAGTTCGTAATGAGAGGAACCACTGTACAGAAATTCTGATCCGGGGTGGCTAGCTTTTGGACCTCCAGATGTTGTGGAACTCTACCTCTTATCAACCTCAGCCAGGGTTGATGGGAGTTGTAGTTCAGCAAAATATGGAGGGCCACATGTCCCCCACCCTTGCTATAGTATATTGGTACCGCACTAATAAATTGTCTCCTGCCCCTCTAGTGATAAATTCACTAACAGCTACTTAATCTTGCCAGTTGAAACTGACCTTCAGTAATGGGGAGATTTCCAGTGAAAAAGTATTCCTTCTTCCCACAGTAAAAATTCCAAAACATCTAGTCAGAATTTCTGGCACTTTTGTATGTTATTTTTTTTACTGGGATTATCCACAATCGCTCATAGCTAGCTAGTGCTTTGTATCAGAAGGATTGGAGTCTGTTTTAGCAGCTCTGCTGTCCATGCAGGGATTTCAGAGCACACTGCTGTGTTTTGTAGCTGGAAATCCATAACTTCAAATAAGAAGAGCAACATTCGCACATTGATAAAAGCTTCTCCAGGGTAGGGTATTACAGAAGCCTTCTGAAGCATGGAGAGAAAGCTTCCTTTCCTAGTACTACATTATAAGAGCTGTCTAGTACAATCATCATCACGGAACATGATCAAACTCTGGGTATGATTTGTGGGCAGTTGGATTACATAATTCATTAAACTTTGTTTCTGAATGACCAGGTGAAAAAGGCACGGTTAAAGCAGCTGCACATCGACCATCAGTAGGCAACAAAAGAGGGGCGTTTTTTGTTACCAGCTATACATGCTGAATTAAAGCTGTGGGCTCGAATGCCATTTTTAATACCCTCCATGCCACCTTAAAAGCTTACAAGTCTTCTTGTGAAGTTGTCAACCATCACCAGAGAAAAATCCACATAATAGCAGTGTACTTTGTAAATTCATCTAGGATCAACTGAAGTTTCCTACACTGTTAGGAGAGAGGTTGACATGCCTTTCTGTATTTCCTAAAATGTTATACCAGGACTCTAATAGAAGTTGGCTTCAGATGTTGTAATCAAGAAGATGGACAGGTGAATCCATCTTTTCACTTTCGATATCTTTGGTATAACAAAGCAGTTTGGGGTATTCCCCCATGGTTATTTGCACATGACTATGGAAGGGAAGCGGGTGGCACTGTACGTTAAACCACAGAGCCTAGGACTTGCTGATCAGGTCAGCGGTTTGAATCCCCGCGACGGGGTGAGCTCCCGTTGCTCGGTCCCAGCTCCTGCCCACCTAGCAGTTCGAAAGCACATCAAAGTGCAAGTAGATAAATAGGTACCGCTCCAGCGGGAAGGTAAATGGCGTTTCCGTGCGCTGCTCTGGTTCGCCAGAAGCGGCTTAGTCATGCTTGCCACATGATCCAGAAGCTGTACACCGGCTCCCTCAGCCAATAAAGCGAGATGAGCGCTGCAACCCTAGAGTCGGTCACGACTGGACCCAATGACCAGGGGTCCCTTTACCTTTTTATTGATACATATGCACATCTGCTTTTGCCACTAGATGGTAGCCACTCAGGTCACCCATTGTGAATTACTGGTAAGTGGGTGGCATATTTTGTCAAAACTCAAAAGGATTGGATTCGGAGTTCTGCCTATCGATGGAGGTGAACAGAAGATGACTTCTGGCATAGAAGAAGGCACCAAGTCAAGAATAGGAGAAGGAAACAGGGTAGAAGAGCAGATGAGCTTCAACAGGAAGGAAAAATATGGGTGATAAAGGTCAAGAATAGAAAATAAAGCATTATGGTATAAAACATAAGGAGCTTGAATGTGAACTGGAAAATGTCAGGAAGCCAGAATTCTGAATTAAGGGAAGTAATAGGGTGAAGTGCAAGGATAAAAGAATATTTTGAAATTTTGAACTGGCCAGACAAGAAGTGGAAAATGCTTAACTGGTTTGTGGGCTGGATTTCAAAACTGCATTTCTGGGACCATTGTTCCAGAGAAGTCATCAAATGACATCAGTCTGCATCTGGATTGAATTGTTTCATGATGGAGTTTGCATTTCCCCCATTCTTTTCTGAATAATTAAATGAATTTCTCTTTGAATGCAATGGGGCTTTTCAAGACGTGGCAGCTAAAAAAGCCAATGCAATTCTGGGCTGCATCAATAGGAGTATAGTATCTAGATCAAGGGAAGTAATAGTGCCACTGTATTCTGCTCTGGTCAGACCTCACCTGGAGTACTGTGTCCAGTTCTGGGCACCACAGTTCAAGAAGGACACTGACAAACTGGAACGTGTCCAGAGGAGGACAACCAAAATGGTCAAAGGCCTGGAAACGATGTCTTATGAGGAACGGCTAAGGGAGCTGGGCATGTTTAGCCTGGAGAAGAGGAGGTTAAGGGGTGATATGATAGCCATGTTCAAATATATAAAAGGATGTCACATAGAGGAGGGAGAAAGATTGTTTTCTGCTGCTCCAGAGAAGCGGACACGGAGCAATGGATCCAAACTACAAGAAAGAAGATTCCACCTAAACATTAGGAAGAACTTCCTGACAGTAAGAGCTGTTCGACAGTGGAATTTGCTGCCAAGGAGTGTGGTGGAGTCTCCTTCTTTGAAGGTCTTTAAGCAGAGGCTTGACAACCATATGTCAGGAGTGCTCTGATGGTGTTTCCTGCTTGGCCCTTGTGGTCTCTTCCAACTCTATGATTCTATGATTCTAAGAGTAAACTATTTCTATCTTAATCCTATCAATGGTTTACGCAAGCCCGACAACTTTGATGAACGAACACTTTGTTTTAACTAAACAAATTACAAATGTTCAGGTTTTAGATGGGAATATCATATAAATTTGCTAATGAATATTTGGCCGCTGAAGCAACCAAGGCATTATTCAGAAGCATAGCAGAACACAGGCATTTGGAAGACGTTTAGGTTTTAAGAGGACAGTGTTCATTGCTGTGTTTTAGAAGGCAGAATAAATTTAAAGTGCTGCTGCTTATTGATTTATACTCTTTATACTGGACATGGCTTTTTATTAAAGAAAGCAGATATTCAATAGTGTTAACTAGTAATGGGAATTGACTTTTCACTAATTGCACAGAGGCTGGCATTAATACACTTTAATAGAACCTGGGGCTTGTCTACTCCTGATCAATCCTGAAGGGTTTTTTTGTGGGGGGGGGAGGGGTAGCTGTGGTCAAAGATTCCAGCAATGAGATTGTGAGAGATATTTTTCACTTCTTAAAAAAAAATAATCCATTTAATAGGACAAGGGCCATTACTTGATGGAATAAGCTAATTAATGCAGAAGCTTCATTTCATGCCTTGACTCTTGATGGATCATTATTTCCATATGGTACACCATGCTGGCCTTTATCTTTTTGCATGAGAAAATGTTGGCTGTATGCCTGTGCACATACCTACAGTGTAATCAATGGGACTTCCATATGCCTTACTGTGTGTAAGAGTGCATTCTAGGGCCATGATCCAGTAAGTCAGCCCCGTATTCTGCAGTGAGGCTTCCCTGTTGCTTGTACAGCTCTGTCTGCTTTTGCTGGCAACCGTAACTTCATCTGCGCATGAAGCTATGGACTGCAGTCCGCATGGTTTAATCTGATTTCTCAAAATAAAGTGGTCAGGGCTACAGGCAAGCTAGTATCTGTCTTGTAGACGATGGTATGTTTTGTTTCATGCTGCTATGTGTAGAGTCACTGTACATGTTACTAATCCCAGCTGAGTGACATGCTGTTTTTACATGATACTTAAAAATCTCTTAGAAGGCTGATTAATATAACTATTTTCCTGAACATGAGCTTGAGCTAATTTTTTACAGAGGATTTGTACATGCTGAGCTCATCTTCCAAATGGCTGAATGTGTGTTCATATCAACATGTCCCAAGAAATCCTTCAGTGTCTTGAACCAGAATATGCAAAGTCAGAGCAGCTCCAATGAGGAGGAGGAAATATATATTTTAGAAAAGCACTACTCTAGGCCTGATGTAGTCCTATATAGCACTAAAGGTAAAGGTAAAAGGACCCCTGACCATTAGGTCCAGTTGTGACCGACTCTGGGGTTGCGGCGCTCATCTCGCTTTACTGGCCGAGGGAGCCGGCGTACAGCTTCCGGGTCATGTGGCCAGCATGACTAAGCCACTTCTGGCGAACCAGAGCAGAGTACAGAAACGCCGTTTACCTTTCCGCCGGAGCTGTACCTATTTATCTACTTGTACTTTGATGTGCATTCGAACTGCTAGGTTGGCAGGAGCTGGGACTAAGCAACGGGAGCTCACCCCATCACGGGGATTCGAACTGCCAACCTTCTGATTGGCAAGTCCTAGGCTCTGTGGTTTAACCCACAGCGCCACCCGCGTCCCCCTATATAGCACTACTCTAGTCCTGATTAGCAGCTGTCCCTAAGATGGGTGGGAAAAGCCTTGCTGCAGGGGTAAAGTCATGCGGCAAGACATTTTCAATTTGTGTGTGTGTTCAGGTTGTTTATAAGAGGTGTACACCTTTTAGCACTGTAGCTTGGAATTAAACTTTTTTTAGATTGGTGAAGGCAAGCTTGTGCTGGATCCTCCTGGCAGATCTGTGCTATATAGCAGCGCAGATCTGTCAATAGCTACCATAGCACTGATGGGTTAAGGTACAGAAGAATATACCTGGAACAACCCCCAACACACCCCCAGGTATCATTAGTGGTGGAAGAAAGCTCTTGGGGTGTTGCTGAACAATGCTGAGCTTGATGGGTGTGAGGCTGAACAAATTCCTGGAATAAACCTGCGTAAGTCAATTTCCCCAACAAAAAAACCAGCATTGTGATCGCATTGTGATCTTCTAGGGTCAGTGCTGTTGCAAGACAGATCTGGGGGAAGGGGAGCATTTGAGTGAAAAAGACAAGTTGGAAGGGAGGGGGAATGGCTAGGATTGGCACTTGAAAATGAAAACATGGTGACACTACTGCTTTTAAAATGTAGCTACTAGGTTTTTTAGAAGTGATAAAGGAATGATGGCCATGTTCTGAGTCTTGCAATATAGATACACTGTTGACAGCAATGGTGTCTGAATAGATAGTTTAGACCAGGCATGTCTAAAGTCTGCTTCAGGGGCCTAATGTGGCCCCACCGATTGATTCAATGTGGCCCCCGTGGCAGTATATGTCCTGGAGTAAAATCCTTTGGTGCAAAATGGTAAAAAAAAAGCAAATTCAACAAATTCAATCCTAAAAAAGCTCAACTTTGGTCAGCCCTCACGCATGTTCACTTCATCAATTCTGGCCCTCTTTGAAAAAAGTTTGGGCACCCTCATTTAGACAGTTGAGCACGAGACTCTTATTTTCAGGGTCATGGGCCGAAGCCCCGCGTTGGGCAAAAGATGCCTGCATTACAAGGGTTGGACTAGATGACCCCCGTAGTCCCTTCCAACTCTACTATTCTATGATTTTATTAAATAACTGCATGACACGAATACTTTGCTTTGGTCTTTCTCATCTCCAGTGTATTCAGCCATATGGTTAATCCTGCCGTCATTCTATGAAACATGTGGTAGTAGTAGGATGGAGTGTTGCAGAAGCTTCAGTAGTTTTTTTGCGGGGGGGGGGGTTGTTTCTGATTCCCCATCCCTATCAGTATTTTCTTGCCGATACCTCATTTCATCAAATGAAAGATCAAGTGCAGCTTATTATTCAGAAGATAACCTGTCAGTGGCTTAGTATGGTTCCTATTTCAAGGCTTGTTATGTGACTAGCAATAAAATGTGACTAATATACTGTTAATTAATATCATGTCCTCCAGCTAATTTATCACATTATTAATCAGAGTGATAAAGCTGAAGAGAAGTAAGCTTACCTACAGTCAATTCAAAAATAAAACTTGTGCGGCAGGAGGGGGGAGGGCGCCCCAACCAGAACTAAACATCTGAACCCTTCTGAATGGGTGCATTGTATTTGCTAACCCTTTAACTTGTCCCACTGGAATATGTTATACAGAACGACAGAATTTAAAGTGAAAGGGCAACCAATTCTGATCATAACCTTGGCTTTGCACTTCAAGTAATTATCCTTTAATTGCATTACACTATTTGAAATAGAGCCATAATTGGAAAAAAACAATTTGACATTCCCCGATGCTTTCTCTGACATGCGCTATTTGCTTTTTATTCAAATGTAAATTTTCTCTATAATACTGTCAAAGTAAAAGGAGGGGAGAAAGAAAGCAAAATTGAAATGTCAGTAACAATTTCTGACATACACAGAGCATCGGCAGCGAGTGCAGAGTAGCAGGCGAGATTTGCAGTTCAGCATTTTTTAAAAAAATCAAAAATGTAAAATGAGCATAAGCAGAAAGGGAAAGAGGTGGGGAAGCCAGAAGCTCCCTTTCTTAGGGATACGTGTCAGTTTTGTACCATGCTATCAAAATATCAAACAAGCTATGAGCTGTAATTGTGTGATGAATGAGCCCTAGTGATGGAATGAAAAACCAAGACGGGTTTTCAGCTATCATAGGATTCCAGTCAAATGCTTTCCTGTTGAGAAATCCCTATGATTTGTTGAAAAAACAGGCCTAGTGCACTTGTGATTGACTGTCAGCAAATATGGTACATTCATATACAGTGGTACCTCAGGTTACATACGCTTCAGGTTACATATGCTTCAGGTTACAAACTCCGCTAACCCAGAAATAGTGCTTCAGGTTAAGAACTTTGCTTCAGGATGAGAACAGAAATCGTGCTCGGGTGGCGGCGCAGCAGCAGCAGGCCTCATTAGCTAAGGTGGTGCTTCAGGTTAAGAACAGTTTCAGGTTAAGAACGAACCTCCGGAATGAATTAAGTACTTAACCCGAGGTACCACTGTGTGTGTGTATATATATATATACACACACACGGGAAATGGGAAGAGCAGGGACCTAACTTCAGCCTTGGGTGAGCCAAACCCTGCCCATGCTACCCATCTCTCTGCTTTTGGTGGCCCCAGAGTCACATGCGACGTCCTGTTTGTTCCATGATGTAGAGCTTACATATGGGCAAACCAGTACGAATTTTTCTCAAGTGGACTTCTGGGACAATTTATGGTCTCCTGTGTAAACATGACTGAGCCCCCATACTCTCAAAAACCGGGATTGACTGGAGACAGTCAAATGATCTCTTTTTAAATACAGCTACTTTTTTTATTATATAAAAAAGTTAACCCCCTCACACTATAGTTGACCTCACACCACCCTCGAAAGCACCTTGCCCAAGTAAAGGATACTCTTGGCCTTCTTCCTCATGGCATCTTATGTCAGACCAAAATGGTATTATTTCAACAGTTTGACTGAGAAATTGGCTGCAGAAGAATGTGCTGCTGATTATCTGCCTTGTTGTTTGGTTTGCTCGCATTGTATGACTTTCAGAACATTTTATTGTTGATAGCCTGTTCTTCTTTGGAGTCGGAAGAGGAGAGTATGAAGATGTTAATAAATACTTCTGCGTTTTACAACCCCTCAGTTACACACTGGGGCTGGATCTAGACACAGCAAAGAAGTGTTTCAGTTTAAAGCGTTGTAAATTTAAACAGGGAAAACAGGTAGAGAAAAACGGGAGTCCACGTCGCCATCTGGTTGCACAATGTTATATCGCACATACAACGCATAGAAATTGCTTTTTCTTTACCAGTCTAGCTGAGTCCTCTATTTCCTCTCGCCATACAGTGAAAATAGCTATATTAAGTCGTACATTTACAGTGTTGTGGTCAGAGTCCCAAACTCCCTCTCTTTAATAATTTAATTTTCACGGTTTTAAAATATCTCCCACCATGGAATTAGATGAAAAAAGCCTGACCTCAGAGACAACTGTGTTCACAGGCTCGAGTTGTCCATTTGCTTTCCCATATCAGATGTCAAGAGTTTTCAGCTGCAGATTAGTTGGTATCTAGTTTCTTTACAGTTATTGTAGTGGAAGCCCACAGAGATTAGGAAGAACAAGTTCCCATCTTCTTTGGGGAGTTTTGTTCTTCTGTTTCATCAGTCAAACTGAATTTCTTCTAGAGGGGTAGCAAAAGGGTCAGCCAAATATTTCTGTTTAAAAAATAGTAATTCCAGCACACTATGTGGAAATACGTTCCGTTGAGATCTATGGGATTGACTGCCATGTGTTGGCTTCAATCCAGCATACAATTTATATATGCTTGACTCCTGTTGACTCCAGGGGGTAACTGTAAGGGACTAAAGTCCGAGTGACTGATGCCGTGTCCACCTTCTAGCTTTGTGATAGATTGGTTTCTATTTCTTACGTGCAAATAGTAGTAGCATTCAGCACCACTGTATCGAACAGGAGCAGCCAAATGCTGGCCACAATTGTTTTCTTCTTCAATTTATGAATTCTCTGCTCACCTGGCATGCCCCCCCCCCAATGAACAGAAGTGTCCTTCTTCATACACAAACACCCATGGTGGTTTGGGCTGCTATATTAAGCAAGTCAAATGTCCTATTCTCCATGACGAGGGAGCTGAGCTTTACACCTGGAGGTAAAAAAATGGCTGGCTGGATAGCTGTGATCAATGTGCATTCGTCCTCATTGGGAGGCAAGTTGAAAGCAAGCCAAAGGTTTAAAGAGTTAAGTTTCATTCAACAAGCTTAGAAGTGGCACTTGGTGCCACTGGCAGCCATTGTGATACATCCATTTAAAACATAGTGATTACAACTGGTTCGTATTCTGATTAAACTGGCTTGTGAATTTAGGCTGTCTGAAATGCGGAAGAAAATAACCACAGAACTAAAGAGCTGAAATCAAAATAGGCAGCTAGTTTACTTTTGTTTCCCTAGTACAGAGCCATTAAATTAATTTAAACAAAGAATGAGAGGGCATCCGAAATCAATTTCATTCAAAGAAAGGTAAGAGAATAGGCTGAATTACTTGTGCTCACAGCATACGCTTTGCTATAAAGCCCTGGTCTGAAAACACTTCAGATGTGGTGTAAAACCTGACTCTTTGGTCAGTCATTTAGGGGTCTGTTTGCGAGTACAGAAAGGGACATTTAATTCTACTGTATCTTTTTAATATAATTGAAATTAACATCCCTACCATATCCCATTTGTAAAAATGAGTACTACTGAATGAAAGAGTTCTACTTTAACTACATTCTTTTTGTACAAAAAAAACCCCTGCGAAACCATTGTGGAAAGAAATTACATTGTATGTATATATAGCACAAAATGACAAAGTGCTGTACACAGTCTTTCCTGACATCCTATGTTCGGTTCTAATTAAGAAACGATGTCCAGCTTTTAGAGACATCATTCGCTGGAGAGCTTTTAATGTTGCTCTGCTGCACACCTGCCATCTCTCAGGGCAACAGCCTTTCCCCCATGGAAAGACTGAGTGGAGATCTCTCTCCTCCCTGTTTCAGCTGGCCTAGGAATGGGTAGGAACCAGCAGCACCAACAAATAAATAATATCTGAGGGACAGCGCAGAAGGAGTAGTGTGTATTTCTGGGGTGGGAGAGAAGCTCTTTTAGATATCTGAAATCGTTTTCCTGTCATAAGCACATTTTCCTTTAAATTTAGCCCTTTTGATTTTGAGGGGATTAACTTTCAAACAAGCATGCTTACCCCCACATTATTTAAACTTCCAGTTGATGATGTATTTAATTTATTTAACACAATTTGTATATTGTTTCTCAATAAAAAAAAAAGCTTCTAAGCAGTTTACCAAGAACAATCTATTAATTAAAGTACAAATATAAAAAAGTTAATCTATTTTTTAAAAAACAGAAATAAAACCAGCAATCTTAAAACCAATATACATAATAAAATGGCATGTTCAGTTTACACAGGTATTGGCTTGCATAGGTTTGCTGAAACAAAAATGGCTCCTGCATTTATAATTTGTATGTGGTGCATCTTTTTCCTTCACGTAACCGAAGGAGGCCACAATGAGAAGTTTCTCCTTTGCCTTCTGAGTAATGGCCTCATGTGCCCAAAACAGAGAGTGTGAGAGAAATTTCAGTGGGATTTTTGCAGAATAAAATTAAATGTAAATATAATTTCACACAACCTTCTGCTCTGCTTAGTAAATTCAAAACTTGGGGTATGTGTGTGTGTGTTGGGGGGTGGGAATCCACCTGATTGGGTTTTTAAAATCCATGATAGTATATTTTAAAACATTTTTGTCAGGAAGAATTGTCAAATGATATCAAAACCGCTAATAAAGTTTCAAAGAAATTCAGTAGCATTAAGCAAATGAACTGATAATTGTAATTAACACTTTTAGAAGAAAGGGAGCAGTGGGTGTGGATTTTATTTCAGTAAGGGCACCAGAAGCGAGACCCATCATTTAGGAGCAGTTGAAGTGGATGATGAACTAATATGTTGTTTATTCTAAGGAATATTTATATTTTGTGCGTCACATTTAAACAAAATATAGAGATAAACTACTTGTTATGAACCTATTCTATAAAGGGAAGCTAAAAACGAATGACAGAATGAATGAACCTCACAGGCCGCAACCTAGTTAACATTAGCCATGCCTAAGTCTGGATGAAATCAGTCACCATTAACTCATTGACTGTCTCATTACTTTCAAAGGGGATTAAGCATGACTTCTTTTATCCGGATCAGGGCCTTAGCTTTTGGAGCAGGCATCCCCAAACTCGGCCCTCCAGCTGTTTTGGGATTATAATTCCCATCATCCCTGACCACTGGTCCTGTTAGCTAGGGGTGATGTAGTCCCAAAACAGCTGGAGGGCTGAGTTTGGGGATGCCTGTTTTGAAGGAAGAAAAAGCAGTTCAGTTTGGTGTGAAATACTATAAAACTTGAATTACACTGAAAGTTAATGTCAGAGGCACAAGTGAGAAGAGTGCTGTTGCACTCAGGCCCATAGACTCCCATAGACATCTGGCTGCCCATTGTGAGACACAGGGTCCTGGATTAGATGAGCCTTAGTTTGGACTGTTCTAGCAGGCCTCTTCTTATGTTCATAAAAACTTTTGCACCTTCCTTCTCAGCTTACTTAGACATTCATTCAGTTTGGTTATTATTGAAAGTGCCATTTGCTTTATGGAATACCTTAAAGGGACATCAAAGGACTAGAAGGGGGTTAACAAACAATTTATTTCATTTATGAACCATTTCCCACAAAACATGCCAGTGATCTTTTTTTAAAAAATCCCAAACAATACAAACCTCAACAATAAAAGCATCTATCCAAACATTTTCAGAGCCAATGCAGATGCAGACTAGAATAAGAACCAGGCAGAGGGCCTTCTTGGTGGTGGCTCCTGCCCTCCCATCAGATGTTAAGGAAATAAAAAACTATCTGACTCTTAGAAGACATCTGAAAGCAGCCCTGTTTAGGAAAATTTTTAATGCTTGCTCTTTTATCGTGTTTTTAATATTCTGTTGGGAGCCACGCAGAGTGGCTGGGGTATAAATTATTTATTCTTCTTTTTCTTTTTCTTCTTCTTCTTCCTCCCTTAAAAGGCTTGTTGGAAAAGGAAGGCATGGTATTTGCAGGAGTCCCTCTGCTGTATAGCACAGCGATGTTGGGTATATAAGGTGTGAGATAAAATTTTAGGTAACTAGGATCCATGTCAGCACCTTGAACCCGGCACCTAAGCTTGGCCCTTAAGCCAATTGGTGCTCAGTACAGTTCTGTCAACAACAGTGTAACATGATGGCGATATTCCGCCCCAGGGAGGAGTCAAGTCACCTTATTTTGCACAAGCCGTAGCTTCTCGGCCAGCCTCAGGGGTAGGCCCACATAGAGCGCCTTGCAGGGGAGGTTGCCAGTTTATCATTTCTTATTGTTTATTGTGTGGATTGTAAGCTTTTGCACACTATAGCAACAGTGTAACATGAACTGCAAAAGGAGAACCGGCTGAGCTCATTAGTTATTAGACATATGGTCATATCTTTATTAGGAGCAATCAAAATGTCATAAAGTCATGCGTGCTTCATCACATGGGAAGTTTAGCAAATGGAAAAGGGTGAAAAAGCTGCAGGTTGGTGGTCCATGACCTGCAGTTTGTAACTATGTTAAAATGGAGAGGATTAATGCGGATGTAATTGGCTGAGCTTCACTTAGGTGCAAGAGACACTCAAGGCTGTAAAGAAAAAGAAGGAAAACAATGCTGTTCTCCCATTTATTTAAAATATTTTTTAAAAACACCTAGGAGTTGCTCCTGGATCATTACTAAACAGAGCTATGAAGTTCTGGAAAATGTAGTGGAATGATAAAGAACGTACAAAGCACACGGAGCAACAGAAAGAAGCAGATATAAATGATTTACTTATTTTATGATTAGAATATTGACTTTATCCTTAACATTTATTTAAAATGTTCCTGACCTTATAGCTTTGGTTGTATGAATTTAATCTCATTTCCTGATTTATTGCTCAGTTGGACATTGTGAACTCCTAGTGTGAATCTCTGTAATCATCAGAAGTCCAAGTGGGCATTTTTTTAAAAAAGAACCTCCTGGAAGCTAATATTAAACTAGTTTTTAGAATGCTACAGTCTATGTTTGTAGTAAAGTGATGCCCTCTGCTGGATTTAATAGTGTATTTTTTTCATAAAACCTTTAGGATAATCTATTCTACAATATTCATCTAAAAACACAGTTTCAGTTGAACTAACAAAAAAAGATTAAAATTAGCAGTTTAATTATTTTTAATTTTATCAAACTAGAAGCCTTCAGTCAAAGCTTTTGCTAGTTATTTAAAATGAATATGGAAAGCCTTCAGTCTCTCTCATCCCCATTTGTCCCTCTTCATCCTACCCATTTCATTTCCTGATTAAGGCTAAGCATGTCTAAAAGGTAAAGGGACCCCTGACCATTAGGTGCAGTCGTGACTGACTCTGGGGTTGCGGCGCTCATCTCGCTCTATAGGCCGAGGGAGCCAGCGTACAGCTTCCGGGTCACGTGGCCAGCATGACTAAGCTGCTTCTGGCGAACCAGAGCAGCGCACGGAAACGCCGTTTACCTTCCCGCCGGAGTGGTACCTATTTATCTACTTGCACTTTGACGTGCTTTCGAACTGCTAGGTTGGCAGGAGTAGGGACTGAGCAACAGGAGCTCACCCTGTCGCAGGGATTCGAACCGCCGACCTTCTGATTGGCAAGTCCTAGGCTCTGTGGTTTAACCCACAGCACCACCTGCGTCCCTGTCTACTCAGAAGTAATTCCCACTGAATTCAATGGGGGTTACTTACAGGTAAATGAGGTTAGGATAGCAGCCTTAGGAACATAGGAAGATGCCTTAAACTGAGTTAGAGCATTGACCCATCTAGTTCAGTATTGGCTACAGGATTTCCAACACTCCTAGCTATACCTGGAGATGCCAGGGACTGAATCTTGGAGCTTTCATAGACAAAGCAGATGCTCTACCCCTGAGTTTGTAATCCGTGACCAATGAGCTTTGGCTTTCATTCCTCTGGACCATGCCTTGTCCCAACCCGTCTCTCCACAGCCTGGCTAGGTCTCCCACCTGGCTTCCCTCTGATCTATTCCTAGACTGGTGGGCTCCAGATCTTGGCAGCCTGGCCAATACAGTGGTACCTCGGTCTACGAACAGCCCTGTTAACGAACGCTTCGGATGACGAACTCCGCAAAACCGGAAGTAGGTGTTCCGGTTAGCGAACTTTGCCCCGGAAACCGAACATCGGCGGCGGGAGGCCTCAATAGGGAAAGCGTGCACCTCGGTTTAAGAACACTTTGGTTTGAGAACGGACCTCCGGAACGGATTAAGTTCATAACCCAAGGTACCACTGTAGTAGCCAAAGTCTCTGAAAGACCCATCCTGCTTTGTGATATGAAGACAGTTCAAGGTCCTCACTGTCTTGAGACTTCACCACTTGCCAAAGAGAAAATAGTCGGCACCTGTCTGTCTCAGGAGACAATGGAGGAGTGCGCTTTTCAGCTGTTGGAAAATTACAATGCCTGTTGTGGCTGTAGAGACTGATATGGTCAGATGAAGGCATCTGGTTGTGCTGCTGTGGATGTAATATGGTGCTTCTCCTCTCTGCGCTCCTCCCAGTTGTCATCCCTCCTCTGGTCACGACTATGGATGCACAGCTTGTGTCAGAACCAAAGGACAAATGCCTAGCTCCAAAAATGCATGTTCAAAGTAATTTAGAGGCAGGAGCAAATGTAAATCATACTTCAGGAATTATTTATGGAACACTTTTCAATGGTTTGCTTTGTAGAAATTATGAAATGTGAAAGTGAAACCAAAAAAGAACCTTCCCAACTCTTTTGGACTCCTTTCCTTTTTCAAACCCAGAGTTCTTGTGGGTATTGTTTGCAATAATAGTATGTAAAAGAAATTTAGTAGCCATATTATTTTAAAGATGACTGCATTTCTTTACTGTTAATACTATATTTTTAATTATAGATGCTTTTAACCTCTGATCTGGTTATATGCAGGTATATAAATGAAGTTATATCTTTTAAATAACCTTAATCAATAAAGTCATTTCCCAACATGATCAGTCAGTTTAAAGAGAGAGTCAAACTTTTAAAACTGTCTGATGAACAGAAATCATTGAGAGAGTTCACTTATCTGAATTAAGGCAAAGCTATTTTTCACAAGGTGAAAGAGGGATGGCATATACAGTGGAACTGTGGGCTTTGTAATAAAGAAGTTGTAAAAACAAGAAACTCTACAAAAGTTATTAAAGCTCATTTTAAATAGGAAAAGGGGCAGCAGTAATTTACTGGCTCCACAACAGATGGATTATAGGAATGGGACTGGTAGAGATACAACTGACCCAGTTTTGCACATGCTGCTAAACCAAACCTTGACTTAGCAGAAACCTAAGAGCATGCATGTTCCTGGAGGGATAGGGGCTGTTTTGCTCCTTCTTCAATGCTGCTGTTGTGAGGCAAGCCATGGTTTGGCTTAGTATATTGTCTGAACCCAGGCTCGTTTCATTTGCTTCAGATCTCTCATGAGCTGTAGCCAGGAATCGTTCTATGGCTTATTGTTTGCAGTCTTTTTCAGAGGAGACTGACAACAAGCCCAGGTTCAGATAACATGCTAAACTAAACTATGGCTTAGCTCTCTTATGGTACAGCTGCAGGAGGATCAGAGTACAGTGGACCCTCCGGATACGAATTAAATTTGTTCCAGGGGTCCACCCGCAACCTGAAAAGTCTGTAGGCAGAGGCGCAATTGAGCGCTTCTGTGCACGCATGTGGCGCGCTTCTGTGCATGCGGCTTTGCTGCGTTCGTAACCCGAAAGTTACATACCCAGAGCGGTACGTAATTAGAGGGTCCACTGTAGTAGTAAAGCGCCTGCGATCTCTTCTCTGGGAGACCACATAATTGTGTTTTTGCTGTGAATGAATCAGTTGCCGTTTCCAGAGTGGTTTAACAATCAAGCCCTCTCCCCGGGGAACTCCCCGGGGAACTCTAGCTCTTTGAGAGGAATAGGGGTTTGCTAACAACTCTTGGCATCCTTAATGAACCACAGTTCCCAGGATCCTTTGCGGAAGGGCCATGAATGTCAAAGTGGTATAATAGTGGTTTAAATGTCTGGTGCAGATGTGGCCCTGGTTTCTATGTGATCTGGAACCTCAACTGCTCAGTGCTCCCAACTGCCGGAGTGTTCTCCACCATTAGGGGGCTGCATCTTTTGAGGTTTACCATTTCCCAAAGCTTTGTGTACATGCTGCTTAACCTTCACCTCAGGAAACTGGATTCAAATTGTGCTAAGGGCATAAGTAAAAATGAGACTGACGACCTCCAGCCTGCTCCTGTGTAAAAATATATCCACATGATAAAATGGCATGAACTTCACTAAAACAGGGAGCCTTTGTTCTCCCAGTTCCAGGTTTCTGCGGTGAGAGAGGTTGAAGGTCAGTCTTGGGATACATTTGAAATGCAGAGATAAAAGCTGACTCAATCGGCAGGCCTAGCTTTTCGTGGCGTTAACAGTAATTACATTTCATGAGTCTGAAAGGCCAACAGACTGAAAAGACCAACCACAGGACTTGAGAATTTGATTGGGAAAGAAAAAAAACCACACCAAAAAGATAGGCAGTGGTTCGCATTTATGTTGAAGGGAAGAATATTGTTCTTTACAATTATTATTAATTACACAAGCCAATAGCCGAGGGACTGTACAATACACAACTCATTTGGTTCCCACATTCATGTGTAAATAGATTCCCCCCCTCCTTGGCAATTACCTAAAAACTGTAAGAATATGGTGGGAAAAACAGCTCCTTAGTCAATTAGCATCCTAGAAACTGTTTTGTCAGTTTTCAGTCCATTAAGTGAAATATTTGCAGTTAATAAACTTAGTGCCTAGGTTCAAATTTCAGCAACTCTAATTAGCTACACCTTTTGTATTTTTGCTGCCTACTCTTTTACCCCGCATTAATTGATCCAAAAGAAAGTGCCTTATGGTGCTATCCTATGCATGCTTACTGAGAAGTAAATCCAACTGTGTTTAGGGGTTATAGGTAACTGTGCCTCCTTTCTTCCTCCTGAGGCCCAAGATGGCAAGAAATCTCTAGCAAAGTTCACCATAAAACAGAACAAAATCAACACCTGTAAAATTATAATGCCCATTCATATTAAACTCACCTTTCAAGGACATCATCTCAGATGTTCAGGACAATTTTGTGAAGATACAGCCTAATATTGTTCACAGCTCTATTCAGGGCAATGGTGTAGAGCCTAATACGGCTCAAATGGTCAGACATAAACATTGGCAATGTTTGGTTTGCTACATACACAAGCCTTGAACTCACTGCTCTCTCCCACTGTCAGGGTGAAGAGATCCGAAGCTTTAGTTTCAAAATTAAGAACCCTATACTGTGGCTAATCTTCACTGTGGTTTATAGAAACAAGCTGCTTCATAAGCTATGGTTTTAAAATGAATTGCTTCTGTAAACCAGTGGTTATCAGCCTTTTTTGGACTAGCGGGCACATTACAAATCTTAAGACAGTACAGTAATTGCTTCTTCTCCCCTGGAAAAACTCAGGCTTCTCAAAGGATGTCCTGCTGGTCCTAACTGTGGAGATCACACAATATAGACTCCCTCCCATCAGTGATGCTTTTGCTATCCAATAACAAGGCACATTCCCCAGTAACAGGAAAAATATACCAGGTGGCCCACCACCCCCTTGCACACATGCACACGCTCCCTGCACACAAACTACAGGCACATATGCATCTCTCACCCCTCACCCCCCACATCACATATACATTTCTCCCTTCCTTCATAGATGACACATACAAAGAAGCCACACGTTGATAGCCCCTCCTCTTACTGCTCAGAGAAGAGACAACACATACACCCAAACCCCAGACACGTTCATTTTCTTCTCTCCCAAGTGTACCCCCCTCTCATACACATCAGTATCTGTATAAACTTTTCCACCGTATGTACATTTTGCTTCATGCCTCAGGTTTGTAAAAGGGTAGGAAACGTGTGTTGTTATTATTATTATTATTATTTTGCATGTCATTGCCTAGGAAAATATGAGCACAGCCATAATCCCACAAAATTTTGTATTATAGGAATCCGACGCCATCTAATGACAGACTGCCCACGCTCCCTGGTGCAAGTCACCCTTCTACATGGGGAAGAACCTCATTTACTCTAGCGCTATGAGGGCACTTAAATCTATTAACCTCAGACTTTTTGATTCAGATTCAAGAGATAATAAGGCAGCTAAATGTCTCTTTAACTGTTCAGGTGGCGCGAAATTCAAGAGAATAAGGTGATGAGTAATATCATGGGAGGAGTGTTTCTAGAGTTAAGAGAAAACTGTGAAGTCCCCTTGTTAATTTTGCTATTGGCTGCTGTGTTGCTTAAGTCATCTTGTTATATTTATAGTATTGAAATGTGGTTTTTTCATGTTATTACGTTGCTGTTATTATGAAACTGTTACTATGTTATTTTGCTATGCTGTTATTAAATTGTTTTTGTAGAGTTTGTTTGAAATGCATTCCTTTTCTGTGAGCCTCTTTGAGCATTTTTTTTTGGTGGAAAAGCGGCATACAAACAAATGAATGAGTAGTAGTCCTCTGTTTTGTAATAAGTTTGGGCTAAGTAAATTAATAGAAAGTAGAGGTATTCAGATATTTACTCTTCATTATCTGGATGGATATAGGGACGCGGGTGGCGCTGTGGGTAAAACCTCAGTGCCTAGGACTTGCTGATCGCAAGGTCGGCGGTTCGAATCCCCGCGGCAGGGTGAGCTCCCGTTGTTTGGTCCCAGTTCCTGCCCACCTAGCAGTTCAAAAGCACTCCTAAGTGCAAGTAGATAAATAGGTACCGCTTTATAGCGGGAAGGTAAACGGCGTTTCCGTGTGCTGTGCTGGTGCTGGCTCGCCAGATGCCGCTTAGTCACGCTGGCCACGTGACCCGGAGGTGTCTCCGGACAGTGCTGGCCTCTTGAGCGAGATGAGCGCGCAACCCTAGAGTCGGACACGACTGGCCCGTTCGGGCAGGGGTACCTTTACCTTTACCTATCTGGATAAACTTTAAAAAGAAGAAGAATAGAACTAAATATGTGGCTCAAATAAATGTATTTATTAACAGGATTTGATAAATGATAAGAAATATAGGAATCTTCAGACGTGAGTTGACAAAGAAAATACCTGATATTTACTCAATAGTGTATCTTCGTTTGCAGCTGTCTAGTACTAGCAGTAATGTTTCAGTGTAAGTGGAGTAAGTTTTTCTGCATAACTAATCACTTCAGCATGCAGTACATGCTATCTGTTAGTATTCATGGAATTGACCAAAGTATCTGTGCACAGAACTGCAACCTCTGTTTAATTAATGTTAATATCTGGAGCAGATTACCAATACATACCTATATCAAAATGAAAAGAAAAATATATTACTAATACATACTAGCCATTACACTGTATAACATTTTATAATAGATTAGTCACTGAAACACACTTCTAAGCATTTGAGGGTAAATTTGATCAATTTTTTGTTGAAGAAACTAGACAAACACAATATTTGCATTGCTGCTTTACATTTTGTTAGTGCCAGTAGATGTCAACACTAAGAAATTTAAGTTCAAGAGGATTTCCTATTCCAGCATGCTGCAATGCGACTTGCAGCTATTTATCTGCCAGTATCCAAATTTTTAAACTGATAGTGAGCTCATGCAGCATAATATCTTCTTCCTCTATGCCTTTCTAGAATTCCACAAATTTACTCGGGGGTTCCTCAACCCCACAGAGCAGATTTTGAGAGGCTGCAGGAGCAAAGTTCTGATTGCATGATTAGAAGTCTGTTCTGCTCGCACCTGGACAGCTTTGGATAAAACCATATATATGTATCTCATTGTTCAGGTGTCAAACTTTTCCCTTTAAGTACTTTTATTTTATTGTAAGCTTTGCAGAATGGCACTTTGCAGGGAGAGTAAAAAAATCCATCTGTTCAAATAACTTGTCAGCAGTTAGGCAGGCTCTAAAAACAGTTTTAGGTGATGGCTAGTTTTCTGTACATAGCTGTAAGAACTTTACTACATAACATATGAAATCAATCAAGTCAAGCAAAGTTGCACATAGTATTTTAAAGTTATTTTACGGGTTTTTTAAAAAAATATTGTCTGTATTGATTCATACAATAGGGGGGGAAAGCCCAAAACCATAGTATGGTAATACCTTTATTAAGACCTATGAAAATGACTGTGTGACATTTTGGTTGGTCCCAATAAAGCTATTTGCATACTGAGGCTTTGGAGTTGATTTAGATAGAAAAATGCTTTTTTAAAAAAAAGATACCAAGTGAAGCAATTTTAAATTTAATAACCATTCCTACTGCGGATTTCTCTTTACAAGATGATTTGCTAATGCCCAATTTAGTCAGATATAATGCAGCCCCAGCAAAGGTGTAATCTTAAGTCTTTTAAAGTACAGACATTTGCAAATTGTAAAAAAATGCAATCATAATTGATAATGAAATGGTTTCTATTCATATATAAATAAATGCACGCATACAAATACTGTAAAGACACAATTGACTTAATCCAGAAGCTCCTTGGATACACTCCAATGTTCTCAGACCTCATGGCCCCTCAATAAACATTTATATGTCAAATAAGGGAGTAGCTCCACGTGGGCCCCTCAAAGCAGTCATGGAACTCCAAGTTCAGGGCTATGGATTCAATTCCACCTCCTCCTGAATTTAGGGACAAACATCCACCAGCTCCTATGCAGCTTTCTTGCTTTGCACGACACAATTTGCCTTCCTAGGACACTACAGGTAACAGGATAAATTCCTGAACACAGGCGGAGTCAAACAAAACTCCTAGGATAATACTTAACAGGAACATTTTAAGTCTTACACATTTTACCACCTAACCATCATTTTCAAATGGAAAGTCATCTATCCTCAAGGGCAAGTTTAATTTACACAGATACAATTCCTTATTGCATATGGGGTCAAAACTATGAAAATGGCCCTGCAAAAAAATGCAGCCTTTTAATTGCTACTGAAAATAAATTCTGTACATATCCTTATGCAGAGCATCGGTGATTGCAATATAAAACACATTACTCCTGGTTCCCCATTTGTGCTCCTAATGTCCAAATTCAAATAATTAACTTGCACATATTCTTAATGGCTAAATGGGATTGTGTTGTCATTCATCCTAGAAATTCTCTGTCCAACTGCCTAGAGACTCAAATATATAGTTCTCAAGTAACAAACCCATAATGGAAATGCTACCTGAGATTACATCTTTGGTTTATTATTTTCTCCTCATCAGTGAAATACTGTTGAAAACACAAGATAGATTTGTATTCAGATTAAAAACAAAAACACGGAAGTATTTCAAAGCGGTCCAATACTTTTCTTTGAAGTGGTACCATCTTCTCAAAAAGCCTTTTATCTGTTGTTAACATCTTCTACCCACCATGCAACATCATTATCAAATCACAAATCTACTATGTGCTAATACTGCTCATGGCTTCTAGCAATTAAAGTGATGAAATCAATGGTCACATTTCTGAAATGGGCAACACTCCCAGGTGAAAAGAGGGGAGACGCTTGGGAAATGCATCTTTTCTACAGAGTACATGGTGCAAAATGCATAATACTGTTCTGATTAATCCACTTGCCCATTAATAAGGTTCTAGATTTTCTTTTTTGTAAGGGTGCCAAAAAGGGGAAATTAACTCTGAGCCACAACTTTCATATACCACTTCAAACACTAACTGGAAATCTGAACAAAGTTTATGCATTTTTGTAAGTGAAAACCTTTGGCATGTACGCTCATTACTTGAATTCAACGTGCAAGCTATACCGCTTGCTTATTCCTTATAATTTCTCCTCCTTCTATCTCAATTTGCTCATATAGCCACTTGCGATCACAGCGGCATTCAGGTCCACACTTGCTGGAGTCACACTTGGGACAAGCATAGAAACATCCTAGGCAATCTTCATCAAGACAGTCACAGAGGTCTATCCCACTATAAAGCAGAAGGCCTTGGCTATCGTACACTTTGCTCTTTGCTGGTATGAGTTGCCTGGAGGAGAAAGAAAGCAGAATTAACAGCAGTCTGTAACACTGGACTCCATTTTAAGTCACTGGCAATTCAGTTTAAATCTACTTTTAGGTGAATTTGCTCTGAATTTGCTAATCTTATGCCAAGAATCAAAAGCCATACATTACATTAGCCACAGAGACTGCCAATAAATTTCGGGCAAGTTTAGGTTCTAGGGAGGCACCATTACATACAGAAACATGTTGACAGAGTCTGTCCATGCAACAGGTTGTCATGTCTGTCCATAGGCTATGCAATTCTGTTTCCTTTCTCTTTCCCTTTGCAACGGTGGACAGAATGTTTTAGGGTTCATTAATTTTGGGGAAGGGCATCATTACTATCTAAGGTGTGATCACATGTTATATCTGAAAGGAGTCTACTGATGCTGTGGACAACTCTAATCAACATTCACCTTCCTGCTTCAGTACAGAATTGATTTGTTCAGAACCACTTTGGAACAGAAAAGGCAGGATCAGTCACCTTTTAGCTATTCTGTGGATTAATTCAGATGCTCCAATAGCATTATTGTGTGGCAATTCTTTATTCTTCAAGGTTTTTTCCATGCCCTACAATGGATTTTTATCACACCATTTCTATGCACTTGAATGAAAAGAGATTCTATCTACTTAAGCAGACTTGAAGCATGGTCCCGATGCAAATAAAGACTTTCCCCCAAGGGCGTGAAAGCAAGGATAAGTGTAATCATCGGAGGAAAAGAGCTCACCTGTCTGAATTGTTGGATGTGCTTTTTGTCTGCAGCCTTCTTTTTTCCCTTTTGTTTGCTTCTGGAGCAAATTCAGAATGTCGTCCTGGATTAGCAAACTGTAAGGACTTCAAGGCCTTAGCTGTACGTCCCTGAACAGATACAGACAATTTCATTGGAACTATTAATACAAAGCTTAATGCATACACTACCAGAGGCTTGCTAATCAATTAGAATGCTGTCACTTCTTAGATAAAAAGAGGCTCAAAGCTGGGGCCAAATGTAAAAAAAAACCTTTCCGTTGAGTGTCATTGCCTTCAAATGCTCAGTTCATGAATATGAAGGGGGATAAGGTTGAGATGCCCTCAATCCCTGTCTACATGAACAGGGTATCCACCAGCAATTGCTCTTGGTCAAGGAAGATTATTACAGGTTAATACAAAAAATGTGAACAAGTGGTTGCTGTATGCTGTGGCACAAAGCATCCCTCTCCCCCAACACACGTATTTTAATTTTATGACATCTTAGCCACCTGACCACTCGTAAGGTCTCTCTAAACACTAGGAAGTAAAGTAAAAAAGCAATGGCAATTTCTTGTGGAGCAGGTAAGCGGGATATGAGTATATATCTAATGGTGCAAATTAATGGAAACAGAAATAGTGAAAGCCTACTTTAATAAGTAAACAGGACATATTTTCAGTTCTCTTTTGACCTCATCTTTTAAAAAATTATCTGCTGTATGTTTTCATTAGATGAAGACTGGAGAATAACTTCCATTTCAAAGTACATCTTCCATCATGCTGCTTTTTATTGCTAGGAATAGATACCCCCCTCTATCAAGTGATGAAATAAGTTCTAAGGGGGCAGAATGATATCGATTCAATCCCATCAGAACTCCTACACTTTGCTCTGTTGTATGTGTAGACTAGATCTCATTGTTCCCCAAAGACTGCCGTGGTTCCAACTTTTATACATGGCTATGAATTAATCCACTTCTACTCAGTTTCACCATTCTAGTGTCAAGCCCTGCTCTTTCTTCCACATTAATCACGTTAGACTTGCTTAGGGCACATTCATACATATATGCATAACATATCATGTGAGGAACTGCAGCTACATGTATTAATGCTCTATTGCCAGTTACTACATTTGAGATGATGTGAGGTTATATCAGAGTGACTTTTGTTAAGTTTTGACTAATGATGGCTGTTTCACATAATTCTTCATGTTGCACTTATCAAGTGATGACCACACATGTGGAAATTGCACAGTATTTAGCATACCATTAGTACCTGAGGGTTAATTAATTAATAATAGCTATCTTAGTGATGCTCTACGTTAAGTACAGCCCAACCCACAGGCACAATTACTTCGAATTAAGGAACAGCATTTTCACTGGGGCTTGCTCTCAGGTAAGTGTGCACAAGATTGCAGCCTAAGTCCAATAGATAGGTGAAAAAAATTATCCCATATACATACGTCTGAATCAAGTCTCCTTCGCTGACGGTCTTCAGAATCAACCTCTGCACTTCCATTTATTATCTGTGTACATTTTTGACAAAGTTTCCAGCCAGGTATAAACTGCCGTCCAAACTTGGCACTTAGAACAGTTGCATCGTCTATGTCAATTGCATGCAAGTTTTTCCTTGAAAGCTTTTTGTGCATATTAAAAGGATCACAGCACGACTTTTGCAAGTCTTCATACCTATCAAGGTAAACTTTAGCATGATGGAAGCAGATTGTATCGTTCTCTGAAAGTGTTATCCCAGTCCTAAGCTGAAGGAGTAACAGATCAGTTGATGATAGTTCTTGCTTAGTCTTGAATCCAGTGTGACAGGTAAAGTATGTTTTATGGCAATCGCTGCTAGCTTGCAGCTGATTTCCTACTGAACATGGATCCATTTTACTTGACCAGTACAATATATTTGATTGTCTACAGTTTGTCTTTGTCGTCCTTAGCAGCTGTTACGATTAGCCTGGAGAAAGCAGTGAAGGAAATGAGATTCATGCTGCATACCTTTACTTTCAACTAGACCCAAAATAAAAACAAACCTAATATGGATGTTCAAGGATTCAGCTGAACTATACAATACAGCTGATTGTGCAGGCAACTTTTGCCTTTGTCTTATGATCTGGAGGCAGCCATAAGATTTTGTACAAAACCTCTGCTACCAGAATGCATTAATCTGGGTAAAAACTGGCATCCGGAGCGCAGAAGTACAGCAGCTTCCATGATAGGCGTAGGCATGTCAATGCAACTGCCATACCATTTAAGAAGCATTTGATATGAAGACCAAAGGAATGCAAGTGGCTAGGACAAGTCTGTAGTAGCCTCAATAAGTGGGTACGAAAAGAAGCTTAGCCTAGTTGAGAGTTAAGCCAGATGGATTGGCGTCCCTTGCCAATGAAAGGGTACTTCAAGAGCTACAGTGGCACTGACTTCCTCAAAGGCTGCTCACTGGTAAGACTGCCAAACCAATAACAGTTATCTGTATTAGTGTGACTGTTGGCATTATGAATCCCGAGCTTTCCAGAAAATAAGTTCAACTTCATCTGTCCAAAACAAAAAATGTCAAGTTGTTTAAAAATTCAAAAATCAAGGTTCTACCTAGGGTCTACTAACAGATCTGATGCAACAATCTTAATGTTTTCAAAACCTCAGGGTATGATTTAAACATAAAAATTATACTGATAGTAGTAGTCTAGTAGATGTCCTTGGGAAAGTAGTCTCAAGCCCATCTCTTGGATTCTTCCTGTGTAAAATTTAAGATGTGGACAGAAGCAGTTGGAACGTGTGTCTTTGTACGAGGCATCTCATACACGCTATTCTGACTATACTAGGAGGATACACACAGGAGTATTCCCACATTAGAGATGCACCTTCAGACCACATCCATTATCTATTTTAATTGAGGAGGAGGGAAGCATCCTTAAGAAAGTTTTTCTAATGCAGTTCATATTCAAGCGGAAGGAAAAGCCAGTAATTTGCAAGGAGAATGACGGAAGCAAAGCATATATGCAGAAGCTGTTAAGCAAGAAGTAACATTGCAGATATCTAAATTTTGCAGACAAGCTCCAAATCAGAGCAGCAAAAAAAATTAAAATCCCCTGCTGTTTTCCATCTCCATGAGTCATACATGTGCATGTGTCCATCCATGGTTCAAACTAGTTTTTCAAAAGGCCAAACTGAGATTTTACTCAGAACTAGGATCATTTTTAAGACATCTTCTAGTATTGGCACAGATATGGCATTTGTTTCAACTAATTTCAGAGGCCAAAATTCAAAGAACACTGTGCTTATTATGCACATGGTCTGTACCAAATTTCTCTTCAGGCTGCAGCCTCTCACACTGCATTGAACGCCTCCTGATCTTCTAGAGCAGATTTTTCAAGAGGGCATGATAGAATTGCTCTCAAAAGTCCCGGATGCTTCAGCTGAAGACACTATCATTTTTCTTGCCTTACTTCTTAAGAAATATTGCATTTTGCATTCTCTTTTCAGGCTCAAGCCTTCGCAGCAACATGTCACAGGGAGCAACATATTCCCACCTCTGCAAGCATTTGCATTATGGGTGCGCAAGCATTTCACTTCTGCAGCTAAACACTGAACTTAGGCTTTTAATGGTTTAAGTTCCCACGAATTCACCACAAATTCCAATAGAACATTGCTTGTTTTCAAAAAAATTATCTTACTAGTTTGAAGACCTCATCCCATTTGGGATAGAGAAACAGATGTACAAAACTGTTTTCTGCTGTCAGACCCTGCTTAAAATGATAGGATCAAGATTTGAATAATGTTGTTACTGGCAATATTTTACCCTGATGAATGTTGCAACATCTGGTGCTTCAGTTTTGCTCACATTTAAAGAAAGGTAGGATAGCAGCCAATTTTTGTAAGAACAGAAGATGGCAAGAATATTACATTACACTAAGCTAAACTGCTGGTGCCCTATGAAATGCTCATTAAAACCATGGCAGGTGGTGCTAGAAAGCAAGCAAGCAACAACTGCTGGTGTTTACAGAAAGATTTTTTTAAAAGGGAGAAGGCACTACACCATCAGCAGCAGGACAGGGTAACAAGATGAAAGAGTAGGAGGAGAAATACCAGCAAATTCAGGATTACATTTTCCATTCTGGAGAACAGGCTTGTACTTCTACACTTCTACAACTCCATTTTTAATGGACAGATTCTTCTGTGTTTGATTTCTTCAGTGTTCTTTAGCATGGCATCATGCAGTCTTCATCAACCACCCAAGGCAAAACCAGGGTGGAACAAACTGCGCAAATGCTTCAACACAATTGAAAGGCCCAGGCGAGTGTGCATTAGCACACAATACCAAAAGGGTTCAGATTCTTTATTGTGCATGGGTATTCTTTTGACTACTTTGGAACCACATAAGTGCTGAAGCATTTGTAGGAATTAGCTCTAAGATGACATGCTATTTGTCACATCAACTTTCCTGGCAGTTATTTCTAGGAAACTAACCAAATTGCAAAGTGTAGCAAACTTACTTCTGCACCCTATCCAGCACAGCTGCCTCCTCCCTTTCACCCTCCACAGTACTAGTCTAGCTATCTTTGCCTTGGAAAATAGGGAGGTCATAGCTAGAAAAATAATGCAACTGTCAAATTGCACCCATGATCTCTGGAGCATAGGAGTTTCACTGTGGAGCAAAGAGGAATGAGTGCCAGCAGAGACAGGGAAGCGAGCTGCAGGGAAAATGAGCAGTCAAGCGACAACTTTTAGCAAGGCACTTGGGATGATGATGCTTGGAAAAATTCTCACTAGCTCAACGAAATATTTTTAGGTGGCCAGACCATTCTCTGCTGGCAGGCTTTATGGATGTTGAGCATATTAAGAGTCATATTTTCTGCTGCTATAAATGGGATATATTTCTTTCAAATGCATTGTTATTGACTACTTTGAAATATTTTTTTATGATACAGTATGTAATTGTATTAAGGGACGCGGGTGGCGCTGTGGGTAAAACCTCAGTGCCTAGGACTTGCCGATTGCATGGTCGGCAGTTCGAATCCCTGCGGCGGGGTGAGCTCCCGTCGTTCGGTCCCAGCTCCTGCCCACCTAGCAGTTCGAAAGCACCCTTAAGTGCAAGTAGATAAATAGGTACCGCTTTATAGCGGGAAGGTAAACGGCGTTTCCGTGTGCTGCGCTGGTGCAGGCTCGCCAGAGCAGCTTCGTCACGCTGGCCACGTGACCCGGAAGTGTCTCCGGACAGCGCTGGCCCCCGGCCTCTTAAGCGAGATGGGCGCACAAGCCCAGAGTCGGACACGACTGGCCCGTACGGGCAGGGGTACCTTTACCTAATTGTATTATTTTTAGTGAGGCTGACTGAAGGTCCTTTTGATGGAAAAACAGAATTTAAATAAAAACAAAATTAAATTAAATAGTTTACATGTTGAAGAGTGAGTGCGTTGGGAAGCAGGGAGCTGGGCCAGGATGCTAAACTGGTCAATGCATCCACTAAGGCTGCATTCACTTGGCAGTTGATTCAGTTTTTACTCCTTTTCCGCAACTGCTTTAAGTTCTGCATTATATTTGAGCTTTCACATGAGCATCTTGGAACAGGACATGACTGGCTAGCTTTACACTGCAACATTTTGTTGCAGCTCCCGCTTGTTCCAATAGTGAGCACAAGTCATCAAATACCTATGCGTTTGGGAGCAAAACTGGGCCATCAAAAAAAAAATTAATCACAAAAAAATTAATCAGTTGTTTCTACATCAGTTCTTGTGAGTTTGTTTCCTTTTTCTTAAAGCTGCTAAGCCGCTAATAGCCGCTAAGCCGCTAATAGCCATGCTTCGCAAGACGAAAAAACCGCAAGACGAAGAGACTCGCGGAACGGATTAATTTTGTCTTGCGAGGCACCACTGTAGTTCTATATTACATGAGGAGCCTACATTAGTAGAAAAGGCTCTCCACCCCAGAAATTCAGTACATGGGAGTGCCACAGAAGTGAAAAGGCCAACAGCAAAGGAGTCGAGCAAACCATTAAAAAACAAAACAAAAAACCCCAAAGGGAACAATTCCAACCCACGCAGCCTAATGAGGACTTAAGAGCCATGGAACATTGAATGCAAGTTGCAAAATAAAATATGGAAAAGGAGTTGGGACAGAGGATGAGAGTGAATTGGTCTGCTTAATCCCTACACTGCAGTGCATGGAGAACCTGTGGCCTTCAGTATGTTGTTGGACTACAATACCCATCAGTTCTAGCCAGGGCCTTTTGGGTGGCTGTTCTCAGAGTTTGAACTACCTCCCAAGAGAAGTTAGACTTGCTCCCTCTTAGGAGTCCTCCTGCCAGACACCTTGTTTCAGCATGCTTTTGAAAACTGACAGTTTGTAATGGGCAGATGGGTACCACACTGTTTTTGTTTCTGTGATTGCCCATCCATAGTTTTAGTTCTACTAATGTTTAATTTTTTAATAACCCCCCCCCCCCGGTTTTTAGTTGTTCTTATTTTATCTGTGAGCCCCTGTCAAGGGAAAAAGGCAGGGTATAAACAAACAAATATAATAGTAGTAGTAGTTACAGAAGATGGAAGTTGCAGTTCAACAAGACTTGGAGGGATCACAGGTTTCCCACCAGCTCTACTGAGGATATTATCTTGGAAGACAGCATTGCTGACTAGCTGGCACCATGTATTGAGAGTGGAATTTTTATGTGAGGGAGGTTACATTATTTAGTTCTGCACTGTATACTTGTAATGGAGGTAGTAGCAGCATTCAGTTTCTTAGAAGAAAGAAGCACAGAGCCCAAACAGTTTACGTCACCTGCCCTATAAGCTTTTCTTTCATTCTTGAGGCAAACTGCACTTGTTCAGCAGAAAGAGAAACAGACTCTGAATGCGCTCGGAGGTACTTTTAACATACTGCTACTGGCTGGTACAATAATCACCAGTAACAAAGCACTGTTCAAATATGTATAAACCCATCACCTGGACCCTACCAAGGTCATTTTTAGAGGATGCAGTAGAATTGAGAGCATGCTCAGAAGAAGAAAGGAAAACTCCTGCAAACAGCTCTGAACCAGGCGATCATAAGACACCAAGAAAAGGGGAAAGAAGGGAGAAGCTCTCCATTGATTACTGATTGTACCTCTGGTCATATGCCTAAAGGTAACCTAGAAGCCAGCAATTATGGCAAACGTGCTACAACACATATTAAAGCAAAGCAGATATTACATATACAAAAAGTTTTACAAAATACAGAAAGCATATAAAGCACATGAATTTATAACACAAAGAGGCAATCCTAATAGAACATATAGCTGCATACATATCTTTGCTTTTTGTACTGCAGCCGGAGTGCTTTAAATTACTGTGGCACTAGTCCTGATCTGGTATCAGTAGCTCAATTGCTATGAAAATGTAATGGTGTAGGTGTGGAAGAAAAATAGGCTCCTCAACACAATCAACTGTTTGCATGATTTTCCTATCATCTTCACAAAGCTACAGGCTGCATGGCACAAAACTGGGTTTGCAACCAAATGTACACTCAAAGAGCTGTAATTTACTATTAAATTTATATACTGCTTAATTGCCAAGGTGGCCTTTAAGCAGTTTACTATCAATGTTTCCTGAGTTTTTCACATTTATAGTTAGCACATCTCTAATGTATAAATGTGGTATTTACTACAACTACAAATGCAGACTGGCTCTCATATTAGTCCCACAAAAGTGAAGTGGCTAAATTGACTAAAACAGCTTGAAGCATTTGTCTACTCAAATGAAGGCCCAGTCTCTAAGAGACTGCATGCACACAGATTTGGACAACTATACACTGTATTTGCCTGAATATAAGCCTCACTCCCCCCCCCCCCCAAATTCCAACCCTGAAAAGTTAAAGTGCAGCTTATATTCGCAACCTTACGGTATGGAGCGCGGGTAAAACAGTGCCTGTACATAGTCCCCCATCCTCTCCCCCAAGGCCGGGAAGGGAGAGAGTGAGGAAGGGGAAAGGCAGCCAGCAATGCACCCCCCCCCCCCAGTATGCAGCCAGGAGCATACTGGCTTATATTTGGGTATCCCCCCCCCCAATTTTAAAGGTGTGGCTTATATTTCGGCCAATATGGCATTTCCTTCATATATTTAAAGGGCCTGTGATTTTCACACTCAAAATATCGCACGTGTATATATTGCTAGAGTTAGTCACAGTCTGTTTTGCAAAACATGAGAAACTAGCGGAAAATTCACAAAAACAACTGAATGTGATAGTGGCAAGCCTACCTTCAAGTCTGTGAAAAGTTATTGACTGAGGATATGTCAAAACAGTCAGGTTCCATCTACATAACCTCAGTCTCTACCTTTGGTTAACTTTTCCCAATTTACCACAGAACCCAATGAAGGCTATTTTCCAAATTATGAATTAACAGGGGGGAAAGTTATGTTCCAGGGAACATTCTGTGTGAAAAAGAACCAGTAGAGCATTTAACTTTTTTTTTAATTTCAAAGTGCACGTGTGTATACATGTGTGTGTGCACGCGCGCGCGCACACACACACAGTATATGCATCTTTCTCCGCGTTAATTGTGTATTCCTGGTAACATTTCACAGCCTAACCTACCTCACAAGATTGTTGTGAGGGCAACAATAAATAGGGGCGGGAGGAAACTCAAAAGTCTTTCGAGATCCCGCGTGGCGCAATGGTTACAGCGCAGGTCTATGACTTGGGGGGAGGCCTGGGTTCGAGTCCCCGCTCAGCCGTGCAGCTCAGTGGGTGACCTACCTCGCGTGGATGAAATAGGGGAGGAGAACCATGTGCACCGCCTTGAGCTCCTCGGAACAAAAGGCGGCCTATAACTGCGACAAATTAAAAGCACAGCAGGATAAGAAGCGCTAACAAATCTAGCGTATTAGCGACTCCCAACGTTCCCCGCGTCGTTAAAATCACGCGCACGTGGGGAAACAGCATTATCCTTGCGAAAGCTTTACGGCTTCCCCGCTCCTCCTCCGGCGCCTACCTTCACATAGGCTCTCCTGCGGCCCTGTCCCGCTCCCACCCCAGCGCTCGCCTCGCCCGTGGCCGCCATGAAGCCGACTGGCCCCAGCAGCGACGCGTCGACGGAAGGAAACGGCAGCCCGCGAGGAAAAGCGGCAGCCTCACAGATTCCCTATCGCGACTTCCGGCTCCCGAGCACTTGTTGGCGGGGGGTCCGCCATGTGCGGGGCAAGAGACGTGGAAAGGCAAAAGCAGCCTTCACTTCAGACGGGCCGTGTGGTCGCAGCGCGTTCTCCGAGATTGGCCGAGGCTTCCAAGCACGCGGTTATTTTGTTGGGAGGCGCGGAGCTTTGTTCGTTGAACTCTTGCCGCCGCATAGGCAGAAGTTCGGCACGAAGGGCACTCCTCCCTCAGTGAGGGATACTAACAAGGAAGGTCGCGCTTTTCTGCCCTTTTATGTACGGCTCAGCAGAAGACCAGCCACTTGAAACTACCATGTCAAAGCGTATTTCCAATAAGCTTTTGGCAGGCGCTTGCTCCTTCGCTTCGGTATTTTTGGAGAGAGTGGAGGAGTCAAATGTGCACCTCCGTTCTCTACAACATTTGTTTAACAGTCCTCTTTTCCCTTTCCTGTCAAGTGAATGAACGTTACAGCTAATTTAGCAGCGGCGCATGCGCAGCAAACTTCCCCTCTTCCTTTCCCCGCGCTATGAAAACACAGCAACTTCGACTTCGTGTTACGTCTCGCGAGAATGCTCTCTTCCACCCCCCCCCCGCGTGATTTAAGACCTGCCTAGTTCTGACTACGATTGGGCTGCGTTGCTGAGATTGTATGTCAGTTCTGGGTAAGTCAGTGGAAGTTGCATCGTGATAAGTTTGCTTGCGCTTTTCTGCATCTATTGCAGCTCTGCAATGTTTTTGAGGTGTACTGTCAGAACTGTACACAGCAGTCCAAGTGCAGTTGCACCATAGATTAGTATAATGGAATTAAGGTGTTGACAGCGTTATTTTAAATTCCTTTCCCAATGATCCTAGCATGTAATTTGTCCTTTTCACAGTTGTCACACACTGCTGACATCCAAGGTCTCACACCTAGTCAATCACTGTCCGTTCAGACGTCATGCACATATATGTGAAATTAAGATTTTTTTTGCCCTGATACACATCACTTTACAGTTGCTTACATTTCATTGCATTTGCCATTTTCTACCTATTCTTTCAGCTTGGAGAGATCCTTTTGGAGCTATTCACAGTCCTTTTTTGTTTTAACTACCCTGAACATTTTATTATCGTGAGGAAACTTAGCTACGTAGCTCTTTGAGCTGCTTGAATTACGTCCCTGCTCATTCCTAACTCATTCCTAACTCCTTTTTGCCAATTTTTTTTATTGATTTTCCATAATTTTAACAAATCATTACCAAATTAATACAAATTGCTCATCCCTAACTCTAGATCAAGGGATGCGGGTGGCGCTGTGGGTTAAACCACAGAGCCTAGGACTTGCTGATCAGAAAGTCGGCGGTTCGAATCCCCGCGACAGGGTGAGCTCCCATTGCTCGGTCCCTGCTCTTGCCAACCTAACAGTTCGAAAGCACGCAGTGCAAGTAGATAAATAGGTACCGCTCCGGCGGGAAGGTAAACGGCGTTTCCGTGTGCAGCTCTGCTTCGCCAGAAGTGGCTTAGTCATGCTGGCCACATGACCCGGAAGCTGTACGCCGGCTCCCTTGGCCAATAAAGCGAGATGAGCGCCGCAACTCTAGATCACTTATGAACAAATTAAAAAGCATAGGTCCCAATACTGATCCTTGGGGACCTCTACCTAGTAACTCCCGCCATTGGTAGAACTGTCTATTTTATTCCTTCTTTTTGGTTCCTGGTTTTTCCAATATATTTGTCGAAACAAAGTCTGCGTCTATAAGCAATCTGTTCATATATTGCAAGCATTGTCATGTTGTCAATCCGTTGATTGACAATAAGACAATGCTTGATGTTTTTATGTTTTTAGGTATGCTGTAAGCTGCCTACAGTGGCTAGGAAAAACCAGGCAAATGGGCAGGGAATAATAATAATAATAATAATAAATCATATATTTATTTTTCCATTTCATCAATGAAAGCCACCTTGAGAGTTTTGCAGTTAAAGGTGGTGTATAAAGAATTCTCCCTTTCCAACAGTCCTAGACCTAGACAATTATAAAGTTACTGAATTTATTAAATTTATATCCTGCCCTCCCTCCTCAAGGAGCTCAGGATTGCAAATTAAAAATACAATTTAAAAATAAAGTTGATCAGATTGCTTTGCAGTCATCATTATGCATAAATCCTGGACACTTTTCACTATCATCCATGGACTTTTCAGAACTGGACCACATGCAGAGCTGTGTGTAGCAGCAAACATTCTTTTCCTGTGACTTTTCTGAGGTCAATCTGTGGAATAATAGATTTCTAAATGCAGACTTTAGTACTGATGAAGAGGCAGCAGAGGGCGTACCAAGTCTTATTTTTGAATGTTTTGTGTATGGTTCTGGATTCTGTCTGAAAAAAAGAAAAAGAGAATGAGCGAGCAAGCAAAAGAGGTTTAAGCTTAGATTTGTATGAAGAGGATTGTGAAGATTCCCCACTCACATCCATGGGAATATTTTTACTCAAAAGCTGCCATTATCTCACATAAAGCCAAACACAAAATGAGGATGCATAAGGAGAAATTAAGAGATTGAAATGTTTGTATTTTTCGCTCTGTAAGACGCACCTAGCTTTAGAGGAGGAGAACAAGAAAAAAAATGTTCTCTCTCTCTCTGCGCAGCACCTCTCCAGCAAAGTGGAGAAAGAGAAATGGAAAGGGCTCTGTTAAAAGAGCAAGCATTAAAAACTTTCCTAAACAGGGCTGCTTTCAGATGTCTTCTAAAAGTCAGATAGTTGTTTATTTCCTTAACATGTGATGGGAGGGCGTTCCACAGGGCGGGCGCCACCACCAAGAAGGCCCTCTGCCTGGTTCTTATCCCAGTCTGCATTGGCTCTGAAAATGTTTGGATAGATGCTTTTATTGTTGATGTTTGTATTGTTTGGGATTTTTTTAAAAAGATCACTGGGATGTTTTGTGGGAAGTGATTCATAAAGGAAATAAATTGTTTGTTACAGGGAACCAGGCTTTTAATGTCTGATGCATTACTGTATTTTAATACTTTGTTGGAAGCCTCCCAGAGTGGCTGGGGAAGCCCAGCCAAATGGGCGGGGTATAAATAATAAATTATTATTATTATTATTATTATTATTATTATTATTATTAGGGCTGAATATCAGTTATGTCCAGGAAGGTCTGGACGTATGGCAACCCTAACCATGCTGTTCTCCCTGCTGCCTCTTGGGTTTGGCATATGCTTCACAAGTTGGTCAAATGTTTCTTCTACATTGACCTCAACGTCCAGCATTACCAACTCAGAATAACTTTCTGGTAATCTCACACTTATTCACGTTTGGATCGCCATTGGTTTTTTAATTGCAGCATTTATGTGGAGCAGAGACTGCCCCCCTCTGTTTATGACTTGCCTCACATATGCATAAGCAATGGACATAGCTGTGCTGTATGGATAACATGAGCTCCATTCTCTAATAAACTCTTTTGCTTGAACCAAGATGAATAGTTTTTGGTGTGTGAGACAATAGGCTGTGCTTGAATCCTGGGGAGAAAGAGGATCTTTGGGTGGGTGGTTCCAGTATGAGGGAAATAGGCTAGTTACCTGTTCTGGATGGAGTTGCACCCTGTCTGAAGAAGCAAGTGTGTAGCTTGTGGGTACTTCTTTGTCACAAGAGGCTCATGTGGCCTCTATGGCTAGAAGTGCCTCTAACCAGCTTCATCTGGTTCACCAGCTACATCCATTCCTTGAAAGGGATAGATTGACCACTGTAGTCAATGTGTTGTTAATCTCAGGGACGCAGGTGGCGCTGTGGTCTAAACCACTGAGCCTCTTGGACTTGCCGATTGGAAGGTCGGCGGTTCGAATCCCTGCAACGGAGTGAGCTCCCATTGCTCTGTCCCAGCTCCTGCCAACCTAGCAGTTTTAAAAGCACACCAGTGCAAGTAGATAAATAGGTACTGCTGTGGCAGGAAGGTAAACGGTGTTTCCGTGTGCTCTGGTTTCTATCACAGTGTTCCGTTGCACCAGAAGCAGTTTAGTCATGCTGGCCAAATGACCTGGAAAGCTGTCTGTGGAAAAACACCGGCTCCCTTGGCCTGAAGGTGAGATGAGTGCCACAACCCCATAGTCACTTTGGACTGGACTTAACCGTCCAGGGGTCCTTTACCTTTACCTTAATCTCGGGGCTGGGTACTGTACAGTGGAACCTCAGGTTATGTACTGCTCTTGTTGTGTATTCTTCAGGATACGCATGAGGCGAACCCGGAAGTAACGGGAAGGCTTTCGGCGGCCACACCTTTCAGGAATATGTAGGCAATTAAGCATACATCTGTTCACAATAGCTACCTGATTTCTGATTTTAACTTTTCAATATAGTTTTATGTACTATTATTGTAAACTGCTCTGATATTTTCTATGAATAGTGGTGTAGATAGATAGATGATAGATAGATCTCCTAAGTCCTGCAGTTTCAAGCAATGCACTTCCTGTATTGAACCACTGTGTGGTGCTCATCTCTTTTCCATAATGTGTTTGTTTCTCTTTTGCGAGCTATGGACTCAGGCTGGATGGTGGTACCAAATGCTCCCTCCTAGCCATAGAATCAGCGTACAGTAGTTACAAATGAGAAAAGGCCATTTGTTTATGATACTGTAGCAACTCCATGCTACATGTTTTTCCATTGTTTATTCAGCCTTTAGTTTATTGGTTTTAACTATCTGATCAAGATTTTGTCAGGCACTAAGAATATGTTGTTGTTGTTTAAAAGAGAGAGATGGTTTTTGATCAAAACAAATGGAGCAAGGCACAGTGCAAATCTAAGAAATCATTTTAATGAACCAAACAAACTAACATTACTAACAGGCTAGTGGGTAACAGCATGCCTACTGCCTCCAGTATAACAGAGTTGATATAGGACATGATATCAGATGACACGACATGCTCATTCTGAGTCCATTAAGAATGTCATTGCTTTCATCAGCATCTGCGAGACAAGGGTTCAATAAAAGGGAAGACAAGGGTTCAAAAATACCCCACCATCCTGAATTCTTTGAACTGAAAAGGGCTGAAATCCGAAGAACCTCCCATTGAAATAAAAGGGCCATACCTCAAAGAAAATGTGTTTCAGAACCAAGAGCTGCACAGTTCCCAAACTAGGAACAGAAATGAGCAAATTATAATAGCATGATTCCTAAATTGTTCTGGATACTTGGGATAAAAGCAATTTGCAAAGACAGCATCAGTCCAATGAACATGGCTGAAACTAAGGAAAATAGGAAATGGCCTATTAAGCAACTGTCCTTGTAGCTCCTATGTAAGCTAGTGCTGACTAGCAAGAGCTCCTCAGGGTTTCAGTTGTAACATTTAAGCACATTTGAAGTACATTTTGCCCCTCAAAGAATTCTGGGCATTGTAGTTTGTTAAGGGTTGCTGGGAACTATAACTCTGTAAGGGATAAACTACAATACCCAGAATCCTTTGAGGCTTCAAATGTGCTTTAAGTTTAAGGGATAGAGTGTATGCAGCATTTACTAGTCGTACTTGGAGATTCTAGAGATTGCATGTAAACAGTCCCAGGTTCAATGTATGCATTCTATAAATGAACTTTTGTCTCTCCAGTATATTGAAATACAGAGTTACTTTGAAAAAAGTGTGAAGTAGCCTAGACTACAGTGGTACCTCTAGATGTGAACGGGATCCGTTCCGGAGCCCCGTTCGCATCTAGAAGCAAACGTAACCCGTGTCCGTGCGTCTGCGCATGCGCAGGTCACGTTTCGGTGCTTCTGTGCTTCTGTGCATGCACGTGACATCATTTTGAGCATCTGCGCATGCGCAAGCAGCGAAACCCTGAAGTAACATGCTCCGTCACTTCCGAGTTGCCGTGGAGCGCAACTCGAACGTGCTCATCCCGAAGCACATTCAACCCGAGGTATGACTGTACTACGGCAACATCATTTAGTTTTGTCTACTACTGATTAAGAGGAAGATTTGTATTTTGAATGCTTGCTTATTCTGTACAATGTACCAAATTAGGTGATTAGGGCTACCGTGGTGGTGGTCTTAAGAGTGACAGACTCTAGGATCAGGAAAACCCAGGTTCAAATCTCCACGAGCCATGAAAGTGATTTTGGGCCAGTCACTACTTCTCAGCCTAACCCACCAAGATATTTTGCTGCCTGAGGCAGAGCTGAAAATGGTGCATAGTATCTAAAGCTAGTCAAGTTATTTTGGCACTTGGAAGAGAATCCCACAAGTGCATTTCACTTGCATTACCAATTTGCTGCCTTTTCATGATGCCCCCGAGGCCACTGCCTCACTTTGCCTAATGATAGAGCAAGCCATTGTTATTAGGGTAAAAACAGGGAAGGGGGGTGGGTGGAACCATGCACACTGGCTTGAGCTCCTTGATTGAAAGGGGGGATAGAAATTAATAATAACCCACAGTTCAGTTTTAAAATTATTATTTTTAAATAGTAATATGTGATTGTTGCACTTGCTATTGTGTTTAAATGCGGATGTGAGTCAGAGTGGTTTTTTTTAGAAAGGTTTGCTAGATAATCATACAGGGAGTTAGATGGATGTCAAAAACAATTAAATGTTTACAAAGGTGAGTGTGAATTCTGTTTTGGTTGCAGAGCAATTCGGAAAGGCTTGGCTGGGAATCACTATGGAACTGACAATGTGCGACTCGCGGGATTCAGGATCTCTTGTTTGCCATTTCTTCCTCTATTAATAGAAAGCCATTCTAAAGTCAATTTATAATACTGCCATCGTACATTGGCCCAAGTTTGACAGAGTAGCTGTGAAGTGCTATCCGTCAAGGAAGGCAGCAAGGCTTCCCTTGCAATGTGGTATCATTGGTGGTGAAATTAATAAAGTATGAATGAGGAACGGTTTTATTGATACCATTTATATTAAATAACAGAGGAAATGGCACAACTTGTACAGAACAGTATTATTATTCCTAGTTTAATTCATTCAGTAAACTTTAATGCATGGGTTCCCAAACTGTGGTCTACAAGCTTTATTTAGGAGGTCCACAACATGTCTGTGGATTTGTGGCCGCAGGTGGGAGTTGGCATATTGATCATATTAAACATTCACATTGATTTTTAATTGTATTTTGATTGCTCCTTTTATTTAATAGACTCATAGTATTGTAGAGTTGGAAGAGACCATGAGAGTCATCTAGTCCAACCCTCTGCTATGCAGTAATCTTTTGCCCAATGAGGGGCACAAACTCATGACCATGATTCCCTCAGTCTCATGCTCTATTAACTGAACTATTCTCACATTGTATTTTATGGTATCAAAAGTTGAATCCTTTCCCTGTAAACCAGCTGCCCTCAAGACCCTCTGTGAAAGGCACTGAACCATAGGAAGCACAGAGGGGAAGATCAGGGAGGAAATGCCTGGTCAGGCGCCCAGCTGTCACTTTTAAACAGGCTGCTGTTCCACCCACTCTTAGAGATCCCTCAAGATCCCATTAAGTCTCAGACGGACCTTCCATTGTTGTGGAGCTAGTCATTCTGCCCCACAAATAAGTCCTTGATTATCTGAAGGATACCTGAAGGAGCATCTCCACCCCCATCGTTCATCATGGACACTGAGGTCCAGCTCTGAGGGCCTTCTGGCAGTTCCATCCCTGCAAGAAGCGAGGTTACAGGGAACCAGGCAGAGGGCCTTCTTGGTGGTGGCACCCGCCCTGTGGAACGCCCTCCCATCAGATGTCAAAAAAATAAACAACTATTTGACTTTTAGAAGACATCTGAAGGCAGCCCTGCTTAGGGAAGCTTTTAATGTTTGATGTTTTATCATGTTTTAAATATTCTTCTAAGTTGGGAGCCGCCCAGAGTGGCTGGGGAAACCCAGCCAGATGGGCGGGGTGTAAATAATAAATTTAGGATGATGATGATGATGATGCAGGGAAGGTGCCAAACCATGAGTCAACAGCTTCTTCGGTAGCTTAAGACTGAACTTCTTGTGCACAGAGAAAAACATGTTTGGGTATCGCCCCACATAACCTCACTTTGCCAACAAAGGTCTGTATAGTTAAAGCCATGGTTTTCCCAGTAGTGATGTATGGAAGTGAGAGCTGGACCATCAAGAAGGCTGATCACCGAAGAATTGATGCTTTTGAATTATGGTGCTGGAGGAGACTCTTGAGAGTCCCATGGACTGCAAGAAGATCAAACGTATCCATTCTTAAGGAAATCAGCCCTGAGTGCTCACTGGAAGGACAGATCGTGAAGCTGAGCTCTAATACTTTGGCCACCTCATGAGAAGAGAAGACTCCCTGGAAAAGACCCTGTTGGGAAAAATTGAGGGCACAAGGAGAAGGGGACGACAGAGGATGAGATGGTTGGACAGTGTTCTCAAAGCTACAAACATGAGTCTGACCAAACTGTGGGAGGCAGTGGAAGACAGGAGTGCCTGGCGTGCTCTGGTCCATGGGGCCACGAAGAGTCGGACATGACTAAACGACTAAATAACAACAACAACAAATCGCCCCACAACTTTAGGGATTCAGTAACAGCAGTATCTGAGCAACTTGGGGGGGGGGGAGGGCTAGTCTTTAAAGGTGGAGAGTAAGTAGTGTTGTGGATGTGTGGTTAACTTGCATCATCTATCTCTTTTATTTGTTTATGTAAATGAGTTTCCTCTCCTTCTCCGGTATCACGTAGTGGAGGTAGGCACCCAGCCTTACTGCATTGGGTGAAGAAGGGAAGAATTCAGGAAAGGGTTAGCCAGTGGAAAGTCCTATGCACAATCTCTTGCCTTCCTGAAGATCTTGTACCCAATACAACTGCATATAGAGAGTGCTACAAACAAAAGAAGCTGCAGCAACAACCACCATTTGCCTGTGCGTTACCTTGGGAATTAGCCATATAGAGATAGGCTTCAGGTAGTCCAGCTATATCAGAATTGATATAGAGCGATTCTGTGCTAGAAACACACATTCCCCACGTAGTGCCATAAATATATGGTGCACAAACTCAGTTCCTCAAAATGCAGCTCTCGTTGCTAAACAAGAAGCCCCGCTGCCAATGCAAAGTGTAGCTAGTTCTAGCTAGAGACAATCTCTTGTTGTGTTTGTGTGTCCAATGCTTGTACTCGGTTGGCTTTCCAAATACACTGCAACTGAATTGCACATAACAAGCTAATGAGACTTCCTTTGCTCTTGCCTCACCATTTTCAGACTGAGCATCCTTTACAAGCATTGAAGGCAGTGCATGATCCAGCTGGATGGTGGGAAGAGATGTCCCAATCCTACCAATTAAATTTCTACTTCCTGAGCCTTCTGAAGAAAAACAACATGCATACTGTGCAGTTGCTACCAGCTGTCTCTACACTTCCTCAGTTGGGAATTAGCATGATCATTTGCTGTTAATTTTGACATGCATAAACACCAGTAGAATGTTTCAGCTACAAATATAAGCTGTCATTAACATTGGCTAAAAATGATCTGCTATGACAGCAAGAGTTATTTATTTATATGCTGCCTACGAGAGTATTCGGATTTCTAAGTACTGGGTCCTGTTTTCACTATACCTTTCTGGGGTGGAATCTTGGGCTCCCTCACGCCTCTGTTTATGGAAGGAAAAACAAGATATGCTGCTGCATGTTATTTAATGAACTGAAGGTTCAGTTTGGCCCTAGAGCAGAGGTTTTCAACTTTTTTGAGTCCATGGCTTCCTAGACTAACTGCATTCTTTCTGCGGAACCCCTGTGGGGCTCAGGAGCCCAGTCATGCCACCCCTTACCTGCAGAGCTGGCAGCCTCTCACCCTTTCCCAAACCCCCTCCCTTGTGGAATGTTCCCTCAGCCTCCTCTTCTTTCCCCTCTCCTCTGGGCAGCCGCAGCTGCCACGCCTGGTCTCTGAGCTGTCCCCCCTGCCCCAAAGAGAGGTGCCTCCTCACACTGCCCCACAGGAGCCTGGGAAGCATCCCCTGGCCAGCCCCAGAGGCACCATTTGCCTGGGGAGCTTATAGCCACGGCTGCTGCAACAAACAGCTGTGCAAGCCTTTGGGAGGCAGGGCTGCAAGAGGGCATCAGAGGAGATGGAGGGGGGGGAAAGAGGGACAGAGGCCAGTGTTGCCCACAGCACCTCTGACCATCATTCAAGGCACCCCAAGTGCCACAGCACAGTGGTTGAAAACCACTTCCCTAGAGAAAGGATTCTGAGCAGTTTTTATTTCTACAGGCCACTATATTCTCTCAAGTGTTGCAAGCAAGAGGTTTCAAACTTTTTTCTCCTCACTGATCTCTCCTTTCTTCTTTCCATGTAAAGAGATTTGGTCTAGTGGAGCATTGAAGATTGAACCCAGGGGCCATTAGCTATGCCTTCCCGTGAAACAGTCATAAATGTTTACTCATTTTACTCTACAATAGGAAGGAGTGAAAAGTCTGAAAAGCAACTTTTAGTATCCTCTGTAGGGGAAGAATGTTCTCAAGATGAAATAATTAACATCAAAATAATCCCAAAGTGTTGTTACTGTCAGAAAAGTGACTAGATAAAAATGTCACCTTCCCACTCAATCTATCTGCCCCCATGTGCCTTTGAGTCATATCTTCTGGTTTGACTGACAGAAGCGGATTAACTGTTCGAGCACTACACACAATCACACTGTGATATGGAGGAAGCGAGCTGCAGCCTCTGACTTCTCCTCACAATAGATCAGTAGAAACGATCAGCTCTCTCAATCTCCTGTTTGGAGATTGATTGTATCCACACTGAGGATGCTGGTGAAGTGGTGAGGGGAGGAGGGAGAGAGGAATCCAATGGGCAAACCTCTCAGCTTGCATTTCTAACAAAAAATAAGCTTAGTTTATTGATGAGAATAAAGTAGGCCTTTCTGAGCAAGACAATACATGTATGGTATTTCTCTGAGAAAGAGAAGTGCAGGAGGGGAGAAAGATGAAAGGAGTGTGGGAAGGCTTCAGGGGGCAGCAAAGGCCATGTTATTCAATTGTTGCTTTGAGGATTAGGACCCAACACCTGCCTTTTAGCCTTCCTGGGTTCCAGGTATCTGCCAGTGATAGTTGCATAACATGGGCACCTGAGTGGTTGATGCTCCAATAAGAGATGACATAATTTCTGAACCCCTGAAGGAAATACTGGTGAAAGCATGATTGAAAGAGTCAGGTTTGGACCTTTTGGTTTCGGGAAACACCACGCAGCTTCAGAGTGACTATTACTGAGCAAGGCAAATTGGAGGCTACTAGTTATGTTCTACCTGGCTATGTTCTCCCTCCACTGTCAGAGGCACGATGCCTCTGGAGACCAGTCACTGGGAGTCACAGGTGTGTAGAGTGATGTTGTGGGATGGACCTGGAAGGTGGTGCTGTGGGGAGGTTCTGTCTTCTTCCCCAAGCTTTTTGATTCTACATGAAATGGCTGGGAGAAGTTATTTGGAGGTTTGGGCTGACGTGTCACCAATATGTGAATGACACAAAACTATACTTTTTCTGTCTCACCATCTAATCCCAGTGTCAGGAGTGAGCCAGCTGTAAATCACATAGAGTAAATGAACTGTTTATTAGAAAGAAACAGGATCTGCACAGGAATGCCAGGCCTAATGAATAACTCTTCTTTGGTAGATCCTCCTCCTATGAGGCAGTTGTGGAGACTGAAGGTCCCCACGTTCCCACAGCTGCCTAAGGCCCAGGTTTTCCCCAAGACTGTGACTGCATGTCTGTCTTTGCCAGGCATAGGCAAACTCTGGCTCGCCAGATGTTTGGGACTACAATTCCCATCATCCCTGACCACTGGTCCTGTTAGCTAGGGATGATCGGAATTGTAGTCCCAAACATCTGGAGGGCCAGAGTTTGCCTATGCCTGGTCTTTGCTCTTCCTGCTTCATTCCTCTCCTGGTTATGGGAGATGAGTGGGGAGAGGAGCTTGTCGCAGCAGGAGGGAGAGACATCCATGCCTCTTCAACAGCCTGACTCATCTCTGTCTCTTGCCCCCCCCATTCTGTCACTGATTCTCGATTGCTCTCTGCCACAAATTCCTCCCGCTCATTAAGTCCTGTTACCTCTTCAGTTTCTGACAACTCCCTCTCCCAGTCTTCTCCCTTTGACCACTCATCGTCATCTCACCACCAATCCCTGAGTTCAGAGCCTTCTTCCCTTGGGGATTCCCCAGCTGTTGCCGCCCACCATTTCTCTGCATCCAACCAGCCCCCAACTCCCAGGAAGGCAATTGAAACTCTGAATAAACATCTGGAGGCAGTGTCTTCATTAGATGGGGAAGGGGGACAAGCTGAAGCTTAATTCAGGCAAGATGGTTTGGGAAAATACTAATTTGGATGGAAGTGGAGCCCCTATTCTATGTGGGGCTGCACTCACTGCAGTCTCACAGTGCTTCTGAACTTCAAGTTATATGTGGTAGTGCAGAGGTCCTTTTTACCCAACTGGGGTTTTATTGCTATTTGCTATCCCAGCAGTTTTACTTAAGGCTCAGTTCTAACTCCCAATGCTGGCGCATTGTGGGGCAGCGGAGTCCCTACTGCATCAGCAGCCCTGCCTCTCTAGGTGACTATGGCAGAAAGGGGAGCAGGATGATTCAGCCCAGTCTTGCCTGATTGCTTTGCCAGCCAGGTCATCGTGTGGTGGCTGTGAAATCAGCTCAACATCCCAGGACCACTCAGCGCCACCCCTTCCCTGCCCTCATTTTGCATCTTTTCATTTCCATTCACTGTCAGGGAGACTGCCAGCCGACCTCCTGCCCAGGAGTAACCAACTGGAGACTGGCTGAGCCAGGAGATCCAACCACCTCTTCCAGAGAGCTTTAACAATCAGTCCTCTCCCTAAGGGACTCTGGGAATTGTAGCTCTGTGAGGGGACTAGAGCTATCCTGACAACACTCGGCATCCTTAACAAACTACAGTTCCCAGGATTGTTTGGGGGAAGCCTTCACTGTTTAAAGTGGTATGATACTGCTTTAAATGTACTGTATAATAACAACAACAACAACAATAATAATTTTATTTATACCCCGCCCATCGGGCTGGGTTTCCCCAGCCACTCTGGGCAGCTCCTAACAGAATATTAATAATATTTTTTTTTTTAAAGTGGCAAAACATCAAACATTTAAAACTTCCCTAAGCAGGGCTGCCTTCAGATTTCTTCTAAAAGTCAGATAGTTGTTTATTTTTTTTGACATCTGATGGGAGGGCATTCCACAGGGCGGGCTCCACTACCGAAAAGGCCCTGGTTCCCTGTCACTTTGCTTCTCAAAGTGTGGGAACTGCCAGAAGGCCCTTGGCGCTGGACCTCAGCGTCTGGGCAGAACGATGGGGGTGGAGAAGCTCCTTCAGGTATACAGGGCTGAGGCCATCTAGGGCTTTAAAGGTCAGCACCAACACTTTGAATTGTGCTTGGAAACGTACTGGGAGCCAATGTAGGTCTTCAGTTGGTGACTGAGTGAAACTTTGCTCCAGTTCCATGCAGTATTGAGTTTTGCTGGTAGTGGGGTCAAAGTGCATGGTCTGTTTCTGAATACCAGTTGCTGGAAACTGAAAGAGGTGGGAGGCCTGTTGTGCTTGGGTCCTGCTTGGAGTCATAGGCATCTGACTGGCTACTGTGAGAACAGGATGCTGGCTCTTCTTATGTTGTCTTCCTCACAAGAACTCCATTCCATTCTCCTTCCCACCAAGTTTTCCATTTCCATTTCTGAAACGGGAAGGTCTAAACAGGAAGTCAGCCTTCCGTTTCTTGTAGATAGATTAAAGCAAAGACATGGCAAACTAGAGTTCAGAAAATCGTTTGTAAAGGATTAACTTTCATCATTTAAAATTGTTGAACCCCCTTCGGAAGCAGGAGAAGAGGGGGGATTTTTTCCGGACTGTTTAAACCTGCAGAAGAGAGTGTAAAGAAAAGTAATTTTCCACCGTCTTGAACCTGGGAGCCGGGTGTCAGGACTGACGTTCTTTGGGAAGCTCATTGACCACAGACAAACGTCTTTGACAGATAGTTAAAAGAAGAGAAACATAGTGATTCCATTGTTCTCCTTCGCATTTTAAAGGAACAAATATTGACAAAATATCTGAAAAAGGAAACTTTGTTGTTAGATCTGCCTTTAAAAGAAAAGAACAAATAGAGGTTCTTCCCCTAGAGGGAGCCTGTGAAACTGTTACTAAATCTGAATCGGGGAGCTCTGCAGCTGCAACAGATTACGATCGTGGGAACAGACTTCTGACCTTGCAGAACAATGTATTCAGAAGCTCTGGTGCGTGCTTTCTGTAAAACAAGTGCCCTATTGGAACAGCTACATGAGAAGACGGACTTGATGACTGTTGCGATCAGAAATTTTGGACAGGTAGTGGGTAACTATATAGAGCCCACCCAGGAATCAAATCAGGAGTGTGCTCTGACAGATCAGATGAGGGAAGAAGATGTTGCTGAACCTCGGGTGCCAGAGATGGAGGGAGTTGTGGCCCAGCAGGAACATGAGTTGTTGGATCTGATAAATGAACTTGGAAAAAGCCAGATTTGGAGAGATAGAGTTTTGTTTGGTTTGGAAATGGGGGGTTGGATAGACCCCCCTATGCAGGGATGTTTTGACTTTCCAAGTCTGGCAATGGGCTGCGAGATGTTTGGGGTTGTGGGGGCTCTTAATTCTGGAGGGACTTTGAAACATGTTTTTAAATACCACATGGAGTTTAGTGTGGATTATGGAAAAGGGGCTGATTTGTCGAGAAGCGTCAAAAACACTGTCAAGTTGGAGTTCCCACGAGTGAAAGGAGCAGGAGACAAAGTAAAGTACAGGTATAAATATGAAGAAGAGCCGCGGAAGGGACATGGAAGAGACTTAAGGGCCTCGGACATAAGATTACCAGGTTAATGCGCCAGATTGATGGGATAGAAAGGACTGACAAAACCCGGGACCAGGGGGAAGAGACGCTGGATGAAGATTGGAAGAAAATTTGAAATTTTTTTTATTAGGCTTGCTTTATAAAATTGATGAATGTTAGAAAAATGTTGGAACGAAATTATTTGGCTTTAGCAAAAATGTTAAAAGAATTATGTAAGAATATGTTATGGTTATGAGAAATTGGTATAAATAAGATGTAAGTTTTAAGTTTTAGGGTTTTTTATAGTAAGATAAGGTTAAAATAGACTAAGGTAATGTAATGACAGAATATTATGAAAAATGGAAAGGATTTGCTGTAATAATTAACAACTAGGATACAAAAAAAGGGAGGAGTGAGGAGGTCAATGAAAGAAGGCAATGACAGTTAAGGATTTGAGATTATTGGATTTGTTTTTAAATTTTTGTGGCCTATTTTTGCTTTTTGATTGTGTTCTGTTACGTGTTTTGTTGTTATTTTTTGATTTTGATTTTTATCAATTTGTATTGTTTGATTGTGGTTTGTTTTTCTTTTGTTTTTTCTTTTTCTTTTGTTTTTTGTTTTTCCTGTAATTTTAAAATTCTTAATAAATATCATTTAAAAAAAAAAAAGTTTTCCATTTCCCACTCAAGAGCTAACCTCCACCCTCTTGGCTACAATCCCTCTTCAAATGCATGGCAATTATTCTTGAGAACAGCCTTCCATTTGCACCAGGGGGAGGCTAGTTTCAAAACTAATTGCTGTGCGGTGGTGAAGGGAGTGGAATGGCATCTGCAGCCTGGATGGAGAGGCCTCTTGCCCACATTTGGCCCACAGGCCAGTGGTTCCCCACTCCTGCTCTAAGATTTCTGTAACTGGCTTGATATATTTTCACAGCCAAGGAGCCTGGGTTAGTAATGACCAATTAGGCCTGAAATCTGAAACTGCAGATGTTTAATTCGCCTCACTTTCAAATGTTCCAGCTTTTATAGGATTTACATGAAATTAACTAATTTGTCTACTGGATAAATGTCTGTACTTGATTGCCTGGACACCGCATGCCTTTAATTGGCTTTTAAAATTCATCATCATGGGAGAGGTCTTTTTATATTTGAATTTTACAGCTTCACATAATTTGACACAATTGAAATATTTCGGCATTATAAATATGACAACACCAGCAAGCCATAATTCTCTTTCTGAAGTTCTGCAGAAGATAGTTCCTTTTTAAAAAAATAAGAAGATTTAAGCCATTAAAGTATTAGTTTCTGAGCATGATTGTGTTTGGGTCAGGAGAGAAATATTACCTCGCTGAAAAATAACTGTGTACTCTGAGCACATCTATGTAAATGGATTGCTTCTTCTGATTTAATCCAGTGCCAGATGGGAAAGAGGAGAGCTTCAATAATATTGCTTCTTTGTCACAATTCTATCTCTCCCATTCTCCAAGGAGCTCAAAGGGATATATAAAGGTTATCCCATTTTATCTCATCTTCACAACCATCTTGTTAGGCTGATATACTGACTTGCCCAAGGCCACCCAGTGAGCCTCAAGGCAGATCAGGGATTTGATCCGAGGGCTATCTAATCCAAACCCAAACTTTAAACTATACACCAGTTTAATGCTAAACAATCTATAGTCAGTAGGGTACCTTTTTAGTCAATCACATGGTTTACAAAGCAGTGGGTTCTTGCAGCCAAGGGCTCAGGTAGACAAATCCTGGTTTTCAATGCAGTCGTATTGAATTTCCTCTGAAGTTGATGGGGTTCCTTCAAAACTCTCCTACTTAAAGTGATTTATCGACTGTAGCCAGCATGTGTCTCTTCCAGGCTAGGGCTGTGTGCATTTGGTTTTAGACAGAAGTCTAATAAATGGTCCTGGATTTCAGATGTGAAAAGGCACACAAATGATGCTGGGTTGCAGTAGCAGCAGCAGCAACAACAACAACAACAAGAGAGGGAGAGTGACACATTTTGTTTTTTTTAATAATTTTTTATTAAGGTTTTAAACAAAGAAAAAAGAAAAACAACACACACAAAAAACAATACAAAACTTAACAATAAAAACACAAAACATAACAATTAAAAACAAACTCTCTTTTCCATTTCCAATTTTAAATTACTTATTTTCTGGACTTCCTCATACCTCCCTCTTTTGTATTCCAATCCACATTATTTGTCCAGCAGTTTCTTTTCCACTTTTTTAATCCCAATCTTTAATTTAATAAAATGTTAAAATATATAACTTCAACTTTTTTAAACCTAATCCTTAATCTTAATGTCATATAGCTTTAAATTTTTCCCTTTTATTATCAAATTTCCATTTCTTTAAACATCTTTAATCTTGATCTTTAATCTTAATCTATCCTTAACTTTAACCTGTACAGCTGGAAACCACTTATTTTCAGTCCAACATCACTCTAACATTCCTTAATTTTGCAGTGTTTCTGAAGATAGTCTTTGAATTTCTTCCAGTCTTCCTCCATCGACTCTTCTCCCTGGTCACGGATTCTGCCAGTCATTTCCGCCAATTCCATATAGTCCATAAGTTTCATCTGCCATTCCTCCAGCGTGGGAAGTTCTTGTGTCTTCCAATACTTTGCGATGAGTATTCTTGCTGCTGTTGTTGCATACATAAAGAAAGTTCTATCCTTTTTTAACACCATTTGGCCTACTATGCCCAGGAGAAAGGCCTCTGGTTTCTTGGGGAAGGTATACTTAAATACCTTTTTTAGTTCATTATATATCATTTCCCAGAACGCCTTAATCTTTGGGCACGTCCACCAAAGGTGAAAAAAAGTACCTTCAATTTCTTTACATTTCCAACATTTGTTATCGGGCAAGTGATAGATTTTCGCAAGCTTGACTGGGGTTATGTACCACCTGTATATCATTTTCATAATATTCTCTCTTAAGGCATTACATGCCGTAAATTTCATACCTGTGGTCCATAACTGTTCCCAGTCAGCAAACATAATGTTATGACCAACGTCCTGTGCCCATTTAATCATAGCCGATTTTACCGTTTCATCTTGAGTATTCCATTTCAGCAGCAAGTTATACATTCTTGACAAGTTCTTAGTCTTGAGTTCTAACAATTCTGTTTCTAATTTGGATCTTTCCACCTGGAAGCCAATTTTCCTGTCCAATTTAAATACCTCCATTATTTGATAATAATGAAGCCAGTCTCGCACTTTGTTTTTTAGTTTTTCAAAACTCTGCAATTTCAGTCTATCTCCGTCTTGTTCCAAAATTTCCCAATATTTCGGCCATTTGACCTCCATATTGACCTTTTTCAAGGCTTTCGCTTCCATTGGTGGAGAGTGACACATTTTGAGAAGGGCTGCACTGGATTGCAAGTGGGTCCAGAGGAGAGTATCATAGCACAGAATCATAGCACTGTAGAGTTGGAAGGGACCCTGAGGATCATCTAGTCCAACCCCCTGCAATGCAGGAATATGCAGCTAGTCCATACAGGGATCGAACCTGCAACCTTGGCGTTATCAGCACCATGGTCTAACCAACTGAGCTAGAGTAACAACAACAAGAAGAACAATTTTTTATTTATACCCCACCCATCTGGCGGGGTTGCCCCAGCCACTCTGGGTGGCTTCCAACACATATAAAAATAATGAGGAATAGTTAAAAGAGCTGAGTGTGCTGTAGCTTGGAGAAAATACTAGAAGAGACGTTACAGCAATCTTCACATATCTTGTGGGCTCTCATGCAGAAAATGGAGCAGCCTTCTTCTCTGTTGCTCCAGAGGCAAGACTAGAACCATGGGGTGGACATTTCAGGGAAACAGATTTCAGCTCAATATTAGGATAAACTTCCTGATGGTTCATCAGCAGAACAGACTGTGGGTGCCTCCAAACTGGTGTCTTATTGTGAGTGTACATGGCACTAAGCATTTTACACTTTCAATGTGGATTTGTAATGGAATCATCTCCCTCCGCTGCTCCATAATTGCTTGTCAATAGTGCTGCACTATTGACTCTGCACTGGCCTGCTTTGACTCTCCCCCCTTTTAATTTAAGCATAAGTTAGTTGTACAATGACACTGTGATTCATGTGCTGAACTTTCACTCAGTTCCACAAAAACAGCATCAACAGAGAAAGTATGTGGGAGTGGCTATGTAACAAAGAAGCGACTTCAGTTTGGCACAAAGTGATGCCATAGCACACAAAATAACAATACAGGAATAATTCTGGTCTGGAAAGTTTTGAGAAGTTTGCTGAAAGCTATGGAACATGCACAGATCACTGCTTATGCCATGTGACCATCCTGAAAGATTTGAGGGCAGAAATCCATTTCAATATGGAAGTCCATGTGACCACCCTTATATTGTTAAGAGGAGAGATACTCCTGAATGCAAAATAAAAAAGATGGCTGAGTGGCCCTGTATTGGGAATTGATAGGTTCTCCCTCACTGGAGATATTTAGGTTGGACATCATTCAGACGTGCTGTAGTTTTGCCAGGCACGTTGTAAACAGAAGGCAAAATTGTTGTGATTCTTAATTGCAATTTTCATATTTTATTTTTGGTTGTGCAACTCTTGTCCAGAATGTGCAGAACTTTTATTTCCAGAAGCCTCTTATGTGCAAGAACTGGTCTTTGAAAATCCACCAGCCTGAGGCAGAGAAATGCCTTGATGTTTATTTGGACAGCAAAGATTTTCTACCTAGTGAAATAAATTATTTATAAGGAATAGTTCATGAGACCTTACGGCTTTTGAAGATCTTGTTTAGATGTTTCGAGAAAGGTGATACAATTGAAATCCTGATGGTATATGAGCTAGTGTCATGTAGAAGTGAAGAGTGGGAGTTACAAGCCAGAAGACCCCTGGTCAAATTCTCACCATGAATATATCACTTGGCCTTAGGGAAGCCCTCACCATTGGGCCCTACCATGTGGAAATAATGACACAAATTCATCTTACAAAACTGTAATAGGTTTTACTCAAAAAGTACTCAAAAAGTAGCATGATTAAATCTCTTAGTCTTTTATAGACTTGAAGATAATGGTACCATGTCCTCACCAATTTTTACATTCTTTAGGCATCAGTAGAGTAGTCGGATAAAAAAAGGGGCTTTTTAAATATTAAAAAACAAGTATAAAACACTGTGCATGACCATGACATAGGTACACTTGTGTCTATTCATTTTTAGGTCAGCTTTCATGAAATAATTTATGTCCCCCGGCAGGTGCCTCAAGATGAAGTGCTTTTTAAGTGTTAGGATACACTAATTCAGCAAATCCTCGCAACGGGGTGAGCTCCCATTGCTCTGTCCCAGCTCCTGCCAACCTAGCAGTTCGAAAGTACGCCAGTGCAAGTAGATAAATGGGTACGGCTGCGGCAGGAAGGTAAATGGCATGTCCGTGCGCTCTGTTTTCTGTTATGGTGTTCCGTTGTGCCAGAAGCGGTTTAGTCATGCTGGCCGCATGATCTGGAAAGCTGTTTGTGGACAAACGCCGTCTCCCTCGGCCTGAAAGCAAGATGAGCGCTGCAACCCCATAGCCGCGTTTGACTGGACTTAACTGTCCAGGGATCCTTTACCTTTGCCTTCTTACCTAATTCAGTACACTTCATATACATATGCCACATGGTCAGTCTCTACTTACCATTATCTGTCCACATGGTTCACTAGTGAAGAGCAGGATCAGTACCTGTGCCACAGCCCTGAAACAGGAACAATGCTGCAATCCTGACTAAAATTTTGTAATAGATATGCCTTCATTCACGTTTCACCAACAAGGAATTAATGAATCTGTTGACTTTTTTTATTTTTCACCTTTCCAAACTTACGTTCAGTTTGCCCCAGTTCTGAAAATGTCTTCCATTTGTTTTGTTTTAAAAGTTTGCACAAAAAATCATATGCATTTTTTCTGTGTGCGTTTCTTCTGTTATATGCATTTTTGGACACAATATTTTTACAGGTTTATGAAACAAAGGGACATAGCTATGGGGATGGATGGTGAAGAAAGCTTTGCCAAAGTCTTCTATGCTTTCTTGCTTAGCTCTTTTGGCCCACCTTTTGGCTACAAAGGCCCCCATGGTGGCTTACAGCATATTTTTTAAAAAAATATAGACCCATAACAATAGCATGCAGCTAATAAGAGACAGCTAAAAAATATAAAGAGAAAACTGGAGCAAAGCCAACACCATTCATAGCAGCAGCGAAGTGAACCAAGATCAACCCAAATGCCTGGTGGAAACAAAAAGAAGAAGAAGAGTTTGGATTTGATATCCCGCTTTATCACTATCCTAAGGAGTCTCAAAGTGGCTAACAATCTCCTTTTCCCTTACTCCCCCACAACAAACACTCTGTGAGGTGAGTGGGGCTGAGAGACTTCAAAGAAGTGTGACTAGCCCAAGGTCACCCAGCAGCTGCATGTGGAGGAGCGGAGACGCGAACCCGGTTCCCCAGAATACGAGACTACTGCTCTTAACCACTACACCACACTGGCTCCGAAAATGGCTTCACAATTTGCTTAAAGGCCACAAAAGAATAAGCCAACTGAGCTTCCTGATGGAGGGAGTTCCATAGTGTTGTGGCTGGTCTTGATGAACCCCATTGGACAAGTGGATATTCTGGAACTCTCAAACTCCCCACCATCACCCAGGAAAATGGCCACTGAATGAATCAGAATTGTAAAAGAGGAGGGGGAGGATGAGTTGCCGTGCAAATTGCATGGAAGCTCTTGCTGGAAGAGAGTATTGGTTTGATCAGCATTGCTGAAATGTGTTTTGAGAGCCGGGTTATCCACAAAGGGGACTGAAACCCGTGAGAAAGATGTCTTGTTTTCTCCAGAATGAAGCAATCACCCTCGTGCTGTCATTTTCAAAATACCAATCAATGAGTGTACACACACCCTTTGGTAGCTATTCTGAGGATTCTGTTATTGCTATTTGCTTATGTAGCACCCCAGTGTATGCTTTTCCTTTGTTTATTTCAATCTATAGTGGGAGCTATTTCTGCAATGTGTAAGATTTTGTGACATGGTTAATTTTCAAGGATAATTAGCTGGTGTGTGTATATCAAAGCCCAACTGCTACTTATAACGCAGGAATGAGCTAATTTACACTAAATCAGTCAAGTCTTCTTAGATTGAAATTGCGCACACCACTTTTAAAAGCCTTCTTAGAAATGTGAATTGTCATTCTGAGCTTTGATTGATCACAGATACTGTCATTTTAGCTTTCAGTGGGACAAAGGAAAGCAGAATGCAAAAATTCAACTTGGGATCTCTTGAGAGAACTTTCCCCCCCAAGGTGTGGAAAGCTAGCACATTGCATATAATTCTGTTTCCTTAGTGTCCAAAAGGTAGACATACAATAGATTATAAAAGGTTATATGCAATGGTGGAAGCCAGAATTCTTCTCCTTTAAATATAAAAGCAAATCTGCTGTCAGTCCAGATGCATAATATTCCATAAAAGCTATGTTAAAGTATCACTCTGATATATTGTTATGGAGTGTTTTTCTGTGTTTCCCACCTTTACTCCTCTAAGGGATCCTACAGACAGCCTGTTTATTCAGCAGTAATCCTGATTTGCTTACACATAGTTCATGTGGTAGTTAGACTAGGTCTAGTGTACTGAGCATTTGTGCTGATTTGTTTATCCACATCTTCCCTTTAATCCTTTGTTCATCCCACATTTTCAACTCATTTCCTCATCCAGAATATTTAAGGAAAAACCAAATGGCCATCAGCAGCATTCACTGAAACATTTGCTTCAGTTTCCTATTCATAGTGAAACAAATGCACATCCTTGGTCATGCCTAAAGAAGCAACTTGGATTGTGGCTCCGGTCTTAGCTTGTAAATTTCTGATGGCAGAGTATCTTAGTAGTGGAGGGGAAGTTCATCAACTTTTGCAGGTTTGAGTTCATTAGAATCCGTCTCCCTTTTTGTAGGGGCTTCATTTTCCTGCAACATATTGTCCCACTGTGCTGTTAAAATGAGCTGGTAGCTTAATAGAAATTAGTTCAAGCAGCGAATGTTAATATCATTGCCAAATTAAGAAACGCTCTGTACGAAGGCAATATGCAATTTCAAGGAAAAGGAGTCAGTGAATTCCTCTGGTTCCTATGCCACAATAATTCACAAAAGGGAGAAAATGCCAGTATGGAAAATCAATGGAATCTGATGCGCACATTAAGGGAGCAAATATTTTACACTGTTGTGCTGTTTTTCTTTTCTTTCTTTTTTTAAATGGAAGTCTAAAAAAATTAGAATGGAGAAGAGCAGGCAGGCAGGCGGGAGCTGTACAGATTGCCAAAGCTGGCACACACGTCCCTGCTGCAAAGCACGTTTCTCTCAGCCCAAGAGCAAAGAACACAGTGTAGGAACAGGGCAATTTGTGTGTGCACTTGCCACATCATCTGTGAAGTTTTTCAAACTGCTTGAAATGGAAACATGAAGCAGCAGCCGAAACCCTGATCAGTGAAGGAGAAAGATTTCCATTTGCGACAAGGGTAAATGTGTGAAGGATGTGGGCAAGTTAGTGGTTCTTGAAGGGAAGGTTGCAATTTATGGATGGTTCACACATGCCTAAGCATCACTTGATTGCTGAATCAAGTGTTGACTAGAATGTGTGAATGAGCATTCACACAACCACAGGAAAAACTGGACAATGCAGTTCAGTGGCCACAAGGGCCCAGAAATATCAGTTTTCATGTATCCAGCTCCAAACCCTGGTATCTCTGGTAGCAGGAGATGAGAAACGCACCAGTTGGAGGCCTGGAGACTCGTTGCCAGTCAGTGTAGATAGTTCTAAATTAGATGGACAAACAGTCTGATTTAGCATAATGCAACAGCAATTTGATCAAAGTATTGTGCATCATCTATTTGATTTTGATATTTTTATGCCACCTTTCAAGGCAGCAATGCCATCCGAAGCAACATGAAGCTCTCAGAAGCAACATGAAGTAATTAAAAAACACAAAGCACAAACACAAAATTAAACAACTCAGACAAATCAGCTAAGATGCCCTATTTCAGACCTTTGCAATATGCGACCCCCTCCTCGCGCTAACTTCAAACAGTCCTTGCCTCAAGAAAGATACTGGCAGTAGTGCAAAGAGATCCTTTGAATCATGTTGAAGGCTGAGGTGGAATTGGGATCAGTGGTGGAAGAGCAAATCTCAGCTGACATTGAGGCAGTGAAAGGCACCTATATCGCCAAAGGTGAGAACGGTGGGGTGCTCAGGGAGAAAACAATGCAGATGAAAACAATGAAGAAGGCCACCATCTCAGACAATAGGGCCAGTTTATCAGGACATGTTTCTACCAGGAGAACAAGGAGACATGAGGGTTCAGTACCCGCATCCCAGTTTCCTAGTTCCTAGGATAAGAACGCGGGTGGGACATGGGTGGCGCTGTGGGTTAAACCACAGAGCCTAGGACTTGCCGATCAGAATGTCGGCGGTTTGAATCCCTGCAACGGGGTGAGCTCCCGTTGCTCGGTCCCTGCTCCTGCCCACTTAGCAGTTTGAAAGGACATCAAAGTGCAAGTAGATAAATAGGTACCGCTCCGGCGTGAAGGTAAATGGCATTTCCGTGCACTGCTCTGGTTCACCAGAAGTGGCTTAGTCATGCTGGCCACATGACCCGGAAGCTGTACGCCGGCTCCCTCGGCCAATAAAGCGAGATAAACGCCGCAACCCCAGAGTCATCCGCGACTGGACCTAATGGTAAGGGGTACCTTTACCTTCATGCGAAAGGCTGGGCTGGATGAATCCCAAGATTAAGATTGCCGGAAGAAATATCAACAACCTCAGATATGCAGATGACACAACCTTGATGGCAGAAAGTGAGGAGGAATTAAAAAACCTTTTAATGAGGGTGAAAGAGGAGAGCGCAAAATATGGTCTGAAGCTCAACATCAAAAAAAGAAGATCATGGCCAATGGGCCCATCACCTCCTGGCAAATAGAAGGGGAAGAAATGGAGAGAGTGAGAGATTTTACTTTCTTGGGCTCCATGATCACTGCAGATGGTGACAGCAGTCACGAAATTAAAAGACGCCTTCTCCTTGGGAGAAAGGCGATGGCAAACCTAGACAGCATCTTAAAAAGCAGAGACATCACCTTGCCAACAAAGGCCCGTATAATTAAAGCCATGGTTTTCCCAGTAGTGATGTATGGAAGTGAGAGCTGGACCATAAAGAAGGCTGATCGCCGAAGAATTGATGCTTTTGAATTATGGTGCTGGAGGAGACTCTTGAGAGTCCCATGGACTGCAAGAAGATCAAACCTATCCATTCTTAAGGAAATCAGCCCTGAGTGCTCACTGGAAGGACAGATCGTGAAGCTGAGGCTCCAATACTTTGGCCACCTCATGAGAAGAGAAGACTCCTTGGAAAAGACCCTGATGTTGGGAAAGATTGAGGGCACAAGAAGAAGGGGATGACAGAAGACGAGATGGTTGGACAGTGTTCTCGAAGCTACAAACATGAGTCTGACCAAACTGCGGGAGGCAGTGGAAGACAGGAGTGCCTGGCGTGCTCTGGTCCATGGGGTCACGAAGAATCAGACACGACTAAACAACAACAACCTTTACCTTTAGATAAGATTGTTGGAAACCAGCCCCTTCGGGAAAGGCTGACTCCTCTTCCCAAGCACTGGGGTTTGTTGCCGGTGATCTTCCCTGGCTGGTCTTCGGTCAGACCAGGGAGATCTTCAATAAGTGACACCTCCCTCTTGAGAGATGCACACTCCCTTCCCCCTTGCATGCCAGCAGGAGAAAGAAAACAGTCTGAAAAGTAGTTTGTTTCATTCTACTTTATTCCTGGACTGTACACTGTACAAGAGCTTGCACAAAGCATGTCTGCTCTCTCAGAAACCTCTGAACATCTCACTGACTCCCCCTTTGCAACAACAACAGGAAGGTCTCAAGTTACACTGAGAACACATCCCTGAGAAGAGCGTTGAACATCCGGTCTCACGCTCAGTCCCATAAGAATCACATGATGTAAACTATGAGCTGCTATTTCGCAGCTGCTGAGCACTCATATTACAACAAAGATATCTGAAAATCTGAGGCGATCCCTGAAACTCCATGTCCATAGAGGACTATAAGCAGGGGGGTGGCAGTCCTACCTAAGGTTGCAGCTGTGTGTGGCACTTCACAGGTTGGGCATATGCAGAGGGTCCATGGCAGGAAGTTCTACAACAGGGGTCGGCAAGCTTTACCTTGCCTGGGCTGGTTCACTCCAGCGGAGATCCTATAGCAGATGCTATTTCCGGCACCGCGGAAGCGAATCCCTGTGCCGTGCTGTGATGGTTTAGCGCAGCACGCAGGGACTCGCCGAGTGGGCAGCTCGGGGGCTGGTTAAATGACCCCCGTGGGCTGCTTGTGGCCCATGGGCCTTAGGTTGCCTACCCCTGTTCTACAAAGTTGGGGCTGCCACTCCAAAGCATTAACTGCAGTTTTAAAGCTTGAAGCGCTCTTACTCTTTTCTGTGTTGACACCAGCTAATGCTTGCGGTATTTCTGCATTTTGACCTCACATCATTTTACACCTTCTAGTCTATTATTAACAATGATTTCACCACCTTTAGTCACTTTACGAGATTGTTACAGCACTGCATTTCGTTTTTTAAATTCTTACTTTTATAATACGTCTCTCCTCCCCCTTTTGCTTGCAAAGGTGACCAGCACCTATTTATCACATCTGTGCAGCATCTCCTTCTGCCATTATTTATCTGATAGATTCAGTCTGCTAGTAGTAATCTAGGGAGCAAAACAGACACGTTCTCACCTCACACTGTCTTCCTCCTCATTAGTGTTGTAAAAACACGTACTCAGTGGTTCCCTCAGGATCTTTGTTCAAAATCTAGCAGAACTACATTACCCTTTGCAAACAATAACTGTGTGGGACCCTGTTATTGGTATTCTACTTTATTTTGTTATTTTACTCAGTAGTAGTGGATGGCATGGTGGGGTGAGGGCACTAGGAAGGAAAGGGAGAAGGGCAAGATGGGGGGGGGCAGTCTTATGCAATGCAAATGCAAATGCACTGGCCCACTCAGAGTAGGCACACTGAAATTAATGGACATTACGTTAGGTTCGTTAATTCCAATGGGCTTTCTTTGAGTAAAACTTAGTTCAGGTGAATACCACCTAAAGAAGTCTTTGTTTTTTTCTTCATTAGGAAGGCCATGAGAATGGGGAAAGGAGGGTGAAGCATTCAATCTGACTCAGCTACAGGGATCAGAAACCAGAATTGGTGTCACCTGGGTTTTTTTCCTATAATCAGCCTATTTCCCTCCCCAGCCCCCAATGTCACCAAAGACACCCCCCCCCCGACTGGGATTTTATTGCTGATATATTCTGCAACATGTTGTTGACAGAATAATACAGTGGTACCTCTGGTTAAGAACTTACCGGTAATTTGTTCTGGAGGTCCATTCTTAACCTGAAACAGTTCTTAACCTGAGGTACCACTTTAGCTAATGGGGCCTCCTGCTGCCACTGCACCGCGGCTGCACAATTTCTCTTCTCATCCTGAGGTAAAGTTCTTAACCCAAGGTACTACTTCTGGGTTAGCGGAGTCTGTAACCTGAAGCATCTGTAAGCCAAAGTGTTTGTAACCCGAGGTACCACTGTAGTGAGTTAGTGGTGGATTTTTTTCCTGCTTTAGTTTGTTCTGCAATGTTTTCCCAATGTTTCCACATTATCACGTCTGGAGCAGTTATAGAGCAACAAAAGCGCGTGTGGGGGGTGGGCAGAATAAACCAGAATATTTGAATTATGGGAAGTGATGGGATATGAAAATGAAGTAGTATAACTGCCCCAAAATGTTTGCCGATGCCACAGTACTGAAAGCAGGATTGTGAGTGACCACCCCAATAGCACCACGAGCACCAATCATCATGAAAGCACAATGAAAAGGATTTATGGGAAGGGGTCCCCATTTGTGCACGAGGCAAGTTAACTGACAAAAGCCAAAGGGCAATATTATTCACTTACAAGTGGCCTCACTTCATTCAGTATTAAGGCCCAGCGCTCATAAATGTATCATGATTTGGTGTCAAAGAGAATAAGGGGTCAAGCAGTTCTCTTTGCACTGTCTACAAATCAGGCTAAAAAGCCACATGTTTCTGAGCTGTAATCCTGGGATTCACCATGCAGTCTTGAGCATGAATCATTTGACCTCTTTATGTCTCCTTTTCACCATAATGGTGTCTACAAGGTGGGATGGGTGCAGCCGAGAATAGACCTGCTTATTTTCTCTCTCTGGCTCTGCTTTACAAATGGAAACATTGCTTTCTAGGTGCTATTAATATCCTAGCTTGAGGTGCTACAAATAACATGAAAAGGTGCGATAGAAATTAGCGACATTAAAAAGATTTCCCCTCCCAAATTCTAGATCTGACACCCATCCCGGCCTTGAAAGCATTAGTGAATATTTAATGGCTCAGACGTCATCTGAGAGGACCTAGATAGAAGCAAAGCTCAGACTCTGGAATATAGAATTCCTTTTATCCTGAAAACAGAAGGCCAAAATCCACCGGCTCCCAATTCCAGGCAAACTACGTAATCCACCTTTGATCAGCACTGCATGTTGGTTGCCTGTGAAAGAATACAAAGGTCTAGTCATTAGAGGTGGAATAGTTTAGCCAACAATGCAAAACAGTATTTTAGGAAAGTAAGAACACATTCTTGTCCAAGGATTGTTTTACTTAACTAGGGGTTCCGGTAGTCTGCATACTGCAAGTTGCAAGCCATATAGTAAGCTTTGCACACATCTGCACATAATCTCACTGGCCTGCATGCAATGTTTGCTGTCTGCAAGTACAAGGGCTCTTGTGCTAGTAGACCTGTGTGTTTGAATGTTGTGCAACAGAGGAATCCAATGCAACAGCTGCACTAGAAAAGATCTCTACACCTGTACTCAAAAATGCAAACCATGACTTCCGGAGGTGGCGCCAACGGTAATGGCTGCTTCTCTCTAATTTGGAGAGAACTAGCTCTACGGAATTTGGGTCCTGTCGCTACGGCGCAGCGGGGACCCCCAAATAAATCACAGGCGGGTGAAGCCTGTGACCGTGGGACTCAGCGGGCACCGTTTGCGCCCCCCCAATTGCTAAAGGAGCTCGGCAACGGGCTCCGGAGCGGAGCGGGGGTGGCGTGGTGCTGTGAGCAAATTGCTTCTTCCGTGGAGCGAAGCCGCGAAGCTGTTACCGGAGAGCGCTGCTTTTTTTCCTGGGATAATTGGCACTGAAAACAACTACCCGTGAGTAGGAGTAAATTGGATTTAAAGGGGGGAAAAAAGTTAATTTGGCACGGAGCGGGGAAGGTACAACCAGGAAGTCTATCTTCCCTGAATTGTAAATAAATCAAAGCAAAGAGACTTCAAAGCGGAAACTCGGAAAGTCACTTAAATGTGCTAAATTCCAACATCTTGAAAGTGGTTCTCCCTCCGGATTGCAGGAGAGGAGGGGGAAAAAGACTGAGCTGAATTTCCCTGCAGTAAAGAAGGAGAGAGGAAGGAAGAATTTACAATTTAAGATTCGGAACGGACTGCCTTAAGATAGAGGTCCATAGTGAAAGCTTATTTCTGACAGCCAACTCTGCAAAGGTGATACAGTGTTTCCGCACCTCTTTTGGCTTGAAAGTAACTGTTTAAGTGTATTGAGACTGTGGACTTTGAAAGTAAATTGGGGGATTTATAAAGACTATTTTTGTTTCTAAAAAGTTACAAGTTCTGGCTGTTACTGTGTCCCCCTAGAGGAGGTTGGACATTGTTACAACAACAGTTACAAAGAGGAAAATTCCACTCTATGTCAAAACAATTGGCTGACTGTGGGAGTGACCTTGAATGTCTATGAGACTGTTATGGCAGATGATAAGGGGAAATCGGAACCGCAGGAAAAAACTACTACTAGGTCTGGCAGACATTATCGGATAGACACTGCGTTGCCGCGAAGGGGCTCAACATCTGGAGCATCTGGAGCATCAGGGGCCCCACTCCCACAGCCTAAATCAAAAGTTATGACGTCAGAAGAAGTTTTGGCACAGGCACTGGCAAAAATTAATGAATCTTTGGAAAGCCTAAGTAAACAGGTAACTGAGACAAATAGACAAGTAGCTGAAACAAATAGACAAGTAGTTGAGACAAATAGACAAGTTGTGGAAGCATCAAATAAAATTGATTTAAATACTGCAAGTATTAATACCTTGGGACAGAAGGTGAATGCCAATACAGAGACTATCGAAAAATTACTACAGGAATCTGCCTTGATTCGACAGACTGCACAGGAAGCAAAAGATATTGCAATTGCTACTCAGGAGAAAATTCCACCTGTATACAAGAAATTGGAGGACCATGATGTGACATTTTCTATGATCGAATTGAAAGATAGACAGAGAAATCTGAGAATTAGGGCTGTTCCAGAGCGGGAGAAAGATAATTTGGCTGACTTTCTTACACAGGAATTTACAGATTTTTGGCAATTGGACCCGGGGAAGGAAGAATTTAAGATAGTGAATGCATTTAAGCTCGGAAGAAGACAAGGTAAGGGCAAGGTGAGAGACTGCTTGATTACCTTTCGAACAAAAGAAGAGAGAGATAAAATTCTGAATTTGCACTATCAAAAAACTTTGGAAATTGATGACTCAAGATTAGTGATTTTTAAGGATATCCCAAAACATTTGCTGGACTTAAGGTCCAATTACGGAGATCTAGTGACCTTATTGAAAAGAAACAGAATTCTTTTCAGGTGGGAATTTCCGCAAGGCCTGTCCTTCAAATATAAAGGGAGAAAGATAAAAATAAAATCAACTGAGGAAAAAGACAGATTCTTGAAAGATCACGAGGAAGACCTACTGAAAGAAGGGGAATCTGAAGAAGAACCAAAAGGCATACTAGACATATCAAATTTATCTTTTGGACTGCACGGTCCAGAAAAAGAGATACTACCCACAGAACAAGAAGCGGCACTTGGGGCAGTTGGAGGTAAAGTGAAGTAGCCCCCACCATGGCTCTGCAACTATTAAGCTGGAATTATAACGGTTTGAATTCTCCTCGAAAAAGAAAAAGTGTGTTTCATTTATTAAAAAAAGAACAATTGGACTTGATTTGTCTACAAGAGACACATATAACAAGGGCACATAGGAAGTTACTGATTAATAAAAGATTAGGACAGGAGTTTGTTTCATCTGACAAAGTCAAAAAAAGAGGAGTTGTGATTTATGCAAAGGAGAGACTCTTACCGAAACTTATCTTTAAAGATGACCAAGGAAGATTTTTGGCAATTGAAATTCAACTACAAGGAGAGAAATTCTTAATTGTGGGAATTTATGCACCGAACGAGGGGAAATCTGAATTCTATAAAAAGTTGCATGAGACTCTACTGGATCATTTGGACTACAATTTGATTTTGATGGGGGACATGAATGGAGTAGTATCTACAAATATGGACAAGGCACAAAGACAGGTAGTTACCAAGGATGGTAGACTACCGAAAACATTTTTTGAGATGACAGACAATATGGACTTAGTGGACATCTGGAGGGTAAAGAACCCCCTGGGAAGAGAAGGTACCTTCTTTTCTGAAGCCAAGATGACATGGACTAGAATTGACCAAATATGGATAACTAGAGGAATGGCACCAAAGATAAAGAAGGTAGAAATCTGCCCAAAAACTTGTTCCGACCACAATGCTGTAAGGATGGAGATGAAACAAACAACAACTGGATCCTTTAGATGGAGGATGAATGACACCTTATTTAGAGATGAAGAAGTTTACAAAAAGGCCCAAAAGACTTTGAGAGATTATTTTGAAATAAATATGAATACCAATGTAGAAAAAAGAGTAATCTGGGACGCAAGTAAAGCTGTGATGAGAGGGTTTTTGATACAACAGAATGCAATAAAGAAGAGAAGTCAAAATGAAAAGAAAGATAAAATCTTGGAAAAAATAAAAGAAGGTGAGAAGAAATTGAGAGCAAAACCAAAGTCCCAGGAGATTTTGAGAGAAATAAAATTATATCAAGTACAATATATGGAAATGATGAATCAGGAAATAGAATGGAAAATCAAACAAATGAGCCAAAAAACATTTGAATCAGCTAATAAATGTGGAAAACTGTTGGCCTGGCAAATGAAAAAAAGACAAAAATTAAATACTATTATAAATCTAGAAGTGGAAGGAAAGAGTATACATAATCCAAATGAGATCAGAAATTGCTTCCAGAGGTACTTTAAACAACTATACACACAAGGGCCACAGAAGGAAATGGACATAGACCAATTTTTGAAGACAAATGGCCTACAAAAAATCTCTCATGAAAGTAAATTAATGCTGAACTATAAAATATCTGAACAGGAAGTAGAAGGTGCCATACAAAATATGCAATTGGGCAAATATCCAGGACCGGATGGGCTGACTTCCAGATACTATAGATCTTTGAAAGAGTGGTTATGCAACCTTTGAAGGAAGTCTGCAATGAAATTTTGGAGGGGAAAAGGGCACCAGAATCGTGGAAAGAGGCATGTATCACACTTATACCGAAAACAGAGACTGAAAAGACTCAGCTTAAGAACTATCGCCCTATATCGTTACTTAATGTGGATTACAAAATTTTTGCAGACATTTTGGCCAAGAGATTGAAAAAAGTATTGATGAAAGAGATTCATAAAGACCAAGCGGGCTTTCTCCCGGGAAGACACTTGTCTGATAATTTGAGGAATATAATTGATATTTTGGAAAAATTAGAAGTGAATATAAACACCAAAGCAGTATTGATATTTGTTGACGCGGAGAAAGCTTTTGATAATATCTCTTGGAGTTTTATGAAGAAGAATCTGCATGGGATGGGGGTAGGCCAAGGTTTTGAAAATGGTATAGGTGCAATATACTCTGAACAAAAGGCTAAATTAATTGTAAATAATGTGGTTACGGAAGAATTTAAGATAGAAAAAGGGACACAACAGGGGTGCCCAATTTCCCCACTGCTTTTTATATCGGTCCTGGAGGTTTTGCTAAACATGATTAGAAAGGACCGGTTGGTTAAGGGCATGCAGGTCGGAGCTAAACAGTACAAACTGAGAGCATTTGCAGATGACCTAGTATTGACGTTACAGGAGCCAGAATCTAGTACTAAAAGAGTTTTAGAATTAATTCAGGAATTTGGTCAGGTGGCAGGTTTTAAATTGAACAAGTTAAAAACTAAGGTTTTAGAGAAAAACTTAACACCGATTGAAAGAGAGAGGTTTCAGAATGAGACAGGATTGAATGTGGTAAAGAAAGTGAAATACTTGGGGATTAATATGACAGCCAAAAATGGGAACTTATTTAAAGATAATTACGAAAAATGTTGGACGGAAGTGAAAAAAGATTTAGAAATTTGGTCAAATTTGAAACTCTCGTTGCTGGGCCGTATTGCTGTGATAAAGATGAATGTATTGCCTAGAATGTTGTTTTTGTTTCAGACATTACAAATTGTAGATAAGATGGACTGTTTCAAGAAGTGGCAGAGAGATATTTCTAGATTTGTCTGGCAGGGCAAGAAGCCCAGAATAAAATTTAAGATATTAACTGATGCCAAGGAAAGAGGTGGATTTGCCCTGCCAGACCTTAAACTTTATTATGAATCAGCAGCTTTTTGCTGGCTGAAAGAATGGCTACTTCTTGAAAACACAGACATTTTGGATCTAGAAGGTTTTAACAATGTATTTGGATGGCATGCATATTTATGGTATGATAAGGTCAAAGCACACAAAGCATTCAAAAACCATATTGTTAGGTAAGCATTGTTTAATGTTTGGATAAGATACAAAGACTTATTGGAAAATAAAACCCCAAGGTGGCTGTCACCAATGGAAGCAAAAGCTCTGAAAAGGCTCAATATGGAGGCCAAATGGCCGACATATTGGGAAATTTTGGAGCAAGAAGGAGATAAATTGAGATTGCAGAGTTTTGAAAAATTAAAAAATAAAGTGAGAGATTGGCTCCACTACTATCAGATAATGGAGGCATATAATTTGGATAAGAAAATAGGCTTCCAAGTGGAAAAGTCAAAATTAGAAACAGAATTGTTAGAACCCAAAACTAAAAATTTGTCAAGAATGTATAACTTGCTGTTGAAATGGAATACTCAGGATGAAACGGTGAAATCTGCTATGATTAAATGGGCACAAGATGTTGGACATAATATTATGTTCGCTGACTGGGAACAGTTATGGACCACAGGTATGAAGTTTACGGCATGTAATGCCTTAAGAGAGAATATTATGAAAATGATATACAGGTGGTACATGACCCCAGTCAAGCTTGCAAAAATTTATCATTTGCCCGATAATAAATGTTGGAAATGTAAAGAAACTGAAGGTACATTCTTTCACCTTTGGTGGACGTGCCCAAAGATTAAGGCTTTCTGGGAAATGATATATAATGAACTGAAAAAGGTATTTAAATATACCTTTCTGAAGAAACCAGAGGCCTTTCTCTTGGGCATTGTCGGCCAACTGGTGCCAAAGAAGGACAGAACCTTTTTCATGTATGCTACAACAGCAGCAAGAATACTTATCGCAAAGTATTGGAAGACACAAGATCTACCCACTTTGGAAGAATGGCAGATGAAGGTGATTGACTACATGGAATTGGCGGAAATGACTGGCAGAATCCGAGACCAGGGAGAAGAGTCGGTGAAAGAAGACTGGAAGAAATTTAAGGACTATTTACAGAAATATTGCAAAATTAAGGAACTTTAGGAAGATGTTGGATAGAAACTAAGAGGTTTTTAGCTGTAATGCTTTAAGAGACATGGAAAAAAAGGTTAACAATTGGGTAAAAGATTAATGGTAAGGATTTGCTGAACCAACAAATTGAATTGGAATACAAAGAAGGGAGGTATGAGGAGGTCCGGGGAAATAAGAGTAAGGAAGATAGGTTATGGAACATTATTGTGTTTTTAACTGTTTTATTTTGTATGTTTTTTCTTATTTTCTACTTTTTTGCTGTATTTTAAAACTTTATACTTTTTTCTTTGTTTTGTATTTTCATGTATTTTTGTGAAACTTTAATAAATATCATTATTAAAAAATAAATAAATGCAAACCATGACAACTTCCACACTCCAAAGCTAATATCTTTCTTCAAGGACTGGTCATGCTGTAAATTTGTCCAGATGCTATATTTTCATTATCACACATTGACTTCAGACTTGAACATGACAGCATGGATTCTACATTTGGCTAGCAGCACAGGATACTGGAAGATCATGAGTAATTTCTCTCCTCTCCAAATGCAGCTCAGTTAGCTAAGTTGCTAATATGAATAAAACCTCCTCCTCGTGTTTACAAAGCGAGATAAGAAAGATTAATGCAGTTCTGTGCTTTTCATGAAGATCTGCATCAGTGACCTATGCAAAGCAAATTCATTAGAACAATTTTTTTTCATACACAAAGCTATCTCTGAATGCTTTCACTGCACAGAGATGTCTGCTGTTTCTCATTAGATGGGAGATTTAAATAGTAACCATCAGAGGAAAAGATATCTATGTTTACTGCATTGATTAATGTCTTAGAGGTTGTTTTGAATGCACCAGATTGTTTGAGTTTTCTCTGGTTTGTTTGAATGTGACTTAGCCTTGTAACAAGGGGTGTATGTGTGTGCCAGTGGATGTACTGTTCCCCCAGAGCAAACTTCACCCCCATATAGTGAGTTGTTTTGTTTTATTTTTCATTTGTGACATGAAAATGACAATCGTCATTTAAAAAATGACAGTTTGTTTTAAGAACAGAAACAATGGTAGTTTCAAAATTACCTCACAAGGTGCTGGAATTCTTGCGAAAAACGCAGTAGGACTCAATTTCGTTCACTAAAAAGTTCTCCCAACTCAGGGTGGATTTTTCATGATCACATTCACCCTTTAATTACCTAAGTGGCCCTAAACTTCATCCTTTGTGGACCCTTGAGGAGTCAAATATTCAAACTATCAAGGCTCTACCCATTGGCTTTTCCTTTGTTCTGCTTTTAGGTTTCAGTTGTGTTCTCTACCAAGCCAGCAATAAAGATGCATGTTTGTTTGCTGGCAAAATGAAATACAGCGGTACCTCGGTTTTTGAACATCTCCATTGACGAACATTTCGGTTTTTGAACACCGTAAACCCGGATGTAAGCGCTTCGGTTTTCAAACACGCCTCGGAAGTCGAACATGGTTCTGCTGAGTGCAAGATCCTGAGGCCTAGCTGTTGGCTATCGAGTTTTTGGTTTTCAAATACCGTATTTTTCGCCCCATAGGGCGCACCGCCCCATAGGATGCACCTAGTTTTGGGGGGGGGGAAGGAAGATTTTTTTTTTATTCCCCCCCCCCCCAGGCATGGGGCTGGCGTGGGGGAAGCCCGAGCTTCCCCCGACCCCAGCCCCCAGAACAGCCTGCTATCCGCAAGCCTAGGGAGCCCAGCGGGAAGTCGCGCCGGTCTCCCCAGGCTTGCGGAGAGCTGTGCAAAGCCCGGGCGCGCTCTTCAGCGCGCCCTAGGCTTCAGAATACAGGCAGCTCTGCGCAACCCTTGGGAGGCCAGCGCGACTTCACGCCGAGCTCCCTAGGGTTGCGCAGAGCTGTGCGAAGCCCGGGACTGTAGGCAGCTCTGCGCAGCCCTTGGGAGAGCGGCGCGACTTCGAGCTGGTCTCCCAAGGGTTGCGCAGAGCTTCCTGAAGCCTGGAGAGCGAGAGGGGTCGGTGCGCACCGACCCCTCTCGCTCTCCAGGCTTCAGCGAAAGCCTGCACTCACCCCATAGGATGCACACATATTTCCCCTTCCTTTTTGGAGGGGGGAAAGTGCGTCCTATAGGGCAAAAGATACGGTATTTCATAACTCGAGCGGTCTTCTGGAACAGATTACGTTTGAAAACCGAGGTACCACTGTAAAAGTTTGTCACCCCCCCCCCCGTCTTCTCTAGCTCCTGGATTACTTACTTCAAGATGAGAGGGAGAGAACCCTATTCCACCCTAACTATTCTTGGCTGGTATAGAAATGAACAAAATCTCATCTTGTACACTAGGTACTTCCTTCAGAACTAGTCTTAACAGATTTAATTGACTGAGGAACTGAGAAATCCCAGCAGCATCTATGACTAGAGATGTGTGAAACCCTCAAGAAGGGTTTTATTATCAAATCTCTTTCCTAGCCCTAAGCAGCAGATTCCCATGGGAAATCCACCTGTTTGTTGCAGTTCTGGAGTTATCAGCGCAGCTATTTTAATGAGCTGTTTTTAGTTTGTGGTCCATGCAATTTACAATGAAGGATTTTTATTATGCTCTTAATTTTGTTTTATGATTGGTATTCTCTTACATATTTTCATACACTCTTCGCCACTTGCAATATTTTCCATTCCACAGTTTATCAATTCTTAAATAAAAACAAATAATGAATGTGCACTTCTCTCGCAGTCACACAACACCATGGACTTTGTAATCTTAAGATGCACTGTCAGAATCTCTTCCTCATTTTGCATTCAGACACACACCATCATGGTTTCATAAAACTGCACAATAACTTCAACAGAATGGTGTATAAATGCCTTTATGGCATCATCAGGACAGGATGTCAAGCTTCTCTGTCCCCTTCTGTTTGTTGGAAGTAATGTGTCAATAAATGCTTTTCTTGGTGGATCAGACCACAGATCCTTCTGAGCCTGCACAAGTATGAAGATTGCAGAAAGCAGTTCAGGGCAAAAAGAGTTAGTGTTTCAGGAATAAGGATGCTGTGAGAATACAGAATACTTATGTCATGGGGCTGAGGATAAAACTACCAGTTATGCTAAAGTGCTACATTTGGAGCCCCCAAAACCGAGTTTTATGTTTTGCAAAATATGTTGAGTAGAAAATTACAATGAAAGCTCCAAACACAGTAGTTTGGCTCTGTTAAACACTAGAGCTCTTTCTAGATGAATGAACCTACTGCGTAAGTGACTAAAAACAGCAGGAATTTTAGAGTTCTGACAGCTGTTTTGTAACTCCATTGCGTGGACAGGCGGAGTCCCCAGATCCCACGCGGTCCCCCTGTCATGTGGAATAACGACTCATGACAACGTGCTATGGGATTAAATTGGCCACAACTTTATTAAATTTCAAATGTGGGTAGACCTTGGCTCAGGCATTGGGCGTTCTCCCTCCCCAGTCCCCAGCCGGGGACCTAGGGAGCATCAGGGTTATCCAGTGTGTGTGTGGGGGGATGGGCCGGCTCTGGAGAACATATGTTCAAGCAGAGATAGCCGCCCCCGTTACGCCGCCGCCGCAGGGGAGAGCAATGACGACCTTTCGGCGTACGGTCAAAGCCTCCCTTCAGAAACCCCTTTAATGGGGAACCCTGGTATCGCCACCGCAAAGAGGAAGATGGACTAAAGGATTCCGCCCAAGGCCTGATACCGCCACCCGAGACCACAAAGTGAGGATTCCCAGGTAAGATCCTCCCTCTATTGTGTGGGCAGGTAATCCCTCCCCTACCTGGCCTGGTCTCCTTGGCAACGCTTCCCCCAGGTGGGATTGGACAACTGACTGAGGTAGGCAGAGACCTCCAGGTATCCCACCTGAGGGAAGGCAAACCAAGCCTATGCTGTCGGAGCCGCTCCAGATCTAGGGGCTGCGCGCGTCCACGCAAAGGGCGCCCCCCGTTTTAAGCGGGGAGCGGTCATTCCACTGGAAGGGAACTGCACATTTTGAACCAAATTCCACACTTAGTGGCATGAAGGTGCAGTCCTATGTTGTATGAGAGCTGACAAACCTGCTGTCCATGGGTTTGTAGACCGGACTGAGTTCTCATGTGCACAGATATATTTGCTGTCTTGCAGTTCCTCCTCTTCTTGACCAGACTTCTCACCTTGGGCCCACACTGCTTTTTATAGCATCATTTGTGACATCCAGGGCATTGCTAGTGTCCTCATTATGTCAAACCCCATTTCAGCAGCCTCAGAGCTGTTTTTGACTACAACTGTCCTTCAGCACGCTACTGCAAAGCATTCTTCTCATTCACTCCCATGATTGTTGGTACTGGCACTCAATTGCTGGGAAGATTTCATTCCGGAAGATTTCACTGTTCACCAAAACTAGCCTGGTTTGCATATAATGGCAAGCCAGAATGAAACAAATTATGGATTGCCAGGAATGAGCAATAAGAATACTATAATAATTTATTATTTATACCCCGCTCATCTGGCTGGGTCTCCCCAGCCACCCTGGGTGGCTTCCAACAAAGTATTAAAATACAGTGGTCTGTTAAACATTAAAAGTTTCCCTAAACAGGGCTTCCTTCAGATGTCTTCTAAAAGTCTGGTAGTTGTTCTTCTCTTAGACATCTGGTGGGAGGGCGTTCCACAGGGTGGGTGGCACTACTGAGAAGGCTCTCTGCCTGGTTCCCTGTAACTTGGCTTCTCACAGTGAGGGAACTGCCAGAAGGCGGTTGTATTTACCCAACTTGCATTATTTTATTTATTTAATACATATATACACCACTTTTATCTTCCAAGGAGCTCAAGGTGGTGTACATGGTTCTTCCCCCACCCCATTTCATCCTCACAGCAACCCTGTGAGGTAGGTTAGGCTAAGAGATGTTGACTAGCCCAAGGTCACCCACTGAGTTTCATGGCTGAGAGGGAATTCAAACCATGGTGTCTCAGATCATAGCCCAACCTGCTCTTGCAACTCCCACAACACTCCTCTTAAGGAAGCTATCATCTGGGCATGCACAATGGCTCTTTCAGATGTGCACACCAGGCTCACCATCCAGAGGGAATGTGGCTAATGTTTTCTAGTCGGATTTGGAGCTGCTTTGAGAAATGACACAGCGAACAGCAGTCTTTCTCAAGGAACTACAGGATCGATATGGTTTGTAGCTAACGTGGTGGGCATGCATCTTCAAAAGCTATCAGTGGGAGCACACTGAATGGAGAGTAAAGGGTAAGGTGTATGCAGGCTGAGTCACAGCACTGTGTTGCTGCCCAAGTTTCAAGTTGCAACTCTTGTTTCCAGAAGTGAGCACTAAAGGACACTGTCATGTGGCACACTGCCATTGCTTTACACTTTCTTCCTCGTGATGTCACTACACATTTCCTGGCTCAGGCACTTCATTGCTGGCTTGCATTAAACCAAAGTTCCCTTTTAAATCTGAACCCGGAACTCTGGCTCAATATAGTTAACAAGCTAGGATAAGAAGCCAGGGTACTGGTTTACAAAGCTGGGAAAGATGACATGAACACAGCCAGTAAGTAAGTGAGGAAAGAGAGCCTAGTTTCCTCAAAAGAGCTAAAAATAGAAAATGCCCCTTAGAAAAGAGCTGTGAAGCTTGAAACCCCTCTGGCAAATCTTAAAAATAAAACTTCCTTTCCACAGCACCCTTGTATAGTGTCTTCTTGTTTCTGTCAGGGATTGGTGCAGCTCCCATGTGTAGATTGATGTAAGAATAAGACATGCCAGCCTGCTCCTGGATTTTTGATAGCCATGAAAATCTACCTAAAGGATCCCCACCCCCCACAAAGTTACTACCTGCCTTTCAGCAGCAGGTCTGAGGGCAGGTTACACTAAAACAGTTTTACAGGGCTTCCGTTTCCGGTGCACCAGGAATGTATGCCTCCCTCAACATTGCAGGGAGAGATAGATGGAGATAAACAAAGAATGGTGGGGGAAACGCATTCTTTGAATAACAGCAACAATCAGAGGAAAGAAAGACACAACATCATACGTGGACAGCAAGAAACATTATGGACAAAATAATTGCCACACACAGAAAAGAACAACAGTTCGAGTTCCTTACTTGAAGTTTTATAAATTACCTAATGTAACAACACAAATAGAAATCATCAAGATTGCAGCTGCCCTATAAAGGATTCTAATTTTAACTGGGACGTAACTGAAATTAATTAGATTTTGGAACGCAGAACTTTTTTAGGAAGCCATCAAATCTAGCACACGGGGGGCCACTTTAACTAAAATGTATAATCTGGTATTTGATTAATTTGTATTAATTGGATATGAATTGTTATAATGGGGCTATTATTGGAATAATATTGTAACACACACACACACACACACAGAGAGAGAGAGAGAGAGAGAGAGAGATTAACCAATCACACTGCTGGAATGACACTGTTACATAGCATTGGGAGGCAAACACTGGCTTAAATCACCTTGCAAGTTCTTAATACAGTGGTACCTCAGGTTACAAACACCTTGGGTTAAAACCACTTCATGTTACAGACTCCGCTAACCTGGAAGTAGTAACTCGGGTTAAGAACTTTACCTCAGGATGAGAACAGAAATAGTGCGGCGGCAGCATGAGGCCCCGTTAGCTAAAGTGGTACCACAAGTAAAGAACGGTTTCCGGTTAAGAACGGACCTCCAGAATGAATTAAGTTCGTAACCAGAGGTACCACTGTAGCAGGCTTTGTCCATGCAAGAAGGATATTGGATGAAACAAGAGGAAGGCAATGGCTTTGTCCAAAAATCCAGTTGTTGATGTGTTAGGAAAATCCCAAACAGAAGGACAATATTGGTTGCGGTAAGGGCAGGGCCTTTTTTCAACTGGAACTCACTGGAGCACAGTTCCGGCACTAGGCGCCATTCCCATTATAAGAGAACAAGGGAGGTGTTCAAGGTGAGTTCCAGGAAAACCCTGTCTCACCTTGTCTGATAATCTAATGCTGACATTTATTTAAATGCCAAGGCTGTGTGTGCTTGATTATGTATGTAGATACCACAGGGCAGCTGCAACAGGGAAGATTACTTCCTTTCATTACGTCTTCCTTTGACCCTGAATAGGCGACATAATGTACAGCTCCGTGGGAGGTGCTAGACATAATAATCCCCAAAGAACCGGATCTTATGGCCTGTTATTGCCATGCAACAAAGTGATGCTCTCTCAAGAATGATGTTAAAGACCACACTTTTTGGAATGAGCAAAAAATTATTAGTTTGGCACAGGATTATCAGAATTATTACTGTTATTATTTAGAATTTCAAACTATCCCTAGTTTGCTTTTGAATTTTGACTTCAAAGCATATATATATTTCAACAACAAAAAACCTTAATGCATACTTAGTGATACATTTGAAGGGGAAAAGAATTAAGTAGGAACTTGCTCAGTTCTGCACTTTTACACCTTCTTTCTGCAAAACCCCGCAAATATCTGAAACCTAATTTGTAAATCATCCCAAAGGGGGAAAATATAAATCAGAATGATTTGCTCACTATGCCCCTCTCCTTCATTCACATTGGCCCCCAGACTTTTGACTCTTAATGGATTTGCTTTTGAGAGGGTTCACACAAGTACTTATAAATGGAGGTATTATACAAGGCAGGAAGCCTGGCGTGCTCTGATCCATGGGGTTACGAAGAGTCGGACACGACTAAACGATTAAACAACAACACACAAGGCAGAGGGTGGTCAACATGGCACCTGCAAAGACCTTCCCTGAGATCCATGGGATCTCTCTGCACACTGAAATTAGGCCTGGAATAGTGTTCTCTAGCCAATAGAGCAGGTTGTGGTGCGTGCTTGGTTGTGGTGTGGGTGGGTGTGGGTGGGTGTGGGTGTGGTGCCCACAACAGTTTCTACAGTTTGCCAATGTATCCCTAGGCCCAAATAGTTTGGTGACCCTAACAAATAATCCTTGCCAATTCCCACCCCCCATCCCAACTAGCCGGTTTGGGTGCTAGTCATCTAAATAAGTAAATAATGCCCACTTTCCTCTTCCCACGTGTGTCCTGTGCCATCCACAAATCTGCTCCAAAGAACAACAGCGCTTCTGCCCACCTATGATTCCCATCTAATTTTCGATGGCTTTAAAAGTGGATTCGAAAAAATCTATAGAGAATAAGACTATCAATGGCTACGAGCCATGATGGGTATATTCTACCTCCACTGTCAATGGGATAATGCCTCTGAATACCTGTTGATGGGAATCACAGGTGGGCAGACTGCCGTTATGCTTATGTCCAGCTTGCAGGCTTCCTTCAGGCATCTGGTCGGCCTCTGTGAAAATATTATGGTAGACGAGATGAGCTGTCAGGAGCCAGAGTCAGGGTTAGGTCAGCAATGAAACACCTGATGTCAGTAAAGTTAACTCTTTATTCAAAGAAACAAAAACAACAGCAGGCCTAGTGATCACAGCAACTCTTCCCAGTGAGGCAGTTGTGAGTACCGAAGGTTCCTTCCTTCCCCCTGCTCTGTAAGACTCCTCCCCCAGGTCCTTCCTCAGCAGCCTGAGGCTCCTTCATCTTGTTTTTCTCTGCTCCACCTTCTTCATTTCTCTGTGTTTTCTGGGAGAGCAGGAGGGAGGGGAGCTGGTTGCAGCAGGAGCGGGAGACTCCCTGGCTTCTTCAACAGTCTGCCTCATCTCTGTCTCCTGGCTCCCCTCCTCTCCAGCCTCCTCTGGATTCAGACTGCTCTCTGCCTCAGCCTCCTCCTGCTTACTAAACCCTGTTGTCTCTTCAGCTTCCAACACCTTCTCCTCCCAGTCTGCTCCCCCTTCTCCCTCTGATCGCTCACTGTCATCCCACCACCAATCCCCTGGGCTCTGAGACTTCTTCCCCTGGGGGCTCCCTTGATGATTCACCAGCAGCTGCCTCCTGCCACTCCTTTTGTGCTGGTCCTGTGGGTTACCCAAAAGGCGAGGTCCAAGTCCGGTCCGTGGTCAAAGGTGCAACGTGGAGGCAGTCTGTAGTAGTTGAAGCTGGGTGCAGGGCAGCGAGTCAGGTGAAGTCAGGAACAGGCTTGCAAGCACGGAGCCAGGGCGGGTCAGGAGATCAGGCAGGAAAGCAAGTGTGATGGCCTGGGAATCCGATTCAGAGGCTGAACCGGAGGAATCCCAGCCTGCACAGGAGTCCCCGCCTCCAGGGCCGGCTGAACTGGGGCAGGGCCTTGATTCTGAAGCGCCTGCACCTGTGCCGGATCCTCAGGAGCAGGCACCAGGTGAATCCACTCTGGCTCTGGAGGTGGTTGGGGGCTCAGTGCCTACAGGTGAGTCTCCCCCTGGGTCCAGTAACCCTTCAGCCTCTCCTGAACTGCAGAGGCTCAGGGCAGAGAGGCGAAGGGAACTGGTTTCTCCCAGGAGGAGTGCTCGCCTTAAGGCCAGGAGAGGCGGGTCTCCTGGGGGCCGGGATCGCCCCTGGCCTCAGAGAAGATAAAGGCCAGTCAGCCCGGTCCCAGGTTGCGGGAGCAACGTCGTTGAAGAGCTGTTTCGGCCAGCATCCAGTCTTGTTCCCCCAGAGTTCCTTTTTTTAAAAAAAAATAATATTTATTGATAATTTCAAATTACAAGAAAAATAAAAAATAGCATGCGACACTGCAATACAAAAGAAAAAAGAAAAAGAAAACAATAAAAAAAGAGAAAAGCACAAAATGTGAAAACCAATATAACAATACAGCAGTAAAAAAAGTAAAAAAGAGAAAAAAAGGACAAAAAAACCCCACAAATCCCAAATTGCATATCCATAATTTCCATTTGCTTGTTTCATTGACCTCCTCACACCTCCATTCTTGTATTCTTATTTAGTGATTATTTCAGCAAATTCTTTCCATCTTTCTCAATTTTTGTTATAAAATTTGTCTTAACAATTTAACCTAATAATTAGCTCAACAAATCCTTACCATCTTTCCCCATATTCTATTATTCAGATTACCTTAATTTATTTAACCTTATCTTACCCCTAAGTGCCTTAAAACTTAAATCTTAAATTTCAAATATACATAACTCCTAATATCATTTCTGCTAGAGTCGTATAGTTTCATTCCCACATTTTCCCTAATATTCATTAACTGATTCTAAAATAAAAAAGTTTCCATTATAAATTCTCTTCCAATCATCATCCAGCGTCTCTTCTTCCTGGTCTCGGGTCATGTCAGTCCTCATTGTCCATTCCATCTAGTCCATCAACCTGGAAGCCTTATGTCCGAGGCCCTTAAATCTCTTCCATGTCCCTTTTGCAATTCTTCTTCATCTTGTTTGTGTTTACCCTTTTCCTTGTCTCTTGTTGGTCTCTGTCTTAAGTTCTTTCCTTTCTCATTGAGGAGTAGGTCTCTGGGGGATTCCAACCCAAAATTGTCTCCATCACCCTTCATCCAGCTCACCCATTCCCCACAGTCCCACTCCCCACAGTCCTCAATATAATCCAAAATAAGTTTAAAATCAAATTTCAGAGTCTCTCCAAAGCTAGAAGTCTCCTCATCTCCAGACTCCCCTTGGCCCCCTCCAGCTTCAATCTTCAATAACAGTGGCTTATGCTCCTGTGGGGCCTCGGGTCTCTCCATTTGTACTATTTGAGGTGCAGCCACATCCTCCTCCATTGTCAACTGCACTTGCCCAGTCGGTACAGATTGATAGGTTGGTTCTTGGATGATTTCTGTATCAATGTTATTAACCACAACAGTCAAATCCATTTTCTCATTCATCAAATCCATCTTTTCATGCATCTGCTCCAGCAAAGCATTTGTCTTGCGAAGAGCAAGCAGCCAGTCTTTATCCCAGCTCATCTTTGTTCAAGGTCGAAAAAGTCTGTTCCCACAGTCTTAATCTCACAGATGTTGGGTCTCAAATATGCTGCAACAACAATTTAGCAAGCTCCCTCTAGAGGAGACAGTCTACTTGTAGCCATTATTATTTTTTAAGACAAAGGAAAGTTACTTTCATTTTCCAGATATTTCAAACGTTTTTCAGATATTTTGTTTCTTTAAGATGCGAAAGGCAACATTGGAATCAACTTATTTCTCTTCAATAGCTATCTGTCAAAGTGTTACGTTCACCGTCAATGAACCTCAGCAACAGTTTCTGTCTCTGACACCCCGTTCCCAGGTTAGAGACGATGGAAACTTATCCTTCTTCACTCCCTCTCCTGCTAAGGTTAAACAGAGTTCCCCCCCCTTTTCTCCTACTTCCAAGGGGGGCTCCAGTGGTTCTAAATGAAGGAAGTTTGGTCCTTTTTTGACAGCTTCCCGGCTTTAGCTTGCAAAATTTTTGCTTTAGTCTATGTACAAAGAAACGGAAGGCGGACTTCCTGTTCACACCTTCCCGCTTCGTTGCCAAATTAAAACAATTTCTTGATCCAATTTTCTGTTTCTACTCACGGGTACTTATTTTAGGTCCAATTGTCCACAGGAAAAAGTCAGCGCTCTCTGGCAATGGCTGTGCGGCTTCACTCCGTGAAAGTAGCAGTCAGTTCGTAGCACCGCGCCACTCACCCCACTTACCCTGGAGCCCCTGGATGGGATTCCCCGCAAGTAGGGGGGCGCTTCTGGTGCCCTGCCGAACCCCACATTCCCAGGCTTCCTCCGCCTGGGATTTCTAGTGGGTCCCCACCTTCGCCGCGGCGGGAAGACCCAGTTTTCATGGAGCCCGTTCCTCCGGTCGGAGGAACTCCGCCATTCACCAATGGCGCTGACCCGGAAGTCTATGGCGCTGACCCGGAGTTCCCCCAGAGTTCCTGTCCTTGCCTGGCTTCTTGCTGTGGACCCCGCTTCGCCCGTGGAGGACCGTCTGCCGACCCTCAACTCAAGTCCTGGACCTCGCCCCACGGTAATCTCCCCCCTGGACCAGCACAGCAAGACATGGTTCAGGCAAGAACTAGCAACCAACAATGTTGCTCCTGCAACTTGGGACTGGGGCTGGCTGGCTTTTATCTGCCCCGAGGCATAGGGCGGCCTCGATCCTCTGGTGACTCGCCTCTCCTGGCCTTAAGGCGAGCACTCCTCCTGAAGGGAACTTAGTTCCCTCCGCCTCTCTGCCCTGAGCCTCTGCAGCTCAGGAGAGGCTGGAGGGTTACTGGACCCAGAGGCAACCTCAGCTTCCTCTGACGGGGCTGAGAGTGGAGCACCTGCAGGCAATGGGTCCTCCATCACCTCAGGAGCCAGAGCAGACTCAGCTGATGCCTGCACCTGAGGATCCAGCACAGGTGAGGACCCTTCAGGCTCATGCCCCAGCCCTGGCTCAGCTGGTTCTGGAGGCAGGGAATCCTGTGCAGGCTGGGATCCCTCAGGGTCAGCATCCGAGTCCGAATCCCAGGCCATCACATCTTTCTATCTAGCCAGTCCATGACATGAGCCATTGTCCTGATCCAGCCGGCTTGCCTTACGTTCTTACGTTATGTTCATATTGGTCAAACAATTAAATGGCAAGATTAACATGATGAGAAACTCATTGGATTACTCTTTCTTCAGTATTTATTCTACTGAATTCAGGGAATGCGAAGCAATAATACTTGGTGGCTATCACAACGGCTATTTCTGGAAGTTTTGAGTAGAAGGTAGAACTTTTGAAGAATTACGATTCTGGGGCATTTAAGTGGATAAAGCAGCTGAGCAAGACCATCTTAACTGTTAGTTTAATGAGTACCATAATAGTATCTGGACGCATCAGACACCACAGCACAGAAATCCAAAAGAACATCATCACAGGCTGAGAAGCAAACGTTTTTCAAAGGGAATGAGGAACATCTTTAAAACATAAATGATGGGACTTCAAGGACACTTGAGATTTATTTTGAGGAAGCTCTAAAGACCGAGGTGCCCCCATTCTCTCTTTCACCAAAGAGCAGGAATGTGGCAAGGAAAGTGGTAAAATGGGAAAATGATTTCTCCCAGGGACTTCGTTTCAGCAGCTGACAAATGAGGAGTTTTCACACATTTTCTAGCCTGTTCTAATCAAACACACTGTGTTCTGAGGACAAAATCCAAAGCTGGAGGTTGTATGTGTGGAAATTAGTTGTATACCCACAGATGGAGCTTCACTCACTATTTTTGTTTCATCAGTCATCATGGCTGAAGAGATAAATCACTTAAGAAAACAGGAGCCTCTCCTTTACCTCAGGCCTGATTATTTCCTTCATCATCTCCAATACTGTCTTCTCTACTCTGACTGGCAGCTGATCTCTAGGGTCTCATAGAAAGAGATCCCTCACCTCATTTGCTACCTGATCTGTTACAACTACACTGCCTGCCTGTATGCTTCTGAGCCCAATTCAAAGTGATGGTTTTGACTTATCAAGCTATTTATGGTTCAGGACCCCAATATCTTCCAGAACACCTGTCTACCTGGACTCTTAGATCTTCTTCTGAGGCTCTTCTCTGGGTCTCCCCTTAAGGAGGGAGGCTTGAAGGGTGGTGGCAAGAAAGAGGGCCTTTCAAGATGTTGCTCCCTATTTCTGAAATGCTCTCCGTAGCAAGGGCCATCTGGTTTCTTCACTGACATGTTTTCAGCACCAGGTAAAGGTTTAGCTTTTCCCTCAGGCTTTTAATGGACTGGGATCAGGGTGTTTGTGTTAGTATATTTGTGTGCTGCCCAATGGCTGCCTATAAGCTCCCTGTGACTGTTTGGTGTATACAGTGGTAACTCTGGTTACAGATGCTTCAGGTTACAGACTCCGCTAACCCAGAAATAATACCTCGGGTTGAGAACTTTGCTTCAGGATGAGAACAGAAATCACACGGTGGCGGCGCAGCAGCAGCGGGAGGCCCCATTAGCTAAAGTGGTGCTTCAGGTTAAGAACAGTTTCAGATTAAGAATGGACCTCCGGAACGAATTAAGTACATATCCAGAGGTACCACTGTATATATTTCTGTATATATTTGAATAAATGGGAGGTGTTCTGTATGATTTTTTAATATAATGTAGCTATCTTTATGTTTTTAAATGTGTTGTAAATTACTTGCAGACCTTTGGGTAGCAAGCAACTAACAAGCCATAAGAATAAGAATAAGAATAAGAATATCATTTTCTTTCATTGCAATGTGAGATTATTGCAAAGTGGGAACGAGAATCAAATGAAGGCCATTTATTTCACATTTTCTGTATTCATTAAGTCTAGGGTTAAGCCAATGATTTAACAAGGTTTGTTATGACGGTTACATCGGGTTCTTATCCAGGTGTCTGCAGAGCATGAATCATAACCGGAGGAGCCAGCTATAAGATCAAGGCCGAGTTGCCAGGACAATAAATGAAAATGAAGACGATAGAACACCCACATATTCACAGATTGAACTAGATAATCCTAATAGCAGCCAGTCTATCGGAAAGAACACGTGGGCCCTTTGTTAGTTAGCACACCCACCAGCTACTTTGTGTGCCCTCAGATAGAGATCAAGGATGAGGAAGCTAGCAGAAGGGTCTTGTTGGCAGATGATGGTGTTTATCTCTCTGCAGGATGAGCCCCTGGTTAATACTGTTAGATTTTGTAATAGCGTTGCGCTCAGAACCTAGTAACTCCAGCCATGCCATTAAGTATTAATTCCTCTTCTGTGACATAGCCCAATAATGTCCTCTTCTCCTTACCAGCACAGTGAGCAACATTGCCAGTTAGTATCACTTGTTCTAGGAAAGGAGAAGAGGCTCAGTGGGCCTCTTCCAACTTCAGTGGTGCTGTCTCCTGCCTGCTGTCTCGATTCCCTCCATTGGGATGGGGACAGGTGTTACTGTGAAGCTTGACTTAGACCTTTCTGTGTCCCGAAACTATGGGTGTGTAAATTGGCTTTGTTCTGAGTTGGAAGTGCAAGCGAGTATAAGCCAACTCTGATTCTAGTAAGATAACGAAAACATGAGCAGGTCTGCCAAACCTAGTGAACCCCACAGCAAACAGTGCTATATTTATTGCAAGGGTTGCCCCTTGAGAGCAATGGATTGCATCCAGAAAACAGGTGCCAGCTTAATTAAAGGCAGCCCCCTAGTTTGCATTTCTTGAGAAATCCAATCTCAGCCGTCACCAGCAGCACAGGATCACTCCTGAAACATGTGTTTCGTGAAGACCACTGTGTGATTCTGCCACAGTTCTGTAAGTGATAGTGACTTGTGATAGTTCAGTACCTGTTTTCTGCTTCGTTATGTAAAGTCTCCTATGCCCCTCCTGGACATTAAGAAAATCACCTTGGCAAGTTAGGTCAACACCCATAGATCACTGCCTCCCATATAACCAGACTGCGTTTGCATCCTCAAGTTTGTTCAACTTTGGGGACATGCCCAGAAGGCTGCTCCATGCTTCTTCTTGAAGATTATATGACCCCATTAATTGTGGCAGAAGCATACCTCACTTTTCACCGACTGTGATGGCCTGGGAACCTGATTCAGAGGCTGAACCTGAGGAATCCCAGCCTGCACAGGAGTCCCTGCCTCCAGGGCCGGCTGAGCCAGGGTAGGGGCTTGAATCTGAAGGGCCCGCACCTGTGCCGGATCCTCAGGAGCAGACACCAGATGAATCCACTCTGGCTCCGGAGGTGATTGAGGACCCATTGCCTGCAGGTGCTCCTCTCCCAGCCCTGTCAGGGGAAGGTGAGGTTGCCTCTGGGTCCAGTAACCCTCCAGGCTCTCCTGAGCTGCAGAGGCTCAGGGGAGAGAGGCGGAGGGATCTAAGTTCTCTCAGGAGGAGTGCTCGCCTTAAGGCCAGGAGAGGCGAGTCACCTGTGGGCCGGGACCGCCCTAGGCCTCAGAGGAGATAAAGGTCAGTCAGCCCAGTCCCAGGTTGCGGGAGCAACATCGCTGGAAATCTGTTCCTGCCAGCACCCTGACCTGCTCTTCCAGAGTTCCTGACCACGCCCGGCTCCTTGCCTTGGACCCCGCTTTGCCCTTGGCGGGCAGCCTACAGACCCTCGACTCAGGACCACACTCGGACCACGCCGCACGGTAACCCCCCCCCGGGACCAGCACACCAACTTAGTTAGGATCCCCTTCTTGCCACTCACCCCTGTACCCTTGCCTCTGATCCCTGTTTGTTGTTTTGCCCAGGAAAATTCAGAGTACTTTTCAGAGGACAGTGCTTTCCTAGCAAAGACTGTCTGCCATTCTTAACTATATAGAAAGGCCCTAAGGAACCCAAAGGAAAATAGTAAGTTTGGCTCTGGGGTTGTTTTAGTGTCATCCCTTTCAGACCCTCAGCAGGAGACAGATTATCTTAACCTCTCATATAATTTATTAAATGTCCCTACAGGTCTGCTTGCTTTAAAGCCCACCTCAAAGTGCTGTGTACAGCATATCTCAGCTGGGAACTGTTGAAATGTATGGTGCACAAATCATGGGCTTGGTAGCCTGTGTAACATCTAAGGCAGGGGTAGGCAACCAAAGGCCCAGGGGCCAGATGTGGCCCAATCGCCTTCTCAATCCGGCCCACGGACGGTCCGGGAATCAGCGTGTTTTTACATCAGTAGAATGTGTGCTTTTATTTAAAATGCATCTCTGGGTTATTTGTGGGGCCTGCCTGGTGTTTAGACATGAGTAGAATGTGTGCTTTTATTTAAAATGCATCTCTGGGTTATTTGTGGGGCATAGGAATTCGTTTATTTCCCCCCCTCCAAAATATAGTCCGGCCCCCCACATGGTCTGAGGGATGGTGGACCTGCCCGTGGCTGAAAAAGGTTGCTGACCCCTGATATCTAAGGGTTTTATCTAAAGCAGCATTAAGTCACAGTCCCATTAGCCCAAGGATTTCTTTGTGAACAGTGAGACTTCCCTCCTCTCCCCCTGTGTATCCATCCCCCCAATCTGTGCATGAGGAAGGAATGGGGTGGGGAAGTCTTAATGTGTAATCAGAGATCCTAACACTAACAGGAAAGTCTAGTTAGATACACTCTCATTCTTTTCCGTACTGGCACTTCAAGCCACAGAGCCATTTTTTTACTTTCTGACAGCTATTTGTGCAAATAAATATTCTAATGATATCAGCCTGCATGATCACCGCTAATTCCCCTAAGTGAGATAGATCATATTGACATTTATGAGTTATAGCTAAATTCTTCAGACGTAGGCGTTTGCTAGGGTAATTTTATCCATCACAATAATGTCTGTGGCATGCATTTGTCTCTAATAAAGAACCCCAAAATCATAATTCCATGAATACCTATGTAAAATATAGAAATCTGGTAACACAAGTAGCAAGTCATGGAGAAAATTAGGGTGCAAGCACCATCAAGGTGGGGAACTGCTTCATGGCAAGAATTCAAGCAGGAGGGCTTACTCACTCAATCAGCACCCCCAACCCCCCCCCTTTATTGCAGTGTGATGGATGTTCAGGTCATGGATCTCCTGACAACTCTGTGTTTGAGAAGCGCTGAGATGAATGGGGGCAGTTCTGCATACTCAGTGGTAAAGTGAATGAACCTTATACATGCTGAAAGGTACTGTTCTCTCTACAGTTGGTTCAATCACGTCCTCCTGGCATTGAATTAAAGTACTGGAGCTGAATCCTGGCAACTCCTAGTTCAGATTCCTGTAGCATCACCACTGTAGCTGGACTGTAAGCAAAGAAGCCCAATGGCCTGACTGAAACCAACTAGCTGACAAATGTGTGTGTTTCATGAAACTGGGAGTAAGTCCCATTGGCATTATCTCTTGAGTAAACATGCATCGGATTCATCAGCACTCCACCCTAGATAAAAAGGGTTTAGTGGAGCAAGTGGAGCTGCCTTACACCTGTAGCATTTCTCCCCCTCTCTCTGTTGCATTTATAATTTAACATAACAAGCCAGGAACACAGGAAGGTGCCTTGTACTGGGTTGGGCCATTGGGCCATCTAACTCAGCACTGTCTACACAGAGCAGCATCATTTCTCCAGGGTTTCAGACAGGGCTGTCTCCCAGACCTACCTAGAGATGCTAGGGCTTGAACCTGGGACCTTCTGCAAGTTAAACAGATGCTCTGCCACTGAGCTGCAGGCCTCCCCCTAAGCCAGGCATAGGCAAACTCAGCCTTCCAGCTGTTTTAGGACTACAACTCCCATCATCCCTGACCACTGGTCCTGTTAGCTAGGGATGATGGGAGTTGTAGTCCCAAAACATCTGGAGGGCTGAGTTTGCCTATGCCTGCCCTCAGCCCTAAGGGTCTTGAATGGTCTTCTGGCTATACTTGGCTTGTAAAATGTCTCGGCACAGCTGTTTAATTGGGCAGGCACTCCACATGGACTCATTCATTCAAGATCTGACCACAACATTGGTGTGGCAGGGACAACCTTTCTCTTTCCTGTCCAATGAGCTACCAGTTCGAGTGAGGCTCCTGGAGGGAAGGAGGCAGAGCTGCTGCTGCTGCTGCTGCTTAGTCTCCCACATGCCTATTGAGTGTGGTGTTGACTCTTCTGTACTTACCTTGGCAAATCTTCTGCTCTTTTGCATACACTGATGTTTGCCTGCCTTTGCACCATTTCTGATACCTTTCTTTAAAGTCAATCAAGGAAATTGGTTGTTTGGGAGTAAAGCATGAAAAAAACTTGTGTTGCGAATACATGAACAGATGGCTTGTTACTCATTTACAAGTTCATTAAAAAGAACCAAATCGTGTAAGTGCAACAAAATAAAACCTTATATACCGTATTTTTCGCCCTATAGGACGCACTTTTCCCCCTCCAAAAATGAAGGGGAAATGTGTGTGCATCCTATGGGGCGAATACAGGCTTTCGCTGAAGCCTGGAGAGCGAGAGTGGTCGGTGCACACCGACCCCTCTCGCTCTCCAGGCTTCAGGAAGCTATCCGCAAGCCTGCGGAGCCCAGGCTTGCGGATAGCTGCCCGAAGCCCGGGGTGCGCAGTGGGCTACAGGGCCGCGATCCCCGGGCTTCAGATAGCAGCAAGCTCCGGGAGCGCTGGCGAGGTTGAGCGCAACCTCGCCACCACTCCCGGACCCGTTCTGGGGGCTGGGGTCAGGGGAAGCTCGGGCTTCCCCCGCCCCCAGCCCCGCAAGCTCCGGGAGCGATGGCGAGGTTGAGCGCTCCAGGACCCCCAGCCCCGAGGCTAAAAACAAAGCCAAGACAGCAAGCGGGATCCATCCCACTCGCTGTCATGGCTTCTTTGCTCTTTGGGGCTCGGGGGGGGGGATTCCCCCCCCCAAAATAAGTGCGCCCTATGGGCCGGTGCGCCCTATAGGGTGAAAAATACGGTATATTTCTAAGAAACACATTAATTTACAGAAACAGTTTAGAATGCACATTGAACGGTGTCCTTTCACTGCTATGAATGGGCCTTGAAACTCACTGTCCTTGCTTATGAAGTGTCTGTGACAGATCAATTTTAGAATAGTAGGGTCCCAGAATTCACACTAGGCTGCCTCTGATATAGTGAATTCCCCCAAGAAATTTTCATATTGTATAAGAAAAATAATAATCAGACGGAAAATGCATCTCTTTGCCCACAGTTTCCCATTTTTATTTTTATAGTTTATTGGAGACATTAATGTACTGAAATTATATTTTCAGTACAAGAAGTTATACGTTCAACAAATACATACTTAACAGTAAACAATTACAGTAAACAATTAAAGCTAACAATACAATACAAAAACAGTAAACAATTAAAGCTAACAATACAAGAATAAACTCTGCCTAAATAAGTACACACATGCATCTATACCATTTCATACTGTAGCAGAAGCACCATGTTAACAACACAGAGAAGCGAGGCAGGGGTGTTGATAGATACTTAAAAGACTCGAGGGACAGCCCACGGCACAGGTGGATTTAGGGCAGAACAAGTGGTTGGACCACACTGGGTGCTGAGCCAAGGAGTGCCATGGGGTGCTGCTACTATGACATAAGAGAACTGAGCAGAATAGAGGCTGAGGCAGGGGATGGGGTGGGTACTGAATTTTGGCCTCACACAGGGCACCGCTGAAATTTGAAAGACCGAAGTCTGCCCAGACTCATTATACCAATTTGCGTAAAGTATACACATGCTAATTTTTATAAATAGGATGCAAATGTAGGCCAATTCAATGCAACTTTTAGAGGGGGAAAATAACTATAGTTCTTACTGTCAGAGCTTACTGTGAGCTATGGGGAACCGACAGGATTTTGCCCCCTGGGCAAATTAAGGTGGTAGGTGGCTGGAGACTTAAAAAGGGAGATAGGGTCGAGAGATCTGGAAATGATACAAAAGGCACAAAGTATCCCCCCTAACAGCATGCCTGAAGCAAGGGAACTTTCTTCTAGTTAAAGCTAGGGGTCTGTCCAATGGGACCTCCTTAGTCTGCACTCTCTCACAGTTGATTCCAAGTGAAATTAAACTGATGTACCAACATAGATCCATAGATGGGGCTGCAGTTCTCTCTATACACACTTACCTATACACACACTTAAACGGGGATTACTTCTGAGTAGACATGCATAGGATTGCACTGTTATATAACTTTAATAGGAAAGCGATCATGTCATACTGAACAAGCTAGTCAGTAGAGAAACTCTTAAATAACTCATGTAAGTTATTAAATGGATGCTAAAGAGAAGCTGCAGTTACAGGTAGGTAGCCATGTTGGTCTGCCGTAGTCAAAACAAACAAATAATAATAATAATAATAATAAATAATAATAATAAATCCTTCCAGTAGCATCTTAGAGACCAACTAAGTTTGTTATTGGTATGAGCTTTCATGTGCATGCACACTTCTTCAGATACAGCAATTTTTTTATTTTGTTTTGAAAGAGAAGCTGGCACTTGAAGAGAGAATTGGAAAGAGTGGAGGATGTATCGGGAGCAGACTGTGAAGGAACTGTGCTTTGAAAGACACAGGCGAAAACACTTTTTGCTTAAGATGCCACAATGAAGCCATTGAAGGTGAATGCAACAGGTTGTATTCTTTCCACACATACTTAAAAAAAGAGAAAGTTGGCAGGATAGTACAATCACATCTTATGCAGGGGTTCAGTTCCAAAAGTTCTGCATATACATGAAAATGTGTATACTCAGATCCTTGGAACTACCCCCATACGAGCATCCCTAGCCTTCTGGAGCCAGAGCACTGAATGCCCCCCCCCCCCAAGCAAGGCATAGAGCTTTAAAGCTCTTTCTGTACCAGGTCTGCTTGGGTTACCTGGCACAAAAAGAGCTTCTAAGTTCTCTGCCTTGGGCATTTTCAAGCGGCTGACCTTCAACCATGCAAGATTGAAAGAACACAAGTTAAACGCTCATGCAACCGTACTGTAATATCTGCACACATTGCCCCTTTCCCCGACATTCATTACTGTACAGTTTTTGCAAGATGAGAAAGACAAGCCTCACTCGCTGATCTCATATTTATCATACGAACAATAATTTGGGTCCAAGCCTCTCCGGGTGCAGTCGGTGACGTCAGTGTTGCAGGTTCCGCAGTGACATTCTGTTGCCACTGGGTAGGAATAAAATGATTCTTCGTGACCAGCACAGCCTGGGATCTTGATAGTCTCGTACACAACTGACTTGAATGTGCAGATGTTCTGGACATATCTCATTGCTAGGTTCTGATCAATTAGATCCTAATCATGACATAAAAAAGAGAGTCTGAATGTTAAATCCACATCCCACCAACGGCCTTTTAGCAGTGTCTAACCATGACTTTCTTTGATTTTGAAAAACCCTACCAAAACCCAAATTAAGGTGATTGATTATGTTCTTCCCTGACTTCAGTGATCTTTGGACAGCTTGTTAAACTAAAATCAATTCCTATTTTAAGACCTATCAAATCTGAAACATTTGTTACAAGACTAGCTGTCCTAGTTCTGTATCAAGTGGGTGACTTTGCTCTATAACAAAATAGGAAACCATATAAACTGGAACAAATTCCTTTGTGTGCAGAATTTCTTCTTTGAGCAAACAATAAAGTGCTTACTGCCTTGAACATAAGCTATGTTCACTGAGAATATAGAAGTCAACAACCCGTTCAATGCAATCTGATGCAGAAGAAGTCCTTAAATGTACACGTTATCTTCATGTGAACAAATCATACAAATGCATATACTTATTAACCTGTTGGCTCCTCACCTTTGTTAAGCAGTAGCCAGAGCACCATGTTGTGTTCACGCTGATGCAGAAACCACACTCTTCCTTCTCCAGTGCTATTGTGATATTGGACAGCTGGCAGTAATTGCAGCAAACAGTTTGCCAGAAAAGCAACGCGACAAAGAAATTAATCGGCTTCATCCTGTAGTGCAAAGCAGAGGGGTCCTGGAGTACACTGAGACTTACAATTCAACATATCTTTAGAAGCAGACAATATTACCATTCTTCCCATGCTGATACAAAGGCAAGCTTTTAAAAAGAAAGGATAGTGGTACGTATGCATACATTCATAAAGTCAGCAAAACAGTACTAAGGTTATTGTCAGAGGATAAGAGATTTGTTCAGCGAAATGAAGTCTTAATCCAGTTACACTTGAGAGAAAATAATGAAATAATGAAAAAAGGCATTTCTGCTGAATAGAAAGATATCTCAATTGCTCTTACAAATAAGCTCTGGAAACTTTTACATTCTTAAAAAACCCCAAAAACCAAACAAAACAGAATAAATGTATTTAAAAAGGCAGAGAAGATTCCTTTTTAAATGGCTTTTTTCAAAAAAAGTTCTACAAAGACCTTACCATTTCTGAAACAGTGTTAATTAAGAATCTGTTGAAAAGTTACCTGTCTTAGACTTGCCTTGCTGGAATTATGGTAGCTGTAAAGAGCGGAAAGCCTTCCGTTGCCCTTTTATACAAAATTAGATGCAACAGACACCTTGGAGGATTTGTGGGGTATTAAGACAACTGGCATCAGGTTACACCCTGATGAAAGAGAACAAATTTGTAGCCAGACGCGTGGGCGAAACCTTGCAAAATGAAGGCCATGGGTTTTACTGGTGTTTTCAATAGTACCTGTTTTAAAATGTCACCAGAAAGCCTTGGCTTGGGGCTGGTTTACGTATTGTACTAGGAGTCCTATTAGCAACGTCACTTGGCAGTTAGGAAATAACTGGACAAGGTCACACAATGGATGGAGAGCTTTATACAGGTGTATCACTTTATACAGGTGTATCACTCTCCCATCTGCCGGGAATTCCTTTCTAATTTCTATGGTTTGCCCGTGATTAAAAGTGGTATGCATAAATGTAGGGTTCCATCCTTAGTATGATTGCTAAAAAACAGATCTCATGCAAACAACATTGAGCTAAAGAGACCAATAGGGTCTGTCTCAGTATCTTCTTATGTCTTAACAAAAATTTCCATCCAGGCTTCAAAAACATGGATCTTAAAATCAATCAGGGGTGGGAACTTGTTCAATGTGGTAGGCTGGATCAACAGCTGCCCCATGCTGCTGACAGGCGTGTGGGACCACCTGTCTGTCAGCCGCCTGACATCACCATGACATCAGCTGACCTCTCGCCCCCCTCCCACTTTGCCATGCAGGTTGAACTCAAGGTGCGCTACAAATGAAGATCCTAGCCAATCCAATCAGGGCTTGAAGTCACTGCTGAACTGATTGATGGTGACCTCAAGTCCTGCTTGGATCAGCTGCACTTTGAAGTCCCTGACTGGAAACTCCAGAATGTAGCTTGTTCCAAAAGGAGGGGGCTTAGGCAATGTCTTTGTGCTGTTCTTTTGGCTTGGGAGGTCGCTTGGGAGGAACAATTTGCAGTGTGTGTGTGTGAGGGGGGTTTTCATTTGGTGGAAAATTAAAAGACTCTGAATACAAGCCCCACTTGTCAGGGAACAATCAAGAGTACATTTTAAGAGTCCAAGTTGCTTCCTTAGCAGTCACATCTTTACTTGTCCGCACCCCACTTCAGTGAAAATATATATGAGGTGTGTATGGTCTATATTAAGGGACCCAGGTGGCGCTGTGGGTTAAACCACAGAGCCTAGGACTTGCCGATCAGAAGGTCGGTAGTTCGAATCCCCACGACGGGGTGAGCTCCCGTTGCTCGGTCCCTGCTCCTGCCAACCTAGCAGTTCGAAAGCACGTCAAAGTGCAAGTAGATAAAAAATAGGTACCGCTTCGGTGGGAAGGTAAACGGCGTTTCCGTGTGCTGCTCTAGTTTGCCAGAAGCGGCTTAGTCATGCTGGCCATATGACCCGGAAGCTGTACGCCGGCTCCCTCGGCCAATAAAGTAAGATGAGCGCCACAACCCCAGAGTCGGTCACGACTGGACCTAATGGTCAGGGGTCCCTTTACCTTTTTATGGTCTATATTGAATTATGAATTAGGGTCTGGAGGAGGCTCTTGAGAGTCCCATGGACTGCAAGAAGATCAAACCTATCCATTCTGAAGGAAATCAGCCCTGAGTGCTCACTGGAAGGACAGATCGTGAGGCTGAGGCGCCAATATTTTGGCCACCTCATGAGAAAAGAAGACTCCCTGGAAAAGACCCTGATGCTGGGAAAGATGGAGGGCACAAGGAGAAGGGGACAACAGAGGACGAGATGGTTGGACAGTGTTCTTGAAGCTACCAGCATGAGTCTAACCAAGCTGCGGGAGGCAGTGGAAGACAGGAGTGCCTGGCGTGCTCTGGTCCATGGGGTCATGAAGAGTCGGACACAACTAAACAACTAAACAACAACAAATGGTCTATATTGAGAAGATATGTTTGGACCACAGCCATCAATACCAACAATTAAAAGGACGCCTTCCTAAATAAGAAAGCATCAGAAGCAACCCATTGAGAAGAAGCCCTTGATACTGAAATGAAGGGGACTCTTCATAAGAGTGACTGAACAGAAGCCACATGTCATAATGCTCTGTTTAAAAAATACCTAACTTACAAAGACAGAGGAAAGTAACGAAAACTAAACTATCTTCTACCCCTGCCTCACAGCAGACCTCTGCAAAAGTATCTGCAAAATCCTGACACAATCTTCCGAGAAGTACTGGGCAGTCTGCCTGCTAGACAGAAGAACCCCACCAGGCTGCTGTTAAACAAAATGATGCAGAACAAGAGTGTGTGTTCATGAGATAACAAACGGGCCTTTGTGTACACAAGGGGGAAGCTATAGCTAGTTCTAATATATGCTGGACTTGGTCAAGGGAATCATTCCATATCATACCCTATGAGCCAAATGCAAAAAGGAGGTTGAGATGTTTTAACAAGGGCCATGGCTGAACTAAAAACTTCCACTTCTGCACTGGGCAACCTTGCCAATAGAGAAGTTTTAGATTACCACCAGTGCTACACAATTGTGCATTATTTCTCACAATGCTTCAACAAAACTCTACACAGTGGCTAGTGTTCCAACCTGGCTCAACTTATACTGCTGCTGTTTTTCCAAACATAAAATTAAAATGTGCTTAAACCTTTAAGCCATATTTGGATGTGTGGCTATAGAAGTCATTGCATGGCCCAGAGCCTTGTGGTGACAAGGCAGACTCGATCACATTTGTGATCCCTCCCCCCCCCCCCCAATTTGATCATTTATTTCTAGACCAGTTTCCCAAAGGGTTGAATGCAACATGTTGATGGGATGGGAAGGGGAGCGAAATAAAACCCTAGGGGTTGAAAAGAGCCTAGGGTGCAAAATAAGTTTATAATTATAGTGTGAAAATTGTGTTAAGAAGTATGAGCCTCAGAAGTTAAGAAGTATGAGCATTGCCCATCATCAAGCAGACCATTGCCACATATTTACCAGTTAACTGCATCTTTATAGCGCAAAAAAATCGCAGGTCAACATAAAGATGTTCCAGAAGGTCTGTTTCTTGGCTTTTAGTTGATTTGCATTGTTCAGTTGTATCTGTGTAAAATAGCCCTGCAGAGAATAGTGTGGCTAGAGTATCACGAAAATGCTATAAAGGTAGCAGTTGTTGCTCTTGGCTGATGAGGTGATCTCACAATGTCACATTGAGTTGACTAATCATAGAAGCTATTGGATAAATCACCAGGCCTACTTCTTAATTGCTGGAAAGATTTGTTCCATGTTTAGTGGCAGTTTTGCAGCACATGTACAGCAATGCATTGTTTAAATCCATATAACCTTCATAATTTCCTACAATGGAAAAGGCTAGCAATGTGGATTCTGTCAGGGCTGCCAGCAGGGCACCTAATTAAACAAGCTTCTCTCAGTAATGGTCGGTGGAGGCCCAATTGGATATAGATGTCATTTAGATTAGTACATTCTTCAGAGCCATGGTGGATAAAAACCATGGTGGTTTAAAACATGTATTTCTTAGCTGGAAGTAAACCATCCCCATCTTTGGTCACATCCATGTCATACATTTAAAGCACATTTATACTGTTGCCTGCCACCCCAATTTCTGAGCATTATGAGATTCCAGGGGTTCCAAGTGCTTAACTAGGGTTCATGCTTCCTTTTGGAAACAAGGCACAATAAATATTGTGGTGTCTATGTGATATATGGTTTGTTTACACATCTACAACCTGAACCTACAACAGAGGGGTTCACAGGATTAACACCCCAAGAGAATCTTGTTTCTTCCATCGCCACAGTCTTGGAATGCAAACAGACATCAAGCATCGTAATCTGCCTCTCTGGCTTTCCAGCTTGCTACTTTACAGCGGGTGGTGCTGTGGTCTAAACCACAGAGCCTAGGGCTTGCCGATCAGAAGGTCGGCGGTTCGAATCCCCACGACGGGGTGAGCTCCCATTGCTCAGTCCCAGCTCCTGCCAACCTAGCAGTTCGAAAGCACGTCAAAGTGCAAGTAGATAAATAGGTATCGCTGCGGTGGGAAGGTAAATGGCATTTCCGTGCACTGCTCTGGTTTTGCCAGAAGCGGCTTAGTCATGCTGGCCACATGACCCGGAAGCTGTACGCCGGCTCCCTTGGCCAGTAAAGCGAGATGAGCGCCACAATCCCAGAGTCAGCCATGACTGGACCTAATGGTCAGGGGTCCTTTTACCTTTACCCTTTACTTTGCTTCTAGGTCACATCACTCCTAACCTCTCAACTCTCAACTCTGACTTTATCTGTTGAGGGAAACCCATTTGTCGTCTCATAGGAGCCCTTTGATTCTTTCTTCTCTTAATGGCCCATCTCTCAGGTGCAAGTCTGGCTATTTCCTGGAATTTGAAGGCTTGCTTAGCTTTTAACACTGGCTGTATCCAGGAATTAGAAAGGTCTGGCATCTATCTTAATACCCCAAGGCTTGATAATTCTAACACTTGCTGGGTCCAGGGATTATAGGCGTTCATGAAATACTACACAATGCAGTAAGGGTCCAAAGAAGTGCTCAACAATATGTTTGTGAAAGTCACGAAGTATCAAAACCTCCTTTGATGTCCATTGTGAAAGGCAGGTGGTTTTTTTTAAGTGTATTGGTTAGGAATATGTCCTTTTCTGCTCAGCAGGATTCTCTCCCTCTCCCTGCTAGAACCTTGAAACTCTTAATATTGACAGATCTGGTGGTGATACTTCTGTGTAGCTTTGACTATTACTTTTTAAGAATTGTGTCAGCATGTCACTATAGCTGAAGGTATTGTTAGATTTAAAATGCCTCCACATTCTTGTCTGTAATGCTATTAAATTGCACCACAACACCAGCTTTGACATCATTATTGGTGACAAAGTGATGAACCCCAAGTTGTTTAAACAGACTGCTTACAGACTTGCTTAGAAACTATTTACCATTATCTGTCTGGCGCATTCCAGACTTCCTTCTATCATGTCTGAGGGGAAAAAATCATTAAATCTCTGAATGCTATTCTCTGCCTGTTTTGTGTTTTGTGTCAAGAGGTACAGCCCAGGCACATTCAGACAGGATGTCTATGTCTGTTACAATGCACTTGAAGTCCTTGTTGTCTTGCTGTGTTTCCACAAAATCAGCTGGCCATTGTGTGTGCACTCCATAAACATATGGCCTTGCTTCTTTTAAAATGGATTTGGTGCAGCCCGTGCAACTTGTAGGCATCCTAGTCTGAAAGTCATGTTTAGTTCTGATTTTTATGGCCTACTGACATCGGCCAAACCTATTTCTTCCAACCTCCCTTCTCCATGGCTTTTGAAACATCCTGTACAACACCTTGTGCCCAGTAGTGGTGTGTGCAGTGGGGTGGAGCTGACCCCCAAACACAGGGCTGGGGGGGTGGCAGCAACATTTGGGCTGTGTGGGTTCGCTGGTGGAAGAGTTCCAGAATGGTTTAACAATTAATCCTTCTCTCCTGGGAACGAGGGGATTGTCTCTCGCTGTGGGGAATAGGGGTCTCCTAACAACTTTTGGCTTCCTTAACAAACTACAGTGCCCAGGATTCTTAGGGGGAAGCTATGCCCATTTAAAGCGGTACAATACTGTTTTATATTTATTGTGTTGATGGGGCTGGTGCTGCAAGAGTGAGAGGTCTGTAGCTCATTTTGTGGAGCCCATATAATTTGGGACCTTAAGCCTACTGTTTCCTCTGTGGTTAAAAAAAAGCTAAGTACAGTATTTTCAAGACTTTTCTCATCATCTTTGCCGGCTTGGCTTTGCCCAGCTTCTGCTGCAGTGCCACCGCTGCCCCCTGCGCTACACAATCACACCCCCTTATTACTGCTTGTGCACCCACAGCAGGGAGAGCCCACACAGCTGCTCCTAATCTCTGCTTCCAGGCAAAAGAGCTGCGATATGCTTCAATAGCCTTATTTCTGAGCAAGCGGTGAATACACACAGAGCCTTTTGTCTTGGAAACCTAATTGATACTAGGCTGCCTATTGTGTAAGGCTGCCGCATACTCTCAGGAATCAAATAATTCGCACCCCCACCTTTCTTCTGTAGCTCAGGCCTCTCCCACTGCTTTTCACAGTACTGTATTGCTTTACAATGAAATACAGACAGATGCCGGTGCATTTAGTTTTCATTTACCCTTTCCTCACAGCAACATGGGTGCACTGTGCTCCTTCTCTGCAGTGTTGGCCCCCCTCTACACCATCCTTTCTAAGATCAATTAGGTTCCTCCCTAGAGAAACAAATGGTATATTTAAACTTGACACACAAGTTGAACATTTTTTATTGTTGAAACAAAATTTAAAAATTCCTTCCAATAGCACCTTAGAGACCAACTAAGTTTGTTATTGGTATGAGCTTTCGTGTGCATGCACATTTCTCCAGATACACTGAAACAGAAGTCACCAGACCCTTATATGTAGTTAGAGGGTGGGGAGGGGTATTACTCAGAAGGGTGGTGGGAATGGGTGATTGGCTGATAGGTGTGGCAAACCTGTTGATGACTGTTAAGTGTTGGTTTCTATTTCCCTCACTGAGCAGCAACTGCAGTCACAAGACATTGTTTTGCATTCCACAGTCAGAGTTACTGTTGGATTCCCACGGGAATGGGAGACTGGATGTGACGTACACTGGTTTCCTGTTTTTCAGTGTTCTCTCGGTTTCTTTGTTAGAGAGACAGTTGCTTCTCTGCTCTCACAGAGGCAAGATGCATGTTTGTATTCTCTCAGCATAGAGTGGAAATAAAGTGAAGAATGTGGCACATACTGCTTATTCTTCTGCTGTGTGGACTACTCTGCTTGGGCTCAAGATAAGACGAGCCTGTATCAGCTTCAGATGGGCCGAAGCTGGTCAAAATCTCACATTTAAGGACTGCAATTGGTCTTACAGAAAAAAGCAAGGGGTGAGATGGCTAAAAATAGCTGTATCATGTATAATGAGATAATAATCCGATGTCTCTATTCAGACCCAAGTCTCTCCATGGTTTTAAGTTTGGTAATAAGTTGCAATTCAGCAACTTCTCTTTCCAGTCTACAGTGGTACCTCGGGTTACATACGCTTCAGGTTACAGACTCTGCTACCCCAGAAATATTACCTCGGGTTAAGAACTTTGCTTCAGGATGAGAACAGAAATTGTGCTCCGGCAGTGTGGCGGCAGCAGGAGGCCCCATTAGCTAAAGTGGTGCGGTTCACAGGATAAAATCAGAATATAAAACCACAAAATACATAATCAAAATAAAAACAACAACAACCCAATAACCCCCCCAACACATTTTAAAAGGGCATAGGGTGTCAATCAACCCAGCTAAAAACAGTTCAAACACTAAAAATACACACACACACAATTTAAAAGCAATTTAAAAGAAGAAACAACGCTCTCTGCTGGGCAGTAGCAGTCCTTATGAAGCCTGTCAGGCCACCCCTTGGGCCCAGTGGAGAGAGGCAAGAGTGGGCCTGAGGCTCTCAGCAGGGTGGTCATGAATTGCTGGAGCAACAGAGATACTTTGTACTGGTATATATTTGTATCTATAAACTGTATTGTGGATGGTGATTGATAAGTATCCCCCCTTCCCTAATACAGACCACTAAAACTAAAGATGAGAAAGTACAAGCCACTGTTGTGCTGGGAGAGGAAGACAGTCAATTAGCAATAATTAGAGGCTTAGACAGTGCCAAGGTTAATGTGGATAGCTTTGCAAAACTTGTACCTCCATGCAATGGCTGGCAGCAATCATTGGTTCCCACCTGGTTATGAGATTATTCTGAATAGAGTCACCTTTCCTAATTCTCACTAAATCTGTCATTTTAACTATTTCATTATATTAAAATCATGTGATTTACACACAGCAATTTTCCAGTCTTATTTTAATTTGGCTTCTCTGTTTTTATGGCTCTAGAAGGAAACCAAACTGCAATAGTTTTGAAATAGCTAGAAAAGCTAGCCACACTATGTTGCAGTAGCAGGCTTGTAACTTTCATTATATACGGCAAGACACTGCGTTTGTTATTCAGGTAGTGTAAGTGCAAAAGCCTGACAGAAAGTAATGCAATATCATTGCCAAATTCTTCAAACTTCATATCAGCTTTAAGTTCTAAGTAGATTAAAAACCAACTGTCCTGGGATTCATTTTGAGGCCTTTGAGATTTATTATTGATTCATTGCTTCATGTTTTAGGCCTTGTTAAACGGATATATTTCTGGGTAAATTGAATAGTGTCTGCATTTGAAAACTGTTCCTCACTGAAAATGCTACTGTGGGCATTTGCGTGGATGCACAGGGTGGAGTTGGCGAGAGGTTTTGTTAAATTCCCATGCAGTGCAGCAGAATGAAAGGTTCTTAGGCTAGATTTGGAACTCTATACAGTACAGTGGTACTTTGGTTCTCAAACTTCATCCATTCCAGAAGCCCGTTCCAAAACCAAGGCACACTTTCCCATAGAAAGTAATGCAAAATGGATTAATCCATTCAAGACCCTTACCCCCCCCCCAAACAGCAATTTAACATGAATTTTACTATCTAACAAGACCATTGATCCATAAAATGAAAGCAGTAAACAATGTACTGCAGTCACTCACTCAATCAATCAATCAATCAATCAATCAGTAGCTGAACTGGGTTCCACACAGTCATAAAAAGAGCCACAAAAAAACCCCATGCAAAATAAATAGCAAAAACAGACAGACCTCAGTGTAACACTAAAAACGGAAGTGTAGCACTCAAAACGGAAGTGTGGCACTCAAATTGGAAGCGTAACACTCAAAATGGAGCACATTTGGCTTCTGAAAACAGTTCGCAAACCAGAATACTTCTGGGTTTGCAGTGTTTGCGTTCCAAGTTGTTTGAGTACCAAGGTGTTTGAGAACCAAGGTGCCACTATACTCAGGAGAACCAGGGTGGCTCAGAGTGTATGATTTAGGAGGAGAAAGCTCATCCGTGAAATTCATTGGGTAGTTTTCGGCAAGCGACTGTCTCTGAGCACAGGGTTGTGCTCTTCACAGTCTCGGGCGGTAAGGATGTAATGAGATAATTTAGGGCTGGCCCAGAATGTTTTGCTGCTTAAGGCAAAACAAATAATGGATCCCACACCTAGCTGCCTCCTTTTCTGCGGCTGAAGCAGCTGGAGGTGGCCCAGGGAAGCTCCGATGTGCTGAAGGCAGTGGGGGAGAAAAATGGAGGCTGGAGAGGAGCAGGAAGAAGTGGTGGAGGTGAATGGTGACAAGTGCAGGAGGCAGCAAGAGGCATTCTTCTTGGAGCCCAGATCTGCTCCCCTTCCCAGCTGCCCACAGCCTATAGCCTGAGGCAACCACCTCATCACACTTTATGGGTCGGCCAGCCCTGGGATAACTCCATGTATGCAGCATTAAAATACAGGGCATTAATATACTGGTGCAATAAACACGCAAGTGTGGTGGTCATATTCGTGGTCACCTTTTGCGAAGCATGATGCTGCTTCATGGGAGCTGTAGGCCACATCGTTCCTCTTTGGAAAAGTATTGGATTGTATTCAGTGTAGCCCTAAGGCTAAGGTTGAATAAGGCTATCAGCTGAATACAGCCCATAATATTCCTTATGGTGTTCTTAAACTTCCTTCTACATTGGGTTGTGGGAGCCCACACTGGAGTGACGCATGAAGCTTACTCCAAAATAAAGCTTGCAGAAGTCAGTTGAACTTAATTAGAAGTAAACATATTGACTGAGGTGCTAATAAGTGATCCTGCTGAATATGCCCTGGCCACTCTGTGGTAATTTGACCCATAGGTTTTACACAGTGGGCCTAAATGTGCCATCACTGCCACCTAGTGGGTAATTAAATTAGCATATTCAAACCCCTCTATGGCAGAAAGAGCGAGTGATGGTTCTGAAACTTGATCCAAACTTTGAATTTAGCACATACCGGTACTTCATATGTATAATGAGCCCTGGCTTTAGAGTTTGATCCAACAAAATTTTACAGTTCCCTGAGCATTTGGCGTTGTTTAGCTGGTTCATCAATAAGAAGGTGGCAGCAGGAATGGGACAGGAGGAGAAAATACTGAAAAGACTGTTGAACTTAACAGTCCTGGGAGACCCTAGTTCAAATATTCATTAAAACACTGAGTGTTCTTGGATCTGCTACTGCCTCTCAGACTAAACAACCACACAGACC